>NC_142025.1:76602752-77202752 GCF_049901735.1 Notechis scutatus | reverse complement strand
TTTAAAAGGGAAAGAAATAGGTAAAAACAAAATTGGAGGGTGCAAATCAAAGGGGAAAACTATTGAAAAGAGATAACTTTTAACTTATTTTGATACAAATAAAAACCTAAAAATCAGTAATCCTTTGAATAAATCATAACATAAGCATTTGTATCATAAATAAATCAAATAAAAATGTAAAGTTAAAATTTCATTTTTTTCCGTTTCAAACAAAAATCTAAGAGTGGTTTCCAAGAAAAAACAAAGTTTTTTCTTTATTCAAAGCAATAAATTTCTCAACTCCATTAATTTTACCATCTATTTTTTACATTGTGAGTATATGTGAGGCCTTCCATCTCTGTTTCTTGCAGAACTCCTGCTGTTGTTGTCTATATAAAAACAAAGTTCCATATTTTTTTCAACCCAGTCTACATATTCTCCCATAAATTAAGGATTATTTGGTAACCAAGCATTGTGTTATAAATGTTTCCATTTGATCTTATAGTTATAGCCTTTAATATATTCATCTTCCATTATTTATTATCGTTACAGATTGGTATTATCACATCCCTCTGAAACGATCAGAGGAACAAGTTAGTTCAGATGTTGCACAACAGCCAAAATCTCATATCCTAGGTCATGGTGATTTTGAGGGTCCTCACCATGACATTACCTTTGGGGGTCGAAGAAAGTGGATCAGGGATACTGATTCAGAATATGTAAAACTGGCAAAGCAAGGAGGTCGACCAGGTGATTTACTTTAAACAAATATCAAATCTATTCAGAAGGTTGATGTGAATATTTTTATGTGAAAACAAAGGAAGAAATTACTGCTAAAAGTGTTGGAAATTAAAGATAGAATATGACAGAAGAGAAGCATGAACATTTTATTTTTCCAGCTGACACTGTGGGTCTTAGTTCTCAAGGGCTTTTTTATAGATTCTAAGACTCTGAACAATAAGTTATGAAACGTACAAGAAACCAAATGTGTGATAAAAAAGTTGAAGATTTAACAATTAATGAATCTCAAACTGAATCAAAATAAGGAAAACTTCTTAGATCTCTATTGCTGCTTATGAGATTGTGTTATTTCTGGTTTTTACTTCAATTTCAGTGGGATACCCCAAGGCTCTGTCTTAGGCCCAGTACTCTTCAAGATCTTCATCAACGACTTAGACAATGGGATAGAAGGGAAAACTGATTAAATTTGCAGGTGACACCAAGCTGACAGAAATAACCAATACTCCAGACGATAGTTCAAGATACCGAAGGATCTTGCAGCCTTGAATGTTGGGCACTAGCTAACAAATTGAAATTCACTCTAGGGAAAAGTAAGATTTATGTTTTCTAGGGAAAAGTAAGATTTACTTTTCTAGGAAAATGTAAGATTTATGTTTAGGAAGAAAAACCAAATGCACAGCTATATAATAGGTAGTACCTGGCTCAAGAGTAGTAACTGTGTGAGAGATCTTGGAGTCCTAGTGTACAGTCACTTATATTTCAGCCAATAGTATGTTGCAGTTGCCATAAAAGCCAACACAGTCCTAGGTTGCATTAATAAAGGGATAGAATCAAGATACATGAAGTGTTAGTAACATTTTATAAAGTCTTGGTAAGACCATACTTGGAATATTGCATCCAGTTTTGGTTGCCATATATAAAAAAAAGATGTTGAGAGTCTAGAAAGAGTCAACAAAGATGATTAGGGGATTGAAGGCTAAAACATGAAGAACTGTGGTAGGAATTAGGTATGTCATCTTCTGGTCAAACCAATGTGAGAAGCCATATAGGAATAATATAATCCAAGGTGCCAGTCACATGTCCACTCCATGCAACAGTTAGGTCCTGAGCCAAATTGCTCACTAAATCTTCAGGGGAAAACCCCAAGCTCTCTTTTGAACCCTATTTGGTCCATCAATTGTCTGGAGGAAGCCAATTGAATAAGCTCTGTCTCTCTGAAGGAAAGGGAGAATCAAAAGACAATCAAAAGACAATCAAAGAATGATCTGTCCACGACTGATGTTAATGTCCACCACCACCTCAGGACAAAAACTAGACTCAGCATGTAAACACTGGCATGTGTCTCACTGTCATTTATTTGGGACAGATTCACTGAAGCCACAATCTTCTGAGGCTCTCCAGACTCAGTCATCAAATAACAAATTGAAACCCCAAAGATAACAGCCTTTGTGACTCTATTGCCAATCCAGCAACAGAATCAGGTAGCAAGGAGGGTGATAACACCAACAATCCCAAATGTTCCCTTATGCTGAATCACAACTAAAACACCTCATATCTGGTTATCTTGGAGCAGAGTCCCTGAAGTATTAAATTTAAATACTAAATTTATTCAAAGCTGTAAATAAACTTCTACATTTTAAAATCAATCTAGTTCTTAATATCCTCATTTCCAGTTTCTAAATTATTGTAATATATGTTATTTTCAATATTCAGGGAAGTCTCTGGTAGCTTATGTAACCAAATTGGCAAGAGGCATGTATAAGAGTGATCAGCAAGCATGGAAGGTTTGCAGGAACACAATATTTTTAATGAAAAGAATTAAGATTGTGACTCTCTGCAGTGCTCAATGTCTTATAGTACATACAGCAGAGAAGAAACAAGAAATGAAGGGAGAGCAAAATGAATTATTCTGGAGATAGATATTGCTGGATGCTTTTAAATGGCATTTTGATTTCTTTTAAATATTGAAGATTTCTCTATTTTCCTGAAAGGTAAATATTTTTTTCAAATATCACAGTGAAGTAATTTTTATAAGGAATCTACAATAGAATAATATGAAACAGTTAAACACTATCTCCCACATCGTGTTATTCCTACTTCAGATACAGCTATCAATAGATTTTAAAAACAAAATGTAAAAAAGAGATTGCATCAAAAATTCTTTTATATCCTGTCATTTAGATATTGTTCTCATTTAGTGCATTAATATAAAAGCATTTTAATATTTTTTCCATGCTCTAACAGTGTGCAGGAAACAGAATTTATTTGATTATCTTTTTTAAAATGTGCAGTTGTTTAAATATATTTTATATTTTTAAATATCTTTGATTTAAGATTTACTGAGACATTTTACTTCACCACGAAAAGTATCCCCTTACTGTGCACCTGAATCACATCATAGCAAACAAGCAGCTGATGATAACTCTAAGTAAGTATTCTGTCTTCATGAGAAGTATTAATTTAATTTTGCAATGAGGGGAATGGTTTTGTTGAATGTTGAAATTAAAAAAAAGTTCCATAGCTTGTTTATGTCTGCACTATGATGGCAAAAGCTATATTGAATAATGGTTACATTTTTGCCTCCAGATCTCGTGTTCCAGTAATGCCAGACTACATGATTCATGAAGAATTTAACTCTGACCAATCAACCAGATATAAACCTAAAAGGGGTCCTTTTGATTTTGATACGAAAAGTATTTGGCAAAGAGATGCTGAAGATAAAGAAAACAAAAAGAAAAGAGAGGTAAGATTCTGCTATTCCTAGCTGTTATATTACTTTTTTTTTTTAAATGATGCTAGTTATGTCAGTTAGATTTTAAAAAACCAAATATGAAAATAGATTTACCTGGAACAGGATTAGTTATGTATGTGGAGGACTTTTTGTTGCAATATGCTTGCAATACAGTCTTAAATATACTTGGAAGCATATTCCACTGGTAGTTTTTTTACTATTAGTGTTTAAATATTTAAGAATTTTAGTCTGAAAATTGTGTGTATGAAACATAAAATGTATAAATATTGTAAAAAAACTTTTAGAAAATAACATTTATAATAGGAGCAATACACAGTTTTAACTAATTAACTAAACACTATTATGGGTTAGTATTTAATAAAGGAAAATATCTGTAGCTCAGGGTCGTTGGTGCTCTCTGAGCTTGGTTGTTTTCTTGCAGGCCATTATTACCCAAACTAGAGAATATCATCAGTACTAGTGATTAGGGATTAGTCTTTAAAGAGGTCTATGGGGCTTTCCTGTGCATACTTATGTATTATTTATGCTTATTCAAATAAATCTCAATCATAAGGTTCTTATATAGTGCTAAATAATCAACCGATTATTTGAGCTCAAATAAGGGTCTATGTCTAGTGTGGAAGATGTCTTGAATTCAAAACAGCCATTTTAAATATGAAATGGTTGATTGAAGTATGATATGGAAGTTTTTCCAGAATGCTTGAAACATTCCAATTTATCCAATATGTTAAATGTAGATATTTTAAATTCAAAATGTGGTTTTTCATATTGAAAACATTGTGCCTACCTTTAATGCAAAAACAAAATGTTTATACATAGTATTTTGTGATGGCAGGTTCTACTAATTTGCTATTTTGCTTACTAAAGTGTGTATAAATTAAAGATCTAGAATGCTTAGATTAAAGATTGGTCCAATCTTATGTATATAATACTAAACCAGGCCTTATATACAGAATAGTATTCTATTGCATATTAACCCAATTTTAGTTTTAAATATGTTTAAGAGACTTACCTGTCTCTTGCCAATTTCCACAGAAAAGATAAGCCAAGTACAAGTTTCTTTTCCTAATAGTTTTGTAGTCCTGGCAAATTGGAGCTCATTTCTTCTATTCTGTTTTGGCTAATAACCTCTTTGAGTTTGAGGAAGGCACATTCTTTTCCTGACTTCTTGTTTTGAAAAATCAGCCACAGTATTTGAAAAAACAACAAAGAAGTTGAGCAATATAGATGCTCTGTAGGAATTAGGCTGCTTGTGAATGCTCCTTTACGCAAACCTATTTTTCTGCAGGAATAATAGTTGTTTAAAGATTAGATTAAAGTAAATTAACAAAAAACATAGCAACTAATTGCAGATAAAAAGAAATGTTACATTGTAATTTGGATATCCTTTACAAGTAGTTCTCCCTTAATGACAAGGTGATTAATAATCAAATTTATGACAGTTTCCTACAGCAGGTGCCTATAATCCAATTTTGAAGTTCTGTGAGCTGCACACATATACATGATCACAGGCTCACATTTATAGCCTTTTGTAACATCCCGTTGTCATGTAACCATAATTCTCAGCACTTTTTATTAGTTTCCAGCATTTGATTCTGGCTTCTGGGGAAAAATGTTCATTGGCTAAAAGGGATTTGCTTAATGACCAGTTGCTTAAAAGCTGCTACAAATCAGGTCATAAAATTGCATATAGTCACAGAGTGATCTCCTTAACAAGCCCAACAATTAATGACTATAATTCTGGGCTCAATTGCAATTGTAAATCAAGAAATAACTACTGTATAAACCAAATCACAACTTGGTTTCGTATATCATGTGAACAAGGTCATTATATTTATATATTATGGAAGTAATCTAGTATATTCTAGCTATAGTACCTAGAACTCTAAATGATATAATTTCTGTTTACAAGTTTTGTATCTGAACTTAATTAAATTAACATTATGTGGATAGAATACATGTTGTACATACACATTATTGCCAGCTTTTCCAACTTGTATGGCTAAACTTGAGAATGAATCACTTAATATTCAAAAAGCTTAAATTTCACTTTTGTATGGGTTTTGAAATTATTTTTCATTTTGTCCATTTAAAGAACTTTAAATATATCTACATAGTTGGGACTTATATTATCAATATTTTTCTAACAAAGTAGTTTAAAACACTGTTGTTGTTGTTTAGCTTGTTGTGGAAAATGAATTTGGTGCAGCTATAGAAATGACCCACAAGGAAGTTTCATAATGTAAAAAACACTGTAATCCCAGTAGGTTCCAACCAGATTAGTTAAAAACATGTAAATCCTAGGGGAATCTAGATTAGGTTATTTAATACATTATGGATTAATTTTCAGTTTCTGGAATATATATCTGAATTGTGATTGTATACCAAAATTATGTTTATTTTGGAGTCTTGTTAGAACTGAAAGTCTTTTTTAAAAGCTTTGTGTCTATGGAGATTCTCAGTCATCCAGGTCATGGTTGTATTAAAGGTACTTTTTCAAACAGGAACCGGACTTTGTTTTTCCTTGAAGACATTTTGCTTCTCTTCCAAGAAGCTTCTTCAGTTCTGAACTGAAGAAGTTTATTGGATGAGAAGCTAAACATCTTCAGGGAAAAACAAAATCCAGTTGACTTTTGAAAAAGCACCTTTGGAATTTAAAAGCTTCAGTTGGTCTTTAACACCTAAACTCATTGTCAGCATTTCTACTATATTGATGTCTTTATTATTTTGTTTTTGCTCAGAATTAGATTGAAACTTTTATCCTGTCAGTTGTGGAAAAAATAGTCATTTTTCATTGTTTAATCTTATTAGCAACTCTTCCATAAACACCATCAATTAGTTGCTAATGGTCATAGATCTTTTAAATCAGTAAGTAGAACTATAAGAAGTTACAGATAAACGAAGTCATATAAATATGAAATGCATACATATAAATACAAGCATAGCAGATGATAAAAAAAGCCTAACCTGTAATATATTCGGGTGTGGCTTTTCATAGCAAATTACAGACATTTGAATATTATTCCTGTAGTATCTTTGGACTCTATTTCCTTAGCAACAATAAGAGAACAAAAAAATAGAATCGTTTTCTCTGTGTGTAGATTAATAAGATTTATTAAGAAAAAGGCTGAAGTAATAACACAGAAATCCTGGCAAAACATTTTGTTTTTAGCCACATCATCAACATGAGAATCATTTCTTGAACTTGTATTTATATTTGCTAAAAGAAGCATTGAGTACTATTGGAAATATATACACAGTTAAGAAAATAAGAAGGGACATAGGATGAAAGTAGTTGGATGTTTCCTATACATATGTATGTAGTTTTACGTGTGGGCTATATTGGATCCAGCATGGGAAAGGTGCTGTGCATCTGGCATCGTGATTTGTACTATGTGTGGTGGTAGCTCCTTAGAGAAGCCATGTTTTTTTCCTGGATTTATATGATAGACACCCAGTCCTTGGAAAATAAGGAGGTCCAATCTTATATTGCTACCTTGCTATTATCTCCTTATTTCAATCATCTGCTTTTCACTGCCTGCAAGACTGCTGTGTAAGCCCAGGAAAAAGCATGACTTCCTTAAGAAGCCACCAACAGGCTCAGTATCTGTACTTCTACCAGAAATAAGGCAACTTTCCCACTCTGCATCTACTGCATACTCCAGTATATGCAGGGGTGGGAATTAAATTTTTTTAACAACCGGTTCTGTGGGTGTGGCTTGGTTGGTGGGCATGGCTTAGTGGTCATGTGACTGGGTGGGCGTGGTCAACTTTAACACATTTGCGTGGGTGTTGACTGTATGGGCCAAGAGAAAAGAAAGATCCAACCTTTGTGCATTGGGGGGAGAGCTTAGTTTTTTTAAAAGCCCAGAGGAGGGAAAAAGATAAAGTTGTGCCAAAGAAATCCCAGGGCAGGGGCAAGGAAAGAAAAGGAATCCCTGCTCTGAAAAGGGATTACCCTCCCAAGAAAACAAAGGAGTCAAAACCTTATTTATTCATACTTTTTAAAAAATTAATTTAACAGACATTTAAAAAGCAATTTCAATTTCACTTTCCCAAGTTCAAGTCTTTTGCTTAACATATATGATATGTTAACATATTTATATTCCTCTATGTTTTAAGCACTAGGAATTCTCTATATAATTAGATTAAAGAAAAGCTCTTACATTAAGTTAGTGGCAATTTTCTATATCTCACAAGCAATGAATTAGTGTGGAACTACTTTATAACAATCACACATAAACTTTTGGTCTTTTTTTATTCCATCTGTCTTCTGACACATCCTCATTCTCCAGGTGAGCTGTTCAGAGCATCCAGGCATGGGAGGTGCTTCCTTCTCTCATCCAATAGGCTGAGCTGATTTCTGAGGACACTCCTCCTTGAGGCTCCTCCTTAGTGTCCCCAGTTTTTGCTCAGCCTTCGTTCAGACAAGGCAAGCTTTTCTTTTGGCTGGATTTGTGAACAACATTGAGCAGAAATAAACAGAAATAATCAAGAAAAAAAACAGGTCAGATTGCAGCTTCTGGCTGCAGATGGAGATCGCGATCTATAACTAATTATAGAGAGCGCTTCTGGCGCAGTTTCTAGCATTGTCTGGCTGTCGGAGCTCTTAAAACATCAAAGAGAGCCCTAATGACATTCGTGCGCAGGCTCGAGTCTGCAAACAGCTTTCCCCTCAGGCTACCATCTCAGCAAGCACAGTCAAAACAATTAAAATGAACTGGCTGGCAGAGATAATAAAGCTCCGCAGAAGATTGACTTTGTGTTTAGCACAGCTCGAAGAAAGCTTTTAAATAAACGGTCAATCTCAAAAAGCTGCAGACACCAACTTTAACAAGCTGCTGGCTGTCATAGTGCTTTATTCCCTCACAGAGGGCAGCAACGGCGCAATAAGTGGAGGCTCTGATAATGAGTAGCCCAGATAAGGGCTAATTTCCCCAGGAATTCCATTCCCTCATCTAACACCAGGATGCATCAGAACATAGCCAAAGTGATGGCAGATGCAGAGTTTTCTGCAGATGCTACTTTTAGTTCTGTAAAATTCTCATCAAGAGCTATAGCGTCCCAAATCACGGCACAATGCCTACTCTGGCTCTGACATTGGCAAGCAGACACTAAACATAAGTGGAAACTAGCATCTGCCCCCTTTGAAGGGGACAAACTGTTTGGATCTGCCCTAGATCCGCTCCTGGTGGAATCTCGAAATAAGAAAAAGATCTTCCCCTCCCTTTTTCGCAGGCCTGACAGTAAATCTTTCCAGTTCTTTTGGGGGGGTTCCTTTCGTCCCTTCTATCAAGGATCCTATTCCCAAAGATCACAAAGGCCCTTAGGGTATAGATAAGGATAGCAGGCAGAAAGACCTGAATTCGGGGACAGAAATAGGGGGGGGCAAAACAAAAGATCCTTTTGTGGGGCAGGAAATAAATCCTTTTGTTGCCCCAAGTAAAATCATCCCCGATTATCCCATAAAAGGCCGGTTAAGACTATTTGCAGATCAATGGGAATCCACTACATCAGATGCCTGGGTCACAGAGACCATAAGATCAGGTCTCTCTCTAGAGTTCCTCTCCACACCCCTGGATTTTTTTATGATGTGCCCTGTGTCAAGGGATCCTACCAAAAGGACTCTTATGGAGACCGCAATCCAGCATTTTCTGGAGATCTGTGCAATCCAACCTGTGTCGACAGATCAACAAGGGCAAAGATTTTATTCACATCTATTTGTGGTCCCAAAAGGTTCAGGGTGGGGTGGGTGGAGAGTGATTCTAGACTTTAAATGCCTGAATCGTTTCCTTGTCTACAAAGATTTAAGATGAGCTCCTTGCAATCAATCTTCCTCAGTATCAGACAAAGAGATGTCTTAACGTCAATAGACTTAACAGAGGCATATTTACACATTCCTATCAGACCCACGCATAGCAGATTCCTGAGATTCTGTTATAGTAATCAACATTTCGAGTATATAGCTCTTCCATTTGGTCTAGCTTCTGCCCCACCCTGAACCTTTACAAAGGTTCTGGCAACATTAGTAGCCCATCTGGGAGTAAACCAGTTAGGCTACAATGCTATCTCAATGACATATTAATTTTGACATCGTCCAGCCATCAGGCTGAATGAGTTATTCAGATCACTCTACAAGCTCTCCAACAGCACGGATTTTCAATAAATTGGACCAAGAGTCATTTAACACCTTCGACTCGGCTCTTGCACTTGGGAGCCATCATTGATACAGTGGCTGGGAAGGTATTCCTATCACCAGATAGGCGGAGTAGCATTAAGCAGTTGTCAAAAGAGGTAAGAACTTTCAAATGAGTACCTCGGTCCAATTATCCAAATTGCTAGGTAAAATGATCTCCTGCATTTTTATTGTTCCCTGGGCCTGGCCCCATGCCAGAACCCTTCAATGGTTTCTGTTTCTGTATCAGCAGTCAGGAAGGAGCAATGCCATGCACCGTTCCATCAAAAGTACTTACATTGCTGCACTGGTGGACCACAGTAAACATCAACAAGGGTTATCTTTTCAAGGACCCTCACAGACAGATTATTACAACAGATGCAAGTCTGTTTGGATGGGGGCTCATGTAAGTCCCTTACAGCTCAGGGTCACTGGTCCACAACAGGCAAACTTGCAGCATAAACTGGCTGGAATTGAGGGCAGTCCACCTGTCCCTCCGCAAATTTCTACTGCTGATCCAGGAACAACATGTTCTCATCCTGATCAACAGCGTGGCCACAAAGGCCCACATAAACAGATGGGGGCACACATTCAAGATCACTAATGAGAGAAACAGAGAGACTGTGCCACTGGGCAGAGAGGAATTGAATGTCTGATGCTCCCCCAAAAGCGACACTACTTCACAGGTACTTCGCCAAAGTGTCAGGCTCCAGGGATGACTGCTCACCCTGACCCCGACAAATATACCCTAAATGTCACTCACTAAATCATGGTTGAGTTGGAGGCTGGGATGGGTGCAAACACGTGGTGGGCCGGAGGGTTGCAGCCACCCCCCATTTGCAGGTTGCAGTGGTGTGAGCGGCTTCCCCTCCTGCCTCACCAGCTGCCAGTGGGCATTGCCAGCAATCCAGTCAGTGAGCTTGATCACCCTGCTGACAGCAAAGAAAAGGCCCAGCAGCACACAGAGGGCAGAGAAGAGCAGCACCATCATCACCTTTGCTGTTTCTCCCACCTTTCCTGCCTGTTGGCGGCCAGCCAGAGGAGGTGGAACCAGTGAGGGGGGAGAAAGGAGGCTGGGAAAGCAAAATCGAGTTTAAGAGTGCCTCATGGAAGGAGCTGAGAAGCCGAGAGCAAAAGTAGCGAGGGCAACAGGGGAGTGTCCCCCCTCAGGGAGTGTGAAAGAAGGCAGACACCACACCTCTGAGAAAAGATGAGGCAAAGCCCTGGCTGTCACCAGGAGGGGACCGCGGAGGGACATGTCACATGCCCCTGTCACCCTCGCAGCTGCTACTTTTTCTCTCTGCTTCTTTCATGGGGCGCTCTTAAACTTGATCTTAAAAAGCTTGCAAGTCCCCTTCCCATCGGAAAATGGCTCTGGGCAGTAGAGAGAAACAAGATTCTGGCTGCTTCTCTACCACCGGGAGCCATTTCCTGATGGGAGGGGGACTTGCAGGACCCAAAGCTAAATTTCCCTGTGCTGGGAAAGACTCCCTCGCTCTCCCAGCTAGAAAAGCAGGGGAGAGAAGCAGCCACTGACCCTGCTCCATGTGTTCTCTGGCAAAGGTAAGTGGTGGTGATGGGAAAAAGTGACCAGCGATGGCAGCAAAAGGTAAGTGATGGGGCAGGAAGGCGACTGGCAGGGCTTGCTTGTAGAGCCTCACTCACCGATCACAAAGGCAGGCAGCAATGGTGGGTGGGCGAAGATGGCAGCTTGGGTGCTTTGGGAGTCGAGACTCAACTGGGGCTCGTGGCGGCGGCAATGGTAGATAGGCGACAGAGGTGTGCAGAGCCTCACTCAACCAGGGAAATCAGGTCAGGCAGGGCTGCAATGGAAGACAGGCAGCAATGGCTGGCCTGGCAGGCAGGCAAAAGCAGGCTGCAGGCAGCGATGTCGGGCATGCGCGATAAGGACTGACTGGGTGGCGAGGGGAAGGGTGGGTGAAGAGAGGCAGGGCCAACCGGCGGTGCAATTTGCCAGTTCTCCAAACTGCGCAGAATCATAACAACTGGTTTACCGAAACAGTCCGGACTGGTAGAATCCCATACCTAAGTATATGAGCATTTGTTATATATTGTTGAATAGAAGCTCATGTCAATTAAATTTATTTTTGGGGAATAATAATTAAATTTATTATTTTGGATGTTCTAATAAGGTACTTTTGTTATCAATACTATTAACACATTTTGTTTCAAGAATTATATTGTATAGGTATTAATAATTGATTATTTGAGAATATGTAAGCACTACCTTGACTTTATTCAATGGTTACAAAAATATTAGTATATGTTTATTATGTGACTACCTTAATTTATTTAACTGTACAAATATTTTCTCTTCAGGAAAATGATGTTCAGTTTGAGGACTCTCCAAGCAGTGTGAAAAAAGAGGTGAGTTCATTAAAACACATTTTGATTTTTTTAAAGCATTGTTATATAGTTTACAAACAGACTGTGGGTAGTGTGCAACACAACAGTGAAAAATTCCATAAAAATCTAAAAACAATAATAAATAAATTAAACATATAAAATAAATAGAACCCAAGAAAGTGGGAGAATAAACATCAATTTCATACAACCATCTTGCATCTTGTCCTTGAAATCCTCAAAGCTGTGGGGGGAAAAAACATGTTTTAGGGGGCTTTCTGGAAGACTGAGAGAGATGATGTTTACCTCACCTCACCTATTTTTCCTGTTGGTGTTGTCTGGCCAGTGTACATCCTGTTGAGACAATGCTGGCAATGCCATTGGCATTGGAAATGGTGACAATTTGATGTGAAGCCTCATGGTTTAGCCAGAGACAGACAATGTGGCATGTAGTTTGCAATATCTAAATTCAGCCTAGGACTTGAAAGATTTATGGCTTGTACCTTTGGGAATGTTGGAGGGGAACAACTGATTGAATTGGGGAAGACTAGTGGCAGAGGAAGGCGGTTTCCTGCAGATTGCCATGGATTCTCTTCTTATGCAAGCAGTCTTTTTTGTTTGTGATTTAATTACAGATGAGAAAGCCAGCCTGATGTGAATTATTGAGACTTGGCTGGGTCTGGGGGAGTGATATGTGTCCCCCTTTTGGAAATGTATCCAGCCAGGTTCTGATGTAGCAAAAGATATGGATGGGAATGTGGAGGTTGCCTTTTAGGAGTGTCTTACTGCTTTCAGAGGCACTGTTCCGCAAGTTGCTGAATTTGAGACTATTCCTTATAACAGTTCCAGGGATTGTTGTTTCTATACTAGCTAGTATCCCGAGTGTGAAGCAACCTCCTTGCCTTAGTTGCTCAACTCATTCTCAGGGTTAGCAGTGGAGTTCCCCACTGGGAGACTTTAATCTGCCTTCTCTGGGAGTGGGGTCGAAGGTGGCTCAGGAGTTCATGACTACCATGACAGACAATGGTCTATCCCGAGTCATCCAAGTCCTGATATGGAATAATACTCATAGCCTTGGTCTGATTATCTTGCTCCTTAGATTCATTCTTTTTAGACTTGGTATAATTTTTAAAAAAAATCAAATGAAGTGTTTTAAAGAACCATTTAATAGGTGTTGAGAGAAGGCTAATAAAATAAGAATATTTTTTTCCAAAAAAATACAATTTTCTTAAATGTTAACAAAATATTTGTTTCCAGCATGAATCCATGCATAATCATAATTTACTTAAACCAAAGTTAACTCATTAGTTTCAAATTGTATTACAGAATAAATTCTGGGTAAAATAAATAAATAAATTTAAATTGTTACAAATGCATTTGTTACTTATTTGATTACTTCAGTATTGCTTATAATATAATTTTCTGGTTTGGGCTCAGTACCTGAATTAGAAAATCTATTGGTTTGTCATTTGTAACTCATATCGTAAAATGTGTGAGTCTAATGAATTACATATTTTTGAATAAAGTATGTTGCAGCAAATCATGTTGTAGCATGATGTATAACCCAATTATTTTTGACAGTTGGCATCACCTGAAGTCTTCATATACAAGTATATTAGATGACACATTTGTCCTAAGAACAAGGAAAAGGAAATCCACTCCCTAACTCTGTGGTCCAAATTTTAATTTAGGGGAAATCTATGTAAAACTCAAAGTAAAATCTTAATTATTCTAACATTAAGTACCAAAACCACAGGTTATTTTACAATTGATTTAAACAGACTGGTATTAAAAATGGTTCCTTATTCCCTTCCTTTTGCAAGAGACTGGTCAAAAATACTATGGTTGCTCAGCCGTGTGGTTGTATTTTTGATTTATGAATTATGAGTCTGCCATTTTCCTTTCTCAGTTGAACTATAATAGGGATATTTGGATTACTTGAGATACTGAAGAAAGATCAAAAAGAATACTGTCAGCTTTTATGATGAAAAATACCTGGTTAGTCCATTGGCAGAACTTCATGATAGGACCCACAAATAGAGAAAACTGGAATGGCATGATTGGCAAAATAGACAAAAGCAGTGACCGGATATAAAATACACACAAAGATATATGTACTAAAAGTCCCAATATTCTTGAAATAATACTATTTGCTTGAGGGGGAAACCCTATCACAATCCCAACCTTGTTAGTTATAAATGTTAGCCCCACTTAATAATTTGCAAGCAGTCCTGGTAGAAATATCCTCCAGGGAATTTGGCTACCAAAGTACCTTATTTTCTGTGATGAAATCTACTGCTTAACTCTTATACTTTTTTTTCTCTTAGCTATTTCTTAAGTTGGATTTAATCATACTATGTAAACTAATGAAATCATTTTCTTTTCATACAGATAAAACTTCCTGCTATTTCACCACATAAAACTGAGCAGAGTATTACATCCAAATTCCAGGGAGAAAAACGACTTTACTTCCCTCGAATGTAAGTAATTTGCAGTGGCAATACTTATTAAAAGAATACTAGAATAATAGAGTTGGAAGGAATATTGGAGATCAAACCCCTTGCTAAAATGGGAAATACTATGCCATTCCAGAGAACTGGTTGTCCAACCTCTTATTAAAAACCTCCAGTGTCAGAACACCCACCACTTTTGGAGGTAAGTTGTTCCACTGATTAATCGTTATAACTGTCAGGGAATTTCTCCTCATTTCCAAGTTGGTTCTCTCCTTGATTAGTTTCCATCCATTGCTTCTTTTACTGCCTTCAGGTGCTTTGAAGAATAGAAAATACAACATAGAATAATAGATTTGGAAGACACCTTGGATGTCTTCTAGTCCATCCCTCTATTCAAGCAGGAGACCCTATACCATTTCAGACAAGTGCCAGTCCAGGCTCTTCTTAAAAGCTTCCAGTGATGGAACAACCGCTTACGACAAACTATTCCATTAGTTGATTGCTCTCAACTTTAGGATATTTTCCTTAAGTGTGGGTTGCTTCTCTCCTTTGGTTAGTTTCAAACCATTGTTTCTTGTCTTGACTTTTGATTCTTCGGAAAATAATTTGACACCCTTGGTTTCTAGGAGCCCCTCCAACATTAGAACAGTGCTACCCTGTTTCTCCAACAATACAGCCTCCCCCAATAGGAAGTCCCAGCATGTTTTATAGGCATGAAATGAAATTAAGCCCCTCCCCCCAAATTAAGGCCTATATTAAAACATGCAAAATGGGGGGGAATGGTGGGGGGGCTTGCCGTTAGGAAGTACTTTTGTTGCACACCTGGATATGGTGCTGCCTGCATTGACCCCGATACGAAGTGCCCCACCAATGCCGAGGTCAACATCCAAGCCGTCGCCGCCCGCCCGCCCAAAGATGCAAGGGGGGAATTAAGTCACTCCCGAAAAGACGGCCTAGCCATTTTTTCAGGGCTCAAAAAAAAATAAGACCCAGCCTTATTATATGAGAAACACGGTATCATGTCACCCGCTAGTCCTTCTTTTCATTAGATTAGGTGTACCCCATTCCTGTAATCATTCTTCATATGTTTTAGCCTCCAGCCCCCTACTGTGTTTCTCCAACAATACGCCTCCCAATAGGAACACCCAGCATGTTTTCTAGGCATAAAGTGAAATTAAGCCTCCCCCCCAAATTTAGGCCTATTTTAAAACATGCAAAATGGGGAGGAAAGGGCAGAGGGACTTGCCGTTAGGAGTGTCCTGCGGGCAGCCATGCCTCACCACCAGCCGCTCCTAATTAGCAATCATGGCGGAGCATGGAGAGCTCCCTTCTCCCACGAAGCACTTTTGCTGCAGACCCGAGACCTTCAGCGCCTGCCGCTGCTGCTTCCTCTGTGGCCATTGCTTTCCCTTCTGCCCGTGCCGCCGTTGTTTGGAGCTGCCGCTTCCGCGTTTGGAGTACTGCTGCCGTTTGGACCGCCGTCGCAGTTCCAAATGCACTCCAAATGGTGATGGTGCTCCAAATGCAGAAGCAGTGCATATGACTCCACTGCTACTAACTTGGCACTGATTGAGTGGACATTAACTGAGGATTTCCCAGGCACATATGGTTTATCAGATGTGGAATGTTGATGCCTGCTATGCTTTAATTTGCTTTCCTAATTTTTCACTATTGCATATTTTAAAAAAAATTCAAACAATCCATTATTATACTTCATGAAGTTTGTTTTTGATACATGGATACTAATTATGTTTAACATGATCAAATCAATATACAGTACATAAAAATCTGACTTGTTATTTTCATGAGTTTGACTGTACAACTGTTTAGAATTAGAATTTGATGTTACAATGGATCCCCAAAAGGCACTTATAGCCCAGTTCCAAACTTATGATTGCTGGGAGAGGTGTGGTCACATTTTCATATTGCAGGCACTTGGCAACCAGTTTGCATTTGCGGCTATTTGCGATGTCCTGCAGTTACATGACTACAATTTTTGGCTTTTTAGTGAAAACTAGCATTTATTTTTGATTTTCAGTAAAAACGCCCCATAGCAATCAATGGGGTTGCTTAACACCCATGGTGATTTACTTAATGACTGCCACAAAAATCTGTAAAATGGGACCGGTTGCATGATAACCCTTTTGTAACTGTCACAACTTAAGATTGTAATAGGCTCAATTATGATGGTGAATCAAGGACTACTAGTACTTACATTAATAGTAGCTGGGTTCTCTGAACTTTTAACAGTTTTTTTCCCTTGATTACTAAAAGGGAGGGTGTAATCAACAACAGTGATAAAATAACAGGATTTGTCATCTGTCCAAAGAACTGTGCTGCTAATTGCTTGTGTCTTTGTATTAGAAGGAATTTTTGATACAATTTTAGAAATAAATTTCACAGGATAACTGATAATTAAACAACTAAAGGAAAGAAGCAAAACAAGAATTGTAATAACCAGCATGTTACAAAGAGAATGTACATACAAACTACAAAATAAATGTTTACTTCTGTTGCACAATTTACCTACTTGGGAAGGCTTCTGTGAAATAGTTTGACATTTTATTTTTCAGTTCCACTAATTATTGGGCCTTTAATAATTGAATGTTTTATCAAATAATAGGGAAATAGGTATTCAATTCTTTTTGCTTTGTTTTGAAAGTATACACAATTTGTGTTGTTTGCTTATAACTATTACTATGAAAAATCTATTAGGCCTACTTTCAGTTTAAAACTTAATTATTTCTTATTTTCTATGAAGGCCTGCTCATAAAAAAAATGAGCCTGTAAATTTCAGCAAACTGATTAGTAGTGGTTATGGTGATGAGTGGCTTCAACAACGTGATCACTGGGAGAAAAAAAATACTCTGCCTAATGGTAATGTGTTAAAAACTTTTTTAAATATTATATCATATTTAATATACTGTAAAAGGTTGCTTAATAATCCCTGCTCTAATTTATAATCCTGTTTATATATTGTGGGTCATAAGTAAATAAAGTATTTTATTCACATTCTGCAACTTATCAGACTTGAATTCACACATCAGAATATGGCAGTTCATCTGAAGAAATGTTCAGAGAGTAACAGCATTTAGGATTCTGCAAAGCATTAAAGATGGTACTTTGCAAGGCATGTTGGTTCATGCCCAATATCTTTCTTACAAGCAATGAAACAGTCACACTTTATGGAAAGTTCTTGAAGCTGTCTGCACATAATTGTTTGTTTATTTTATGTAGTTAATAGTCCACTCCAATTACGCAGAAGTAGTATTTGGTTCCTTCCATATCTCAGATTAAAACAAAACATGATATAGTTAACAAATTAAAGCCACAAAACCACAGTATAAGACCCTAAGGATAATTGTAGACCATACTTATGTATATATAGCCTCATCACTGAAACCATATCCATTTTTTTAAGAACACATAATCATATTCCCAGGGTTAGGGCAAGCCCTTTTTAAACACCAACAGGGAATGGGCCATTTGAGGGTCTGGGAAACTGCTGTTCCAAAGAAGTGGACGAACAATAGAGAAGGCATACTATTCTAGCACCTATAGAAGGCATTTTCTGAGCAAAGGACACAGAGTTTGTCCAATTTGACAATATTCAGTGAACAGATGTTTTTGGAAGAAGGCAATCCTGTAAATATCCAAGCCATGAACTATATAGGGCTTTGGCAGGTGATGGTAACCACCATCTAGAATTACATTCAATGTACAATCAATAGCCAGTACAGCTCCAAAAATAATGTATTGCAGGGGTGCAACAAGGAGTGTCCATGGTTACTTGAGCCATTGCATTCTGGATGAGATGCACTTTCCAAATGCACTTCAAAGTCAGACCTATGTGGAACACATTATAATAGCATAATCAAAATGATTAGGGAATAAGAACCCATGGATAAAGTCTATTATATGTGCACTCACATTTACTGCACATGAATAATTGTTTTATGAATTCAGGCACAGACACTTGAGTAGTCCTATAGGTTTTGCAGAGTGCAGTTTCGAATGTTTTGCATAATCTTAATTGTTTTTATAGAACCAAATTCATATTAAATTTAAATATTTAATATAGATCTGAACATCTTTTGTAATCACTTTGCTTTAAGCAAGTGCTTTGAACAATTGTTAAAACATATTGGGCTAAATTCTATCTTAGAAAAAGAGAAGTTATAATCCTCCTGATTAATTTCTATTATCCATGGGACAAGATTGCAATTCAACACCTTTTGGAAGGATCATAGATTCCCCTTCTCTTTATATCCAGAAGGCATTTTAAGTAAAGAATTCCTTTTCCATTATTTCTTGCAGATTCTCTTCTTCCTCCAGAAGAAAATAGAAAAGAGACAGAAAGCTAGAAAATATACATTGTCAAACAAAAGAAAATCTAAATCTCAATCTGGACTTGAAATGGGTGCCCAGCCTAAGAAGTCACTCTTCAAGCTCAGAATGTGTGCCACCCAAGATCCTATCCCAACAGCCCATTTCTGACATAGCTAAATATAAGAATTCTATTTTGCTGTTATTTTTTTCTCTGCTATTAGAAGAGAATTTAATAATTAGGAAATTAAGGCATATGGTTAATACAAATATTTTTGATGTTAATCAAATATTGAATGATACATTCCTCCCATTCTGAAAGTACCAGAATATTCAGTAAAGTTTCTCCTTACAATTGAAAATAATTAGGCCTTGGGTTGACAAAATCAGATCAACTCAAACCTTTATTGTCAATGCACAACATACGTACAATGAAATTGAATGAGCCTCCCTTGGTGCAGACCCCCCCCCCCAAATTAAAGGCAGATTAAAATAAATAAGTAAATAAATAAATAGTAATTTTGCATAATAGCATAAATAAATAATAAAGTAGAAATTATTTCTACTTTATTCATAATAGCTTCAGTTCCAAGCAGAATAAATGGGAGATTAATGTATATCAAGACTGTTTACTTTTCCTGAACCTTTGCAGACTAATTTTTAAAATGCATGATTTTAATATAAAATAGCTGTTAATTATGCAGCATGCAAAATGAAATTTCTACAACTTATACTGATGTCACACTTTTGCACATTTCATGTAGGCCCTTTATTCAGTGGTTGGATTCAATTTTTTTTACTACCGGTTCTGTGGGCATGACTTGGTGGGCGTGGCAGGGGAAGGATACTGTAAAATATCCAGTCAGAGGTGGTGTTTGCTGGTTCTCCAAACTACTCAAAATTTCCACTACTGGTTCCCCAGAACTGGTCAGAACCTGCTGAATACCACTTCTGCCTTTATTAGGAAATAATAACATTACTTTTATGTAACAGTAAAAAATATAGAATTAGTTCTAATCCAACTATTTGAATTTAGGCAAATTCATCACATTCAAAATAGAATTTAATTCTTATGATTGGGAGTTCATTATTTTATTTATGAGGTATTTGTGAAGAATGGCACAGACATAGGCCTCTACAATAACTCCCTGAGCTGTATTTGTACTCTGCTGTAAAAGAAAAGAAAAAAATTACAAACTAAAATGATCATTAAAAAACCTTGCATTCAATGAATTAATGATATACTGGAAACAAAATTGAATATTTTTAAAGGAAATTAGATTTAAATATTAAATATTTAATAATTTGCTCTTATGTGTCAGAAGAACTCTTGTTCTTTTATCTATGGGTAGTCTTTTGGCTTACAACCATTTGTTTAGTGATTGAAGTTACAGCAGCACTGAAAACAGTGACTTATGACACACACTTACAATTGTTGCAGCATTCTCGTGGTCTGGTGATCAAAATTTGGATGCTTGGCAACTGGTTCATATTTATGGAGGTTTTGCAGTGTGCCAGGGTCAAGCAATCATCTTTCTTGACTTTTTGACAAGCAAATTCAATGGTGAAGCCAGATTTACTTCACAATCATGTTGCTAATTTAACAGTGTAGTGATTCACTTAACAACTGTGACAAAAAGGATTTTAAAATGGAACAAAACTCATTTAACTATCTTAACAATATAAATTTTGGGCTCAACTGTGGTCGTAAGTCAAGAACTACCTATTCCAGTCTCTTCTATGGAGAATGAAACTAAGTTCCTAAAAATAACTCCTTTTAAATCTACCTCCTCAAATTGCAAGGCTGCACACTTCAGTAAAACAAGTCCCACTGAATTCAGATTTATTACCAAAGATGTATGAGCAAAAACATGAAATAATTGTTGGCTAAATAGGTTTTTAATACTTAATACTAAGTATGTGAAAGTGCATTTACATTGTTTTAAGAAAACTAAGTCCAAGGAATGTTGTATGTTCATAATATTGAAAAGTTGATTAGAAAATTCACCTAGATGTTTTAAATGTTTTTCTCATTAAGACTTTTTTATGTAAATAATTAATTTATATTCTGTTGTTAGATGTCTTGACAGAGCACAAGAGTAGATCAAAAAGAAAATAACCTAACAATTTCTTCTTGCTAAAAAGTATAGTTGAACATTTCCAAAATAATTTCCAATTTCACAAGCATTTAAAGTAGTGCAAGCCAAAATATTTTAAAAGCACAAAATACTTAAAAGCAATGTTGATTATTCTGTCAAGGAAAAGCATTTCAGAGTTGTAAACCATTTTAGAGAAGTATTGCATCTATTAGTGGCCCTTCTAGAATTTGGTGGAGTTGTGGCATGAGGTATAGAACACTCTCGGTTAATATTAAATTGTGCATTAAAAAAAGGTGAAGATAATAATCTCTGAAATTTACAGGGCTGTATCTACAGTTGCTTAAAGTTTAATTTGAAATAAATATCTAACGTCAAAAATTTAGAAGGCCCCCATGTTCTTTAATAGTTTCAAATAAGAGTTTTTCTGTGTGTTTTCAGTGCAATTGATGTTTCAAAATTGGAATTACTTGGTATTCTTGGTGGCAAGAATAAAAAATATTTTGTGTCCCACATAATCTGAACTTCCAAGTATATCCATAGTCCATCTTTTATTAATGAATGGATCTGAGAATATGTTAAGGCTAGGTGCTGTCGACTGTACTATAAAGCAGCACTTGCCGGAAGGGTCAGTTATGTCCGGTAGTTATTGATAGACTGAACAGCAGTAAAATAAATCTGCATCTATTTTTAAAAAAAGCTAAGTCATTCCCATTGATATTAGTTTATATTTTTGCCAGTATTAAACAGTTATAGAATTGGAGCAAGTGTTTTTACATTTTTATATATCCATGAAATTCAAGTTTAAACTGTTATAAAATCCTATATATTTTGTAAAAACCCTTTGAATATTTTGGGAATGAAACTAATATGTTTCATTTGTACTGAATTCATAGTTATTCAAAACCTTTTCATGTGCAATATTTTATATAATATTTCAAGAACTCATGTCAAGTCATTTACACTGTCTTAATATTGCTAAGTAAAATCAAAATGAAAACAAATTGGGCAGTCATAGTCCTGCTTAAAGAAAGATCCCTGTTTCTATGCTGTTCACTTCAATGTAATTTTAAAATAGTGAAGCCCTTCTGTTTCCCCTCCCTCCCCTATATACGAATTTTCTTTCGTTAAGTAGAAACATTGTGTTTTGATGAGATTACTAATTTTCTTCTCATTTCTGTTTTGCAGATTCAGAGACATCCCAGCCAACATTGACACAAACAGACATTGAGTAAAAGCTGGTACTTCACAGAATTTTCACAATTCTGTTGCTATTTCCAAAGAGCACTGTGTGCAGGAAACTTATACAGCTTAGGAAGCAGGCTCCAATAGTACTCTGCTAACCAGGTATAATAGGTGTCAAGCTTCAAAAGGCTTCAATAGTTCTCTGATAAACCAACTATTGCTAAGGCTCGACTACTCTCTTCTAAAGCCACACCCGTTGCTTGAGAGCTGATGAGTATCCCTCCAGTTATAGGACACTGTTAATATAAGCTATGCTTTGACATTGAACTACTGAAAAGAGTATAGGGAAACACAAAAATGAGACCAGCTTGAGCTTTACAGTGCTGATTTTTTATTTTTGTATCTTTTTCTAAGTAAAAGCTAGTTATTGCATTTTCTATGTAATAAATTGAATGTCAGAGTGGTACTTAAATTATTTTTCATAATATTGGATTGTAATGATAGTTTTAAACACCATTTGTATTTTATTCTGCTTTAGACTTTATATATAAACATATATGAATACTTGAATTTTATTTGAATAAAGATTAAACCATTAGAAATTGGAAACAATTGTCCTTTATTTATGGTTCTTTTCAGTAATAATGTAATGTTATTGAGCAGTTATTTGCGCCTCCAAACAAAAAATGTTTAAAAATACAAGATTTAATGACAGTTTCCATTTAATTTTAAACAAGATGGATATAAAAAATTTATATGTTTTAGACACAACAGCATATCAGGTTTAGTATACCACTTCTGGCAGCATCTGCTGGATTTCTCTAGTCTTGGAAACTCAGCAGAATGAGGATTATTTAAATGATTCTAAATTCTTACAGAGTAATTCAGAAAACATCTTGGAAAGAGACAAGGGCAAAGTATTGGTATGGTTTTTTTAAAAAAAGCTTTATTGTGTAAAATAAGTCATTAAATTAAATTAAATTACATTTATTTGTTACAATCATTAACCAGCACAAATATATAATTGAGACCATAACTTGACTCAAAACTTATTAATGTTTTTGTTGCCTAAAGGGCAAACTGGCATTAGTTCCTATAATTACCTAGTAATTATCCTGGCACTGCTGTGTTGTTTGCTTAAGCAGTCTCTTCTGCATAGAAACTTAGAATATAGAATAATAGGGAGGAGACCTTGGAGATCTTCTACTTCAGTCCCATACCCATGGCAGGAGGTCATCTATTCTATACCAATCTGGATAATGACTTTCCAGTTTTCTTGAAAACCTACAGTAATGTAGCACCCACATCTTTTGGAGCAAGCCTTTCATAATTGTTCTGTCAGAAAATTTCTCCTTGGTTCTCGGTTGAATTTCATGCCAAAAGGAGGATCATACCAGAGAGAAACCTACCTACTAAGCCATGGTGAGGCAGTGGTTAGAATGCAGTATTGCAGGCTAATTCTGCTGACTCCCAGGAGTTCGATCCAGACTGGCTTAAGGTTGATTCAGCCTTCCATCCTTCTGAAGTCAGTAAAATGAGGACCCAAAGTCAATATGCGGACTTTGTAAACCATTTAGAGAGTGCTATAGAGCACTATGAAGTGGTATATGTCTTAGGTACTATTTGCTATTGCTTATTTAGAATGACACTTTGAACACATGGCATGGCCAAAGTAAATCAGATGTAGTCTTATGATTTTAGCTTTTGGTGATGCATCTGGTTTTATATAATTTAACACCTCTCTGTTAGTTGCTCTGGCTGTCCATAGTATACACAATCATTTACGCCAGCACTACAATTCAAAGGCATCAATTTTCTTTCATCAGCCATTCTTAGCATCCAACTCTCTTACCCGTACATCATTATAGGGAAGACTATTGCTCTAGCCAGCCTGCTTTCTGTATTTATATCAATATCTCTGCTTTTTGGGATCTTATTCATTTAACCATTGCAGTGTGACCTAAAATTATCCTACATTTGATTTCAGGAGTAGAACTGCCATCATGAACAATTTTAGATCCAAAGAAGATAAATACTCCAACTAATTCAATTTCCTCCTTGTTGATTTTAGAAATGTCATGTCTATTGGCAGATCTTGTCATTATCTTTGTTTTCCTGATGTTACAATTTAGTCTTACTTTTTAACTTTTGTCCTGGATTTTCCAGATCATTTTTTCCTCGTCTTCCTTATTTTCAGCTAGTAGTGTTGTATCATCTGTGTACCTCAAATTATTTATGGATTCTTCCCCTAGTCTTCATTCCAACATCAGGCAATTCCAGATCTAATTTCTGCATGATCACTTCATCATACAGATTGAACAAAAAGATGATAAAATACATCCCTGTCTTACTATTACTGATTCTGAGACCAATATGTCACCAAAGATGTTCTCAGTATTGCCTCTTCATCAGTGTACAGTGATCTGATGAGTCTGGTTAGGTGGGCTGGGACACCAAGATCCTGCAAAGCCACTCATAGCTTATTGTGTTCTACAGAGTCAAAAAAAATTACATATTTGATAAAGCATGTATAAAGATCCTTTTGATATATATGTGCATTTTCCATAACCCATCTAATACTAGCAATGTGATCTTGAGTGCTGTGCCCTTTATAAAAACTGTTTGTACATCAGATAACTCTTGATGATGAAATTCTGTAGCTTCTGTTTAATGGTTTCTAACAGAAACTTGCTTCCATGAGAAATGAATGCAATCATGCAATAGTTGGAATAGGTTAATTAGAAAAATCACTTTTTCTAAAAAAAAAAATCTTGTTGCTTTCAACTCATTAAGCCTTTGCTAGTACTTATATTAAATTAAAATTGTGAAACTAATTTTGTTTTCTTTTTCCAGTTTTTTATTTTAAAAAAATATTAAGGCATTTCCTCTCACACTACATTTGACAGAGTTTATCTCCCAATAAATAGGTGAATAATAAAAAGTAATGACCTATATTTTGATTTTAAAAAATGTAACCCACATTTTCTACTGGATTGGTATTTATGTATTAAAATAAATTTATCTGGCCACCTGATTCACATACAGTGACTTAGCTTACAATATTTAAAAAATTCACAACACAAAACCATACAAATCCTAGCTCACCTCCCACACGGCAACAGCAATACTATCAAATCAACCACTTGATTGACTCTACTTCCATTTGTAGTCCCCAGGCCTGCTAACAAAGCCACATCTTAAGGGCTTTTAGGAAAAACAGGGGGACTGATCATACCACAGAAGGTGGTATTGCTATCTTCTATAAAAAGTCCTTACATCTAAAAAACATCAAAGTTACCCAAGAGCTTACTCTTCCTGAGACATCGTCTGTGAACTGTCCTTAAATATCACATTTCAATTTTTACTATGTTACAGAGCCCCTGATTATGACATCGAACATGTAAACAAGCTAAATTCACTACTAACATGGGCAACATCCTGCCCACACACTTTTATCTTTCTTGATTACTTCAATCTACCTCACATTAACTGGACCCTAAACGAATGTAAAACTAAACCCATACATGCAACCTTCTACAATGCTGTAACAAACCTGGGACTGAAACAACAATACTGGACTTAACAACTGTCTCGATCTCATCTTCTGCAACAGTTTGAATTCAATTTATGGAATACAAATTAAAGAACCCTTTTCCAACAGTGACCACAGCATGATTGACTTTTGTCTCAACATATGTCCACAAAAAAATCAACACAACGATGTGACCCCCAATTATAACTTCAAAAAAGGCAACTATGATCTTATCAACAATGATCTCTCATCCCTTGATTGGCAATTTCCATTCACTGGATTCAATACTGTTGAAGACCATTACAACATATTTTTACTTGAAGTCAAAAGAGTCATCAAACTATATGTACCAATAACAACTCCAAAAACCAGAAAAAACAGATTACCCATAACAATAAGGAAGCTTCAATCCAAAAAGAGATCACTTTGGCGGAAAAACAAATCTGGTCACATTGCCAACTTCAAAAGCCGATACAAAAATTTATGCCACCAGATAAAGACTGAATGCACCAATTATCACGTTAAACAAGAGGAAAATCTTCTATGCACCAATTCCACCCGTGCTTTCTACAATTTTGTAAACAACAAACTAAAAGACTCAAGGTCCATCCCACACCTGAAAGGACCTAATGGTAAAGACTGCAATGATGACACCATTAAAGCCAACCTCTTTAACACATTCTTTGGCTCAGTATTTGTAAACAGCAATGGATCATGACCAGTATTTCCTAGTCGCATCACAGGCAACTACAATGATCTAATACATATCAATTTTACAGAAGACAATGTTGAAAAAGCACTATGCAATCTAAAACCATCTCTATCTATTGGACTGGATGGAATATGTGCTGACTTCTTTAAAAAGCTATCCACTGCCATAGCCGAACCTCTAAGCATAATTTTTGAAAAATCTTTCAGGACCAGCTCCTTGCCAAAACTATAGTCACAAGCCACAGTCATCCACATCTTCAAAAAGGGAGAGCCCAGCCTAGTTGAAAACTACAGATCAATCTCTTTATGCTGCATCACCTGTAAAGTCATGGAATCAATTATTAACCAATCCATCACCCTCCACTTAGAGACAAAAAACCTACTCTCTAATAAAGAATTTGGTTTCAGAAAAAAACTATCCTGCAATCTGCAACTCTTACACTGCAAAACATATGGACTACACAACTCGATCAGGGCAAAGCAATAGTCGCAATCTACATAGACTTCTATAAAGCCTTTGATTCAGTGGTATGTGACAAACTACTCCTAAAACTAAAATCTGTGTTCTCTTCACTGATGATGTAAAGCTATTCAACACCACAGACAATACTTCTACCCTTTAAAAAGACCTCGACTATGTATCAGAATGGTCAAACAAATGGCAACTTCAAATCTCAACAAATAAATGCTCTGTATTACATATTGGCAAAAAAAATAAATCAGAAAATAAAATACAGGCTGAATAGTCAAGACCTTGTTAATGATCCAAACTCTGTCAAGGACCTTTGGAGTACTCATCTCTAATGATCTAAGTGCTAGAGCCCACTGTAACTACATAGCCAAAAAGGCGTTAAGAGTTGTTAACCTAATCTTACATAGCTTTTTCTCTGGTAATATTACACTAATAACTAGAGCATACAAAACATTTGCTAGACCAATACTCGAATACAGCTCACCAATCTGGAACCCACATTACGTATCTGATATTAACACAGTTGAGAAAGTCCAGAAGTATTTAACAAGAAGAGTTTTCCATTCCTCTACTCGTTGCAGAATACCTTATGCCACCAGACTTGAAATTCTAAACCTAGAAAACCTAGAACTATGCTGCCTTCGGTCTGATCTAAGTATAGTATATAAAATCATACATTGCAATGTCCTATCTGTCAATGAATACTTCAGCTTCAACCATAACAATACAAGAGCAAACAATAGATACAAACTCAAGGTTAATCACACCAAACTTGATTGCAGGAAATACGACTTCAGCAACAGAGTGATCGATGTCTGGAATACTCTACCTGACTCTGTGGTTTCTTCCCCAACCCCCCAAAACTTTAACCTTAGACTTTCTACTATTGACCTCACCCCTTTCCTAAGAGGTCTGTAGGGGGCGTGCATAAGCGTACCAACATGCCTACCGTCCCTGTCCTATTGTTTCTTTTATTTTTCTTATGTGTATCCATGTATTCATAACTATGTTTTTACATATACCTATTATCTTGTAAGCAATTGACAAACCAAACCAAATAAAATAAAATAAATATTCTACAGAGAAGAGGCCATCATCAAGAAGACTGTGGGACAATTGGATAATGACACAAAAATAAAATAAGCAAAATAAAAATGAGCAAAATATGCAAAGAAATAGTGTTGGAACTTCAAACTATAAAAGAAATTATAAACAGAAGCTTGGAGTTATGGAATAAAATACAGAGCATGGAAGAAAATTTGGAAATGGTGGCACAAACTACAGAAGAACAAGGAATGCTGGAGGAGAAGGAGTTAAAAGAAAACAGCAAAGAGAGCAACAAATAAAGCAAAAGGACAAAAAGGAAATCAAATTTAAAATGTTAATGATTGATATAATAAATCAAGGGGAGAATATTCTGAGGGTAAATCACTACAGAAAGAAGATTTGGAGAGAATGGGGGTAAAATCAGATAACTGGGAAAAAGAAACAGTGGAATACAATAGAGAATGAGCAAGAGAAAGGGTCAGAAAAACTAGGAAGAGAATAATATAGTAAGTAAAGTAAGAGACAATGGTTGAAGAAGGGAAGGATAAGGATTCCACATGAATGGTTGCTTTATTAGTTAAGATATATAATTATTGATTTTGATAAACCTGAAATTAATATTTTGTCATAGAATTATTATTAAAGACATATAAAATATCAATTAGAATAAAAATAAGGATTAATATCCTAATTGGGATAAATAAGAAAATAAGATTTTATTATAGGATTGTTATTTAAGATTTATAATTGTTTATGGATATACAAGAAAACCAATATGATAGTATGGGGTAGGAAATGCCACGTGGGATCTGATGGAAAATATATATATGTGTGTGTATGTGTGCGTGTGTGTGTGCGTGTGTGTGCATGTGCGTGTGTGTGCGTGCGCGCGTGTGTGTGTGTGTGTAGGTCTAGGTGTGTTCGGGTCTTTTCCTGTGTAAGATTATGAGTATCTTGGTGACGTTTCGGCGAGGTCACACTCGCCATCCTCAGGCTGGTGCTTTCAGCTTTGTGCCAGTACAAGCAGTGTGTGATCGCACTTGCACTGGCATGAAGCTGAAAGCACCAGCCTGAGGATGGCGAGTGGGACCTCGCCAGAACGTCGCCAAAATACTCTTAATCTTACACGGGGAAAAACCTGAACATACCTAGACCTACATACCTGTACCCGTGAAAATCTATGAATGAATGAATGAATGAATGAATATACATATACATATACATATACATATACATATACATATACATACATACATACATACATACATACATACATATATATATGGTTATTTGGGTTTTTCCCCGCATAAAATTGGAAGTGTCTAGGCGACATTTCGATGAAGTCTCATTCATCATCTTCAGGCTTGTGTCTTCGGCTTTGTGCTTCCCATTTTATATATGGGAGGAGGGCTTAAAAGGCACTACAGACAAAAAAGGCACTACAGACAAAATCAGCAAGATCCTCCAAAAACACAACATTAAAACAGCATTCTGCACAAACAGAAAAATATCCACCATCCTAAGAAACCCTAAAGACAAAATCGAGTTAGAAAACCAAGGAGTATACGAAATCCCTTGCACCGCCTGCCCCACCACATACATCGGACAAACCAACAGAAGAATAAGTGCACGCATTGAAGAACACAAGAACTCAATCAAAAAAGAAGAACCGACCTCTTCCCTGCTCCAACACCTCAAAGCCACAGGACATGAGATTGACTTTAAAAATACCAGAACTATCACCAAA
This sequence comes from Notechis scutatus, assembly GCF_049901735.1. NCBI lineage: Eukaryota > Metazoa > Chordata > Lepidosauria > Squamata > Elapidae > Notechis > Notechis scutatus. The sequence goes on along the minus strand of NC_142025.1, from coordinate 77,173,172 downwards.
ACTGAACACTTCAACAACAGAATAATCGGAGAAGCCATAGAGATAGAAAAACGCCCACACAGCATGAATAAACGAGATGATACCTCCCACCTACCAGCCATCTGGAAACCCGCCCTCATTAAGAAACGAGTACCTACCATGAAGAAGGACACCAGACCCACACCCACGAGGGCCACACAAGATGCTACCACCACACTTCCTCATAGAAAGCAGACTCACACCCATACAGATGATGAGACACGACCACGGACCAGAAGCCGTACCGCAGCTGCATCACTACCCGCTTCAAACCCCTCCGACCCATACATGAAGTGAACAGACGCCCACCATGAAGATGCGGCACGACCACAAACACAAAGCCAAATAATAGGATCACAGCTCACCAGCTCAAATCCCCCAGCAACTAAGACTAACCTGAGCACAACCAAACCCCCACCTGAACAGAACACACCCCCAGCCAATCAGAACACAGCCAACCCCCAACCAATCAGAACACAGCCAAACCCCCAACCAACGAGAACACCCCCCACCCAATCAGAACACAACCAAGCCCCCACCCAATCAAGTCATACCCCCACTAGCAGTTAAAAGGAAGAAGCAGCTGCAAGCTCACATTATTCCGAGAAGCACAAAGCCGAAGACACAAGCCTGAAGATGATGAATGAGACTTCATCGAAACGTCGCCTAGACACTTCCAATTTTACGCGGGGAAAAACCCGAATAACCAAAGATCCACATACAAATACCCACGGAAACCTCAGAAAACAAATATATATAATCCCAAGAGAAAATCTTCCAGATGCCCCAAACTATCACGGCCTCCCAAAAAATACACAAAGAAGGCATACTTCTCAGACATAGTCAGCTCCAGAGGAGCACCACTACAAAAGCCTAGCCAAATACCTAGCAAAGCAGCTACAGCCCCATGCTGAAGCAGCAGCTTCACATGTACAAAACTCATACCACCTCTTGGAAATGATCAAAGATCTACACGTGGAACAAGAAGATCTGCTTGTAAGTTTCAACATGGTTTCACTATTCACTCAAGTCCCGATAAAGAAACTCTCAAAATCATCAAAAATAAATACCAACCACCCAAACACCTCATCTAACAGAACACTGCTTAACCAACACATATTTCATATACAAAGGACAAAGATACAAGCAAATTGAAGGAGCCCCTATGGGATCACCACTGTCACCCATCATTGCAAACCTGTTCATGGACGAATTCGAATCCAGAGCCCTAGCCAATGCCACCCACAAACCAATGCCACTATGGTTAAGATATATCGATTACACATTTGTGATTTGGCCCCATGGAAAAGAAAACCTAAACAATTTCCTAACACACCTAAACAGCACACACCCCAAAATCAAATTCACCATGGAAACGGAAACAAACAAACAACTACCATTCCTAGATGTACTAATCTACAAAAAAACAGATGGCACACTAGGACACACCATATACCAGAAGAAAACACACACCAACTGCTACCTCAACGCCCAATCCCACCACCACGCAGCACAGATAAACTCGTGGCCAAAACACTAATAGCCAGAAGCAAATGCCTGGCAGACAAGACACACATAAAGACTGAACTATGCACCCTGACTAAAGTACTGACAGCTAACAGCTTCCACAAAAGCAAAATCACTGGCTTGATCCACAAAGACACACTGAGACGTAACGGAGACCTAGAAGATGAACAGTCCTATGGAACAGCTGTCCTGCCCTACATAAGAGGTACTACAGACAAAATCAGTAAGATACTACACAGGCATCACATCAAGACTGCCTTCAAAACAGACAGAAAAATAGCAGCCATCCTAAGAAACCCCAAAGATAAAATTGACCTGGAAAACCAAGCCATATATGAAGTCCCCTGTGCATCATGCCCTGCCACATACATTGGACAGACCAATAGAAGAACAAGTACCCGCCTGGATGAACACAAAAATGCAGTAAAAAAGCTGGAACACACTTCCTCACTAGTCCAACACATGAAAGCCACAGGTCATAGCATCGACTTCAATGGCACCAAAATCCTAGCCACTATAGAAAACCCCAGCTACAGAATTATCATTGAAAAAAGACCTGAAAGCATGAATAGAAGAGATGACTCCACCGGACTGTCAATTATTTGGAAGCCTGCACTCACAAACAAAAGAATCTCCACACCACAAGCCAGGCAAACACCTGGGCACAAACAGATCCCCCCTGATACCTCCAGCTCAAACACACCCCAACCAGGTACCCAGATGAAACCTAGCTTCCTAATAAATGATAGCCGTCCATTTACTCGGAGCCAAGCCGCACTAAAAGCCTCCAATACAGGAAACACAATGTTGCCAGCCAATCAAGACAAAAAAAGCCACAAAACAGACAGATATTAGATATTAGAAACACCAATCAAGCAGAACACAGCAAACTCCAAGACCAATAAACACAGACCAAGACTCCCAACCAATCAGGATGAAGAAAAAACCATTCTGGCACAGCAGTAGGCTGCCCCAAATTTAAAACTGAAACGGCTGTGAAAGTCTGACTCACAGACGAACACAATACAGAAGCCTGATGATGACAGATGAGATTCTGCCGAAACGTTGCTACAACTTTAAAAGCACAACTATAATGACGTGGGAAAATACCTGAACAAAGCTGAATACCATACATGTAAGTACCCACGAAAACTTAAGAAAACATATATGTATGTATGTATGTATGTATGTATGTATGTATGTATGTATGTATGTATGTTGTGGCTCTGAGGTTTGAGCCTGCATTGTTAGAGGACGAAGACTCGGACAATGGGGAAGAGGAGGATTTGTAAATGCCTTCCTCCCCAGGACCTTCCTCTTCGGTAATGCCTTCCTCCCTGATTGTGCCTCAGGTGTCGACAGATAACCGAGAGAGAAAACCTGAGGCTAATCAGGAAAAGGAGGAGAGCATATCAGAGTCTCTGACTGAGAATCAAGCAGAGGAATGCTGGCTTGATACGAGGCAGCGTCGCAGGCAAAAGTGTGAGCTGCAACGCAGGAGGAAGGGACGAATCAGAGACTGAGCTGAGGGACTGACACACCCCACAGGGAATAAAAGTGGGTGTGTTCGCTCTGAGAGTTTCGTACGGGACAACGTGTGACTTATTCAGAGGAGCTCTGGACTATTCTGTGTTGTGATAGCTTGTGTGATTTATATTCCTGCTTTCTTGTCGGACTTGGCAGACAGCATGTATGAGACTGCCAAGAACTTTATCGGCTCAAGGAATTAACTCTATAATTACTGGATTTGCTTGCTTGTTTGTATTCAATTGGAATTTGGACTTCTCACCTCCTTTGTAAAGGTGAGGCATAACATATATATGTGTGTGTGTGTGTGTGTGTAGGTCTAGGTGTGTTTGGGTCTTTTCCGTGTAAGATTAAGAGATCTTGGCGCGTTTGGCGGTCCCACTCACCATCCTCAGGCTGGTGCTTTTGGCTTCATGCCAGCGCAAGCAGAAAGCACCAGCCTGAGAATGGCGAGTGAGACCTCGCTGAAACATCGCCAAGATATTCTTAATCTTACACGGGAAAAGATCCGAACACACCTAGACTTACATGCCTGTACCCGTGAAAATCTATGAAAACATATATAAGAAAACAAACATACACACACACACACACACACACACATATATATATAATACAGTAATAGATAAAAATGATTATATTGTTATTAGAATATATAATTTGTTAAATGAAAATAAGATGGACAGTATGGTTGTGTAATGTAATGAGATTAGAGAGGGATTTTGTTTTAAAAATATAAAAAATTAATATTAAAAAGGGGATAAATACTGGATAATATAAACTAAGATGAATTTATAAATGATTAATTGAATGATATAATTTGATAAATTTTGCAAATATGACAACTACGAGAATATGTATTTTAAAAAATATTAAGAATATAGAGATTGTACAAACTAACATGAGAATATTGAATAAAAAATGGTAATATGTAATAATATTAAATCAGATAAGAAAGTTAATAGTAGGAATATGTCATTAAGGTCATGTTTACTTTAAAATGTTAAAAGACCTGGAACCACACTGTTCACCCAAAGATGTATTTAAAGAAACAAAAATAAAAAATGCATTGGGGGGGGGAGAGAGAAGGCTCTTTTTTATGGACCCACCACATGTATTTCTCTGATAAGGTGGTTATCAATCTGTGATCTGCAGATCCTTAAGGAGGTGTAAAATCATTACAGGGGTTTGCAAAAGTTTGAAGAAATGTTATGATTTAAATATTGAGTTAAAACTTGGGGATCTGTGACCATGGTCCATGGCCACAAATGATGTTTAAAGGGGGTTCGTGGTGAAGAAAAGGTTGAGAACCACTGTCCTAAAAGATAGGAACCAAGATAGGAACACATGCCTCACATTTCCTAGTAGTACCACAACTAATGATCTACTACATATTGACTTTACAGAAGATAATGTAGAAAAGGCACTACGAAACCTAAAACCATCCCTATCTATTGGCCCCGATGGATTACGTGCATACTTCTTAAAAAAGCTCTCCTTTGCCATAGCAGAACCCCTAAGCATTATATATAATGTATCATTCAAAACCAGCTCCTTACCGAACCTATGGTCCTTAGCTACGGTCATCCCTATCTTAAAGGTGACCCTAAAAGGTGACCCCAGCCTGGTTGAAAACTACAGACCAATCTCACTGTGTTGTGTCACGTGCAAAGTCATGGAATCAATCATTAACCAATTCATCACCCTCCACTTAGAGTCAAACAACCTACTCTCTCAAAATCAATTTGGTTTCAGGAAAAAATTGTCCTGCAACTTACAACTCCTACACTGCAAAAACATATGGACTATTCTACTTGACCAGAGTAAAGCAATAGACACAATTTACATAGACTTCTGCAAAGCCTTTGATTCAGTGGTACATGATAAACTACTGTTAAAACTAAACTCTTACGGCATTTCCGGATCCTTTCATAAGTGGATTACTGCATTCCCGTCAAACAGACAACATATCCTGCCTTCCCATCTTGGTGGGATAAGTGGATGTAATAGGGAAGACACAGTCCTTCAAGCTGCCTGGCCCAAAACCATATAAGGCTTTAATTGTGATAACCAGCACTTTGAATTATACCCAGAAGCAGATTGGCAGCGACTGCATCTCCCACAAAAGTGACACATGCACAAGTCTAGGTTTGTATAAAACTGTTTGGATTGCTGCATTCTGAACCAACTTCCAGATACTGTTCAAGGCTGCCCCAAGTAGAGTGCATTACAATATAGTTGCTAACAATGAAATGAGTGATACATAAATTTAATAAATAGTCCAGGTGACTAGGACATGGATGACTATGAGAAAGGCACATTGGTCCAGGAATGGGTGTAACTGACACAAAACTCATAGTTATGCCAAGGCCCTCATAGACATGAATGTCATGTGGTCCTTAACCAGTAGTCACAGAATCCCCAGATTAAAACAGGGTCATTCTGGGGCAAGGCAATCCCATCCATGACCAAAGGTAATAATTCTGCAAGAACCGAAGAGCCCCATAACCTAAAACCACTCCATTATTGGGATGACAACTAAATCTAAGTATTCAATAGCCTAATTTCAACTACACCAATATCTGCTGAGGTAGAGAAGATGACAGAAGAAGATCCTTCTACTATTTTATTAAAATAGGTCCTGACTCACATATAAGTTGATTCAACAAGTTCTGGCAGAGCTTAAATGTGCTTTAAAAATTAATGTAAATTAAAATGGCCCACCATGAGGATTGCTTATGTACACATGAGACCATTATACAAGCTGGTCATAATATTTTGGATAAACAAATTTCTTATTTAGAATCACAAGTATTTAGGGAAAATCCACAATTATTCAAATAAATCAATAAAAACAATATATCAATTTCTAATTTTTCTAAAGAAGAACGGTGCAATGTTTCCTGAATTTTCCAGCCACATTCTGCATTAATCATAAATGTCAGCTTTGCAGATAATCCTTTGAATGCAGAGGTGTTCATCCTATCTTAAAAATCTGGTAGACAAGCCTGATTGTATTTCATTCCATAGAATCTGTGCCAGAGAAGTTTGCCTATAGCTATATTGTAAAAGCCCTAGTTTATGCTAAAAAGGGGCAAAGAAAGAAGGGGCTACCCTTGAAGAGCATTCAGAAATTTCAGCTACTGCAGAGTGCAGTGATACAGATAGTTTGTGTCCCCCAAAAAATGGTCCACGTACCATTGCTCTGTGAGCTGCTTTGACTGCTGGTCTGCTTCTGGATGCAATTCAAGCTGTTGGTAATCAACTTTAAAGCCTTTTATGGCATTGGTCCAGGCTATTTGAGGGACCATTTCATCCCACTGGAATTCATCTGCCCCATTCATGTTGCCAAGGAACCCTCTCAACCAGAGGTGGTATTCAGCAGGTTCTGACCAGTTCTGGAGAACCGATAGTGGAAATTTTGAGTAGTTCGAAGAACCGACAAATACCACCTCTGACTGGAGATTTTACAGTATCTTTCCCCTGCCACACCCACCAAGCCACGCCCACAAAACCGGTAATAAAAAAAATTTGAATCCCACCTCTGCTCTCAACTCAAAAAAATCTGGCTGGTTGGGTCCAGGAGAAATGCCTTATTTGCCACTGTGCCTGCTTTCTGGAGGATCTTGCCCCCTGGAACAAAGATAGCTTCAACCCTCCCTACCTTCCATTAGAGCCTACAGACCCATCTCTGTCAGTTAGCTTGGGGCTCTAAGAGAGGAGCATCACAGTTGATGTGGTTGATAGATTAACAACAAATCCCACCACCACCACTTCTGCTCTCCCACTTCCCATCTTTAATTGAATCATAGTGTTTGGCTTGGTTTTAACTTATTTATGCTTTTAGTGTGTACAATTTTTATTTTTTGATTGTAAACTACCCAAAGTTACCCTGCAGTAAGATGGGTTGCCAATAAATTGTATAAATAAATAAACAAGTCTTAAGGATGATAAATAAGGATGATGCATACAAAGCCAGAACTGAGAACCAGAATAGATAGCTAATACCACCTCTTTAAAGCAGCTGATTAAAAACTAGAATAGAGGTAGAAATAAGAATAAACAGTTTTATATAAAGCAATAGCTAAATGGAAAGATTAAAGGTTGCAAGATGACATTATTATGTATGTTAAAACAATATGGTGATTGGCATTGACAATGAAGGACTATATCTTAATATAAACGTGTATTAACACTAGGATTACTAACTGACTAGAAGCTAGAATAGAGGTGGAAATAAGAAATAGAGGAAATATTAGCATACATATTTTTATATAATAGAATAAAAGCAATAACTAGATGGAAAGATCACAGGTTGAAAAATGGTATTACTATGTATGCTCAAATAATATTGTGATTGGCATTAAAATAGAAAATTGAACTATTGAATAACTATTTTAAAACAAATTTGTATATTAATATTAGGATAACACAAGTTTGATTAATGTAACAAATAATATTAATATTATTATTGCTGTATCAAAATGAATGATACCCAGATTGCCACATGTATTGATCTTGATGTATATTTAAAAATAAAAATAAAAAACGAGAAAAAAAAGACTTGACATGAGGAGTATTATATATTCCGTTCAAATTATATTACAGATAGTTCTCGTTTAACAATACTATTTAGAACCAGAAACTTCATTGTTAAATTGTAAGTAAAAAACAAAGAAACAAAAAGCACATGACCACACTGGCTAGAGAAATCCCAGGTATGATTAATTAGGGCCACACAGATCTCTTGACTGCAGAGATGCTGGGATGGCCTGAAGTACAAGGACTGGTTGTAACTATGGTATCACTTATTCAGCGCTGTATGTTTGAATAGTCACTGAACAAGTGGTTATTAAACATAGAACAACTGTATATTAATTGCAATAATTCTATAATGTATTGAAAAGAGTGTAAATAAATACATATTTCCACCTTTTATGACAGTGTCTACTTTGCAAAAATATTTGGTCAAACTTTTTAGGAAATAAGGAAATCCATATAACAACATTTCAAAATGAATTACAGAACAGACAATAGAAATATTTATTTTCTACAACAAATAAATCATATTGCATAAAATGTTCCTTTTCTCTTTTCAGATGTAATGATCTGAGAAAATTAAATCGAAGAGGTGGAGGAGTCACAGGCAAGGCAGACAAGAGAAATCTGAGCCCAAAACAAAAATTGAATTTGAGAAAGCCATTCAGACTTGATCCTCCCTAGTTCTGTTTAGGATTAAAGAACGGAGAGGGGAAGCACATTCATACTTGTCAAATTTTGTTATAATCCTAAAAATAAAAATAGTATTAGTATTCATGTCTCTGGTATCCAAGTATGACTTATCTTGAAGGGTAGAAATTAATAGCCAGAATTGTTCTTATAAAACATTAGAAAATGAATGCATAATTGTCACTAGACTAATGGTATTCTAGAATGGGAAATTACACCAGCAGAAGAAATTAACCCAGTAACAAAAATATTTGAAAAATGCTATAATGAAGAATAAGTGTAGGTAAATTTACATTACCTTTACATTATTTACATTAATACATTTTTTCCTGATGAAATTGTCTCTGTTGGCAGAAATGTCACTTTTGATACATTTTATGTACACATGGATTTCAGGTGATCCTTGGCTCAATAATAGTAATTATGAGGGAGATCTAGATTCCTAGTGGACTATCATTTAAGTATCATTTAAGCCAGCAATGTACTGCAGCTGCCAGAAAAGCAATGAAGTCCTAGACTGCATCAACAGAGGGATAGGGTCAAGGTGAGAAGTGATAATGTCATAAACTGAGTTCCAGCCACTCAAAGCATAGTTTTTCAATTGTTCTTTTATTCTTGTGTTATTCAGACAACATGCCCCTCGCCCTGTCCCTCGCCATTGGCCTTATCTTCCAGCGAGCGTCCACTCCAGTTGCACTTCTGGTTAATCATTTCATTGGTTGAACTGCACTTCTGATCACACCACTGCTGTCAAAGGTAAGGCCGAAGGGTACAGGGGAGGGCCACTGACTAAGGGATGATGATGATGGTGCAGCCACATGCTCCTGGGCTAGTGGGTGAGTAGGGGAGTGGCTACTGCCTGTTTGAAAAGCAGCTCTGCCAATTTGAAAAGCAGCTCTGCTGCTGGCAGAGCAGCCATGTGATCCAGGGCCAATGGGAGGGCAGGGTAGGGGCTGCTGCCAGGAGACCAAAAAAACAGGCCATTTTAGCCCATGTTCTGGAGATGGGGGAGGTGAAAAATGAGTGCACAGACACCCCAAGAGAGAGAGAGAGACAGAGACAGAGACAGAGAGTCAGTCAGTCAGTCACACGCACAGAGAGAGTGACTTGTTGATTGTAAGCTCCTTGGGGCTGAGAAGAATTGCTGCAAAACTGAGTTTCCTGAAGTGGACCACAACTTTAAAAAATGATCTAGTAAAAAAAGAAAAGTCAACCAAAAGAGCAACATGCAAACAAAAGCAAATAAAACATCCCCAGGAGCAAAACAAATTAAAGCTTAATTTGTGTGCATTGTTTAATGGACTGTTAAGTTGGCCATGCCCACCCAGTCACATGACCTAGCCACACCCACCCAGTCAAATGACCACCTAGCCATACTCACCCAGCCTGTCCGCTCTCCCAATAGTCTGAGGGACCATGAATTGGCCCCCTGTTTAAAAAATTTAAGTACCCCTGGTCTAGCCTATCGAAGAGAAGGGTTAATGGTGACATAACTGTCTTCCAGTATTTGAGGGGCAGTCATGGAGAAGAGGAAACTGATTTATTCTTCAAAGCACCAGAGGGAAGACAAGAAGTAATTGGTAGAAGCTTGTTAAAAAGAGACCCAACCAGGGGTCAGATCCGACAGGGTTAACTACCAGTTCGGTCATTTACAAGGTTCAGTGATTTACGATGTGCTTCCCTGCACACTGCCAGTGCACCTGTAAATTGTCATCAGCATGCTGCGTGCAAGAGAAGCAGCCTTTCAAAAAGCCCCTTTTTCCTGCTTTTTTAACTGCAGCTGTGCCTCGTACAGCAGCTGAAGTTGAAAAAAATCAGGAGATAAGGGTCAGGTAAAAGCCGGGGTTGGCAGGTGGGCAAAAACATCAGCAGACATAGAACCAGTTCTATGTCTGCTGCTCTTCAGAGCTACCGGTTCTAAAGAGGTGGACAGAACTGGTAGAAACCCACCCCTGGACCCAACCTATAATTTAAGAGAAATATTCTGAGAGTGAGAACAAGCTGAATAGCTTGTCTCCTGGAGTTGTCAGTGCTCCATAAGTGGAGATTTTCAGAAATATATTTGACAACCATTTGACTAGACTGGAATAAGGTCTCCTCCTACCTTGGACTAGAAGATTTCTGTGTTCTCTTCCAGTCATATGATTCTATCAATTTCCCCTCTTGCACATGAGTTCTTGTAGTCTTCACCTATGCTCTAAGTGCTAGATAATATGAGGAGGATGAAGTTAGCTGATGCAACTTCCCTAGCTTACTAGCACTGCCATAGCCAAAACATTAAATGCTGAAATCATTATGACAACACATATTTCCTCTAAGTCAATATTATACTATGCAAGTTGCATAAAGGCAGTTCCATAATCATTTTAATAATTATTTCACAATGATTATGAAATCTATTGATTTCAGTAGTTGCATACCACTAGAATTTTTCCTTTGAATTATAGGAGCTTCGGTATTGAAAAATATTTTTTGGTTAGTTGATCTCTAGTGTATTTAGTGTGGTATGTGTAATTTCAAATTTTCTGATATTTCCTCTTTTTAAGAAAATGTTCTGGAATAGCTGAAGTGACTATCTGAAATTCATAAGCAAAGTTCACAGAAGTATACAACTTTACACATCATGTTTTTTGTTTCATCCACATTAACAGTCTATTCCACATATATAAGTTGCAAAAACAGAATAAATTTTATTCTGCAAATGTATCTTTAAACTATATCACATATTTGAAATTACAAATATTGTATAAGTACATAAGATTGTGATGAGATGGGGGCAAACAAATTTAACAAGCAAACAAAAAAATAAATACCATATTTTTTGGAGTATAAGATGCACCTAACTTTTGGGGAGGAAAATAAAAAAAAATCTGCCTCTGCCTCCCACAATTTGCCTCCTTGCAGCAAACAGCAAACAGCCTGTTTCAGCTTCAGCACAGCCTGATTAGCACAAGCAGCTGATTGTCAGTTCAATCGGTCTTCCAACGATCAGCTGTTTCAGGCTGCAGGGATTGCCATTGCCTATTTCCACTTTCATGCGCCCCATTTCGGCCTCCACAACCCATTTTTGGCCTCCGCGTGCCCCACTTTCCACCTATTCTGATCCCTGCCGCCCAGAATGGGCCAAAAATAGGGCATGCGGAGGCCAAAAACATGGCATGCGGAGGCGACAATAGGTGACGGCAATCCCTGCAGTCTGAAATAGCTGATCATTGAAAGGCCGACTCAACCAACAATCAGCTGCTTGTAATAATCATTCCACCGATGTGTCAGCAGAGCTTCAGCAACATTCATTGTATAAGACACACAGACATTTCCACCCACTTTTGGGGGTGGAAAAAGTGTGTCTTATACTCCAAAAAATATGGTAAATACTTTTATATTACACTTGCAATTCACCACAGTCCAGAGATCTCCAATGTACATGCAAGATATATCCTTTTGTAGAATATCTACCTTGTAGCATTTTCCTCTTCTTTTTGAATAACTGATACATAAGCTTTAAAAGATTGTGTGGTGCTTAATTCCCCTTATGGGAACTGGTGCATGATTAGCTGGGGGCTAGAGGCTAAAACATTTGAAGAACAGTTGCAGGAATTGGTATGTCTAATCTAGTGAGAAAAAGGACTAGGAGTGACAGCAGTGTTTCAATATTTGATGGCTGCCAGAAAGAACAGGGGATCAACCTATTTTCCAAAGCAACAGATGGCAAGACAACAAAATGGATGGAAATTAATCAAGGAGAGAAACAATTTAGCACTAAGGAAAGATTTTCTGATGTGAGAACAATCAACCAATGGAACAGCTTGCCTTCAGAAGTTGTGGGAGCGCCATCACTGGAGGCTTTTAAGAAGAGACTGGACTGATACTTGCCTAAAATGGTGTAGGAATTGGGGTAATAGATCTCCAAGGTCCCTTCCAGTTCTTTTATTTTGTTGGCCATAAATAAGATGTTTTTAGTGGCTGATTTGACTCAAATACTTCTTTGAATTGGCCCAAAGTAGAGCACGAGTCTTTTTGTATTTCGTATCATAAGATAGACCTACTTCTGTTTGGGTATTGTGCCTGATTCTCTGATCTGTTATTTTATGTTATGTCTTTAAAAATATGTAGGTATGGTAGCTAAGCTAAATAATAGGAGGAGATTTTGCTAATTGGAGCTTGATGCCATTAGCTGATGTTTTTGTACTGCTGCATATGATTCCACTCAATGTGGCTTGTTTCACAACTATGATAGAAAGAAATAACAAGTTAGAGCATGATATGGCAGGCCAGCCACCGAAAGCCATCACCAAAATAATTGACAGCATGGTGAATAAATGTTTTTCTCAAAAAGGCTAAGCAGGCCCAAATTAACACAGCTTTCTTTCTCTTGCCCCGTTAAAATATCAGAAGTCTCCTAAAACAAAGCCACAAGGTACTAACACTAATTGCCAGTCTCCTTAACTGAACTGTCTAGCCCGTCAGGAGTACGGATGACTAAGAATAAATTTTGTAAGATTCGTTGCATCAGCGACGACATTGAATAAAGCAGGCACTTTCCAGCGTGCCTAAACAGGACACAATCACAGCCGCTCTGTAACCTTGAGCCGCCTGTAACTTTCCTCGCTTTTCCACAGGCTTAGAAACGCATGCGCACGCGCACCTGCCCCGCTTCTCTCTACTGGACGACGGCTTCCTCCTTTCCTTTCACTTCTCTTTGGGCTTTCTCAGGTAAGGATGCTGAGAAGAGGGCCAGCGAAAGAAGGGTGGGCTGCTTCGTCGAGGGTCTCTGGGGGCATTTTGTAGGAAAGTCAAAAACTCTCCTTTCTAGCCGCCACACATCCTCCCGAGTCTCCTGCTTTTGCCATGTCGGCGGCGCGAGAGAACAGAGCGAGACCCAGCGCCCATTATGGATGCCCATTATGATGTCGCACGGCCGCCCGTACGGAGGGGTAATCATTGCCCATTGATACGGAGGAGTAATCGGCCTGCTATTTATGAAGCCCCGGATCTGTCCGAGTTGTTAGGACTGTTTCTATTCCGCTCTGTTCGGTGCGCACCTCACCCAAAAGAAGCCGATCCGCTTAGGAGGAACTTGTGTGGGATAAAAACCAAGCTGAGAAAGCAACGTGAGGTGTCGATGTGCAAGAAGCGCTATGTTGTTCAATTCTGTTGCATTAACTGTGACTGTGATTTTATGTGGTTTCTGGGAAAATGTGCTGGGTAAACGTGAATCGCAACGAAAAGTATACTGAGACCGTGTATTTCCAGAAACCGGTTCCTTATTTGCATAATTTGTGTAGTGTATGGGGCAACTTTTCGTTTCCATTCTTTCTCCACACAGACTGAGGAAATATAATGGCTACTAACGATGCTCTGAAGAAAAAGACAGAAGACAAGCAATGTGCAAAGTAAGAATTAAACGGAGCTTAGACACAATAGCTCAACTATCTATCTGTCTGTCTTGTCTATCAATCATCCAACAATCCATCATAGAAATAGGTATTCTAAAAAATACAGGTGCAATGTATGAGAAGTACCACTGTGTTTATTATAGTAATATTCTTGTTTATTGATTTTGAATGGGCATTTTTGAGAACTCCAAAATATTAAATTTCCCTCTAATATATGATGAAATTACTCCTCAACCACAGTTCAATAGGTGGTTTGGTAATTTCCATAAATAAAGTTTCTGAAAAAGAATGGCATCAAAATGTTTTACACTGAGTAAAACTTAATCTTTTCAATGTCTTGACATAGTAAATAAGGAAGTTGATTGTACAAAGATGCACTGTATTCATGATGATATCAGTGAAATCAAATTTTTCAAGAAGAGATGTACTAATTTAGATACTACACTAGCCTTGGTTGAATATACCTATTTTGAGATTATGAATCTATTTAACTGTTTATTGATAGAGATGCCAGAGTTTGTGTCCCTAATCCACACCTTAAGAAAATGAAAGATGACATCTTATATCATTTTGCCCTTGAGACTAGTACTCACGATTTTCCTGCCTTATTTGGAGATATAAAGGTAAGAAAGAAAATGGCTCTAGACTGTTAAATGAAAGCAATTGTTTTCCCTTTCCATTCTGTATTTAAATCCTATAAGAGTTTTTCTTGTTTCTTGTGCTACTATATTAGAAATTGGTTAAGATAAAGTTTGCAGAATCTACTTAAAAACCAAATAACCTGGAGCGAGAAAAATAATAGCAAGAGGAGGAGGCTAGTCATTCTCTACTCATATTTTATGTCCCACCAATCATTATATCAAACCAGTAGTCTCATCAAGAGATAGAGTGGGGGAGAAACACTTTCTCCAAGAATGTAGACATTAACAGATACCATGTTCCCATATTGGGTACTTTAAAGACTTAATCAAAGACTGGGCCTTTGTCCTAGTCCTACTATTTCTGTGTTCTTCCCAAGTAATAAACATGCCGCCAAATGAGCAAGGTGAAGACAACATGTATCATCAATTATTAATAAACTGGAACTCTTCTTATGTCTCATCAGTGGCAACGCTAAGTTAGCTGAAATTATTTTGGACTAATAGACATTACTTAACTTTTTAAATGGGGTCTTTTTTTCACTTTCTTCCTGGAGGCCACTAACCTCATTTCAAAATGCTTTGGAAGATGTTTTAAATGAAGTGCAGTCAAATAAAATGGATCCCTTGTTATACAGATTCCTCAAATTACAACTGGTCACTTGGAGACTGTCTGAAGTTATGATGGATCCTTGAAAAGGATGATTTGGGAATATTGGTATGAATGGATTGAGTGAAGACAGATTACATAGTAAACAGTAAAAGAAGATAAGCAATAGTTGTAGTAAATATATATTCGCATAACATATTAGTTGTAATATCACACAAAATGTTACAAATGAAAAACCACAATCTGTCATTGTTGAAGGCCTTTTAATTCTTTCTATGTTGTTTTTTTTTTAAACAAGTTTTATTAATTTCAAAAACAAACAAATCATCATCAACCATTACATATTTGAACCCTTTTCCATTATAAATTTTACAAGTCAGATAAAACCTTATCTTATACAATACAATTCTATTTTAAACCATTTCTAAATGAGCATAAAAACATCTCTTGTCCTCTATTTCTTTCTGACTTGATTATCGTCATTCTCTTTCTGTGTTTCTAAAAGGTTTCACCAATACTTCTCAAAAACATAAACAGACACAAACAAACATATAAAAAATCTTTTAGTAAAGTAACTTGGCCCCTGGTACCTCTCTTTATATGGGCTTTAATTATATTCATGCTCATCTTAGAAATCATTACCTATTTTGTTTACCATTCTGTATCTTCTATATATACTTCTCCACACATTTCACTCTTCATAATTCTATCTTATTCAATCCATCTTAATTTAAATCATTATATTTGTATCTTTTGCCCATCCTTTATTATCCCTCTATCTCATTCCTTATATAATGAAAAAAAAAGAATTTCTCCTGAAATCTCTAATCAGAGTATGATGCCTTTCTATCCTCTCCCTAAATATTAGATGAACATTTAAAATGACACCTAGTATCCAATCTGATTCTGCTTGGTACATTCTATCTATTAATTTTTACTTTTAATAACAATAAAAACAGAGTAATAAATCGGAAATGTTTAAATACATAGTATCTCCTAAATACGTAGTTAAATAATAAATCTAAATAATAAATCTTATAGCATTCTCATTGCCTTTCCCTTCAATATTTTATTACATTTTAAAAATCAATCATTATTAAACATTTCAACATTTTAATTTCTTATTAACTCTTAAGCCATTCTAATTTTCTATTTCTAATACAAATATTACAATACCGTCTTATGTACCTTGCAAAATCTTTTTTAAGAAAATTTATACTTTACCCTTTATCCTGAAAAGATTCCTCTTTTCCCATCCAATTTTAAAACTTTGTGGCTTTTCTCCGCCTTTCCCCTTTCTTTCTTCCCCACCAGATCTTCCTACCCCACTTCTTCTAACCTCTGTCTTGCTGGCATCCCTTCTCTGTTGTATTCCCTTTTTCTCTTGTTTGCTATCATTGTATTTATTTTGCATCATATTTTCTCTTTCTTAAATGTTTTTTTAGATCTTAAGTCCTTCATTTTCCTCGCTTTCTTCCTTCCTTCTTCCTTAGATAAATTTTGGGATTCATTAAAGATGGTGTCTTTGTCTTCTTCTTGCTGTTGTTCCATCTGTCGCATTGTCTGTTCATAGTTAACCAGCGCCATTTCTAAAAATAGAAAAGCTTTTTCCATACCATCTTTACAGGCTGCTTTTGTTTGCTCATATTCATCCCTCAGTTCCTCAAGGAGAAAGCCGTTATAAATCTTTTCTTGTCTTTTTCCCTCTTTCTTCTTACTCCAACCAAAATATTCCAAAAGAAAAGTAAGACAATCCCAAAGTCCACAATCCTCAATCAATCCAAGCCAAGCCAAAATTTCCACTTTCTCTTCCAGGGGTAGTATCAGACAAAGGAAAAAAGAAAATCCAAATCTGTGTTTTAAAGCCTTATTAAAATTTTATTTCTGTCTCCAAATCCTTAAGGCATCTCCTCCAACAAAATCCAACCAGATAAATATATTTTTTGTCCTCTCCCTTCCGACTTATCCCATAAAGCTAGTTTTACCTGCAAAAAAAAAACAGGTTTCTCAATATCCGTTTGTTAATTCCGTCGGGAGGAGAGTAAACTTTCCTTTCAGCACCTCAGAATTGCCGCTTACTTTCTCTTGTGGAAAGAATCATCCAAAAAAGCCATCACTTCCAGGAATTAAATTAAATATATCTCAGAGTCCTGGATCGACCAAGAAGACTTTCACTTTTAAAAACTTTCTCCTCTTCCTCCTGCGCATACTTGCCCAGCTGCCGGCTTCTTTGTGGCGGCCATTACGGACCGCCGCTACACCGTCTTGGTAAAAGGAGGTTCTGCCGGCCAGGGAGGGGGTCTGCAACACCCCAAACCCTTTTCCGGATCCCCCCTACCTTCAGCTGCCCCTGCAGGGCAGCCTTGCTCCGCACCCTTTCGGATCAGAGCCCCAAAAGCGGCTAGCGCGGCAGGGATCGCGCAGCTTCGCAAATCCCTACCGCTCGCAAAGCCGACAAACCAGAAATCCATTGTTTGTTTTGTTTTAATTGATAAAATGAATAAAGTTTGCATAAAAAAAAAGAAAAGGATTTGAAATTCCAGTAGCTGCAGCAATCCCAGATTACATGAAGAAAATTTGGATGCTTGGCCATCCACCCGCCCTTATGACTGACCACAGGGATGCAGTACCTATCTCCCCCACATCATATTCCCACTAGCTCCCCACAGCCCTTGGGCTGATTCCCACTCTATTGTGTCCCACTCCCTCCTTCCTGTTGCCCATTATCAATCAGAGACTTAACTTTTATTATAGATCTTCTGGAAGCAGCTGGTGCACTGCATAGCCTTCATACACGGTAAATATGAATTCATATGCAATAAATTACAGCTCCCAAATTTGGTGCCTGCTTCCAGGATAGAGCCACATGCTTCCACTATGTAGGAAGGCCATGTGGCATAATGGCTGCTTGTGGAAGAAAAGTGACTGATCAGTCACCCAAGGACTGCAGTGACCATAAGAGGCCAGGAGCACAGCAAAGAATGCCTCAGTGAGTGCAGGAGGCCTTGGGAGACCTGAGGCCAGCTATATATGAGCTGGGGTGTTGCTGCTGTGTAAGCCAGTGCCTGTTCTAGACCTTCCAAAGCCTCCTTCACCCCCAAGGCACCTTGTGCTCTGCTTAGTGATCTGTGTGGTTTCTTAATGGCTGCAGTGGGGTGGAGATTGCTAAGTGAGATGATTACATAGGTGCTTCTCTTAATGACCATTATGACTTGCAAGTGTAATGGGCAGGCTCCTTTATGTTCTAAGTCAAGAACTACCTATACAGTAAGCTTCTGCATCTACCAGTTATTACTTCCAAATACTTCTGTCACATTCTTATGCCTTTCTGCCAAAGAATGCTTATGCTGAAATACCTATATAGGCTGCTTTCAAGGTATTGACGGGGAAATATAGTAATAATCTACATGAAAATTATTTATGAATATGCTCTATGGAAAAATAGAATCAGCTACATATATATTATTGAATTTTGCTATGTAGTGTTCTTAGAGCAAGATCTTCAAACTTGGCAAGCTTAAGACGTGTGGACTTCAACTCCCAGAATTCCTGAGCTAACATGACTGGAAGAGGAATTCTGGAAGTTGAAG
The DNA here is from genome assembly GCF_049901735.1 of Notechis scutatus. Taxonomy (NCBI): domain Eukaryota; kingdom Metazoa; phylum Chordata; class Lepidosauria; order Squamata; family Elapidae; genus Notechis; species Notechis scutatus. Next base: position 77,154,637 of record NC_142025.1, on the reverse strand, counting down.
TCCACACGTCTTAAAGCTGTCAAATTTGAAGATCCCTGTTTTAGAGAGTGAAGTTAATCATGTTTAATAATAAACCACCTGGGTTAGCTTCATCAAGCAACTTTGTGTTTCCTATTTAAAAGATCAGTATTTCAAGTTTCTAGAATAAAAAAAAAAGTGATTAAATTGCACTTTAAAAGTTTAAAACATTGGAAGACACATCCTAATGGGTACATAAAGAATTTAGCTTAGGCATGAAAACTTGCTGGGTGATTTGAGACTTGTCATTCTCTCTTAGCCCAACTCACTTCATAAGCTGTTGTGTGGAAGAAAGGAATATTAGGTATGTTTGCCAGCTTGAATTATAAAATTAATAAAGCTAGGATTAATTAAAAAATGCATGCTATGGAATTAGAAATTGCTGAATCAAAAACAATCCACTGGTATGTTCAGTTTTTGTTATGAATGGGGCTTTTATAAAATATGCTTTATATTTTAACTTTGATCTTTGATCATATAAAAATAAACCCATGAATTGTTTATCCTTGCCTTCAAAAATGGAGTCAGTTATCTGTTATAGAGACCTTAGAAATCTAGATTTTGGTTCAACTGTTCAGTCATGAAAAAAATCTATATAGTTGCCAGAAATAAAAAGGAACTTGATAACACAATCTATCAAATCAATCAGTTGTTCAGTCGTTTTTGTGACCTAATAGATATAATTTTACAAGCATTATCTGTAAGTAACCACTTGTAAATTCATGCTTGTGTCAGCAATGATAGCACCATGGAACTTTGTCCTCTATCATCTTTTTTAAAATTTCTTTAATTTTTCCAAGTGTTGGAATCTTCTCAATTATTCTTGCCTTAAATATTCAGAATAATTAGGTTTCAGTTTCAATATAAATCCTTCCAGTGAGCAACCTTCTTTACAATATATTTCAGATAAAAATTAAATAAATTAATATGGCAGTACAGAGCTTTGGTACAATCAGGCTAAACATAAATTTGAGTTCCTGTAGATTAGAAATTTGAAAACTTAATTTCCCCTGCTAATGTAGTCAACTGTGAGCAGCATGGCCAAGGATGAAAAATGGTAGATGCTGTTATCTACAAAATCTGGGAGAGACACACAGGTTGCTACCCACCTTCCCTGTTTTATGTGGATTGAAAACACTTTGGCAAACGTATGGCAAACGTATTGACCAAGTATGTATTCTAATCTTACATACATAATATTTTCCTATAATAAACACTTGAAGACATTAATAATGCTGCATAGTTGGGCAACATCTAAAAATCATTTTAATTCAGGTAGTTTTTGAAATCATCATTTTTAATAGTGCACATTGAAAATGTACATTTTCCTAAGAATGTGTTTTATTTATTTAATTCTGCTTAGTTTGTATGTGTTGGAGGAAGTCCTTCACGGATGAAAACTTTTATTACCTACATTGCTGAACTTCTGGATATTGGAAACCCTGGTTATGACTATCCCAATATATGTGCTGGAACAGATCGGTATGCAATGTACAAAGCAGGACCTGTACTGTCAGTCAGTGTAAGTATAGTATAGTATAGTATAGTATATATATATATATATTAAAAACAAAAGATATATGAAAAAAGATATCAAAAAGATACATAGGTGTGTGATTTTAAACATTTACTTTTATTTGGATTCATTAGAATGTTTCATATAACTATGCAAGCTTTTACATTCTCCAGCATTTCTCCTTGAATGAGGGCATTAATTTTCTTGAGAAAAGTCAATTTTTAATGAGTTTAATATTTGCAACTTAATAATCAATTACTAATATGTCTAACAATGAATATATATAATGACTGTATACCCCAAAGGAAGACCTGAAAATTGAGAGTCTCTGTTTTTTTTCTGAGAATAGAAAATGCTGTTGAAAATAAATGAATGGATAGAACATGCAATAGATGTAGATATTTCTGGACACAATACAATTACAAAAAAAGAGAAATTTTGGACTGCAGACATGTTTTTAATCAATCAATTTAAATGTTGATTTGGTTTGGAGGTGAATTATGCTCCAAGAAATTGATAAAAGAAGGAACAGAGATAAAAGAGCTGGTTGATGTCTGAGAGTGGCAAACAGTGTTTTATCCAATGTTGGTTTCAGAAGAATGTAGAATAATAGAGTTGGGTGGGATTTAGGAGGTCTTTTAGTCCAACCTCTTGGTCAAGCAAGACACTTTATATCAAGGGTCTCCAACCCCTAGTCTATGGACTGGCTCCATCCAGCAGCATGCCAGAAACTGGGCTGCACAAACAGATGAAGCCCCATCTGCAGTATGCAGACAGCACATGAAACCACACTTCTTCCGGTACATAGAAAACCCTTTCTCCGTGGAACTGGTCCCTGGTGCCCAAAAGGTTGGGGGCCGCTGCCCTATATCATGAGAGAACACAAGGAGTTCCAAGCAGGTGAGTGGCTATGTCCATTAAATCACTTGTCAAAAAGTTCACATTTCAGGTAAGCCCAAAGCCACTCAGCTTTCAAGCCTTTCAGCCAATGCCAGATGAAAAGGGTGTGAGCCCTGCTGTACAACACTGGCTATTTAGAGTGCTTTGTTAAGAGGCTCAGGATAAATATATTATTCTTTATTCAGCAAAAAATGTTCAGCTTCTATAAGTAATGGAGAATAATCTGTCATGTTAATATGCATACTCATTCATACACAAACAGAACATATGAAGTGATAAATAAATATTCATAGTATTCCTTCCCCTCCCATTTTTAAATTTCAGCATGGAATGGGAATCCCTTCAATTGCCATCATGTTGCATGAACTCATCAAGCTGCTGTATCATGCCAAATGCAGCAATGTAACCATTATTCGTATTGGCACATCTGGTGGAATAGGTATTTCTATGGTTATTTCTTTAAAGTAAATATGTGCTTGATTTATATTATCGTCAAATACAAATTATATTTATAATGTAGGCTTGACACCAGGCTCTGTGGTGATCACAAAGCAAGCTGTAGATCCTACCTTCAAGCCACAGTTTGAACAGATTATTTTGGGGAAGTCTGTCATTCGCAGTACATACTTAGATGAAAAATTAACCGAAGACCTTATGGAGTGTGCCAAGGAACTTGATCAGTTCAACACAGTTATTGGAAACACATTGTGCACTCTGGATTTCTATGAAGGTAAGACTAGTTAAATACTACCTTGTATATAGCAAACAAAATTTCAATCTGAATAAGCAGATGATGACATAAAACATACTTTTCTTAACGTTAAATAGAAAATAAACAAGCATGAAGAAAAATGTATATGTGGACTACAAGATGTAATTGAATACTTTTGCATAAAATTGAGAAAAGACTTGAATGGAGTCTACCTTTTTTGTTTAGAATTTCATCCAGGTATATTCTAAAGTACAAAAATTGGTTTACCTCACAGTAATATTTACTGCGTTCTGATCAGATGCTCCTTTTTTAATCTAACAAAACTGATTTGTTATTTTAAATTTTCTATTTTGATGATAGGTAACACAGTACATTGCTTGAATTTAAAATGACTTCTTAATTGCATGAATGCCACAAGTTCAGCATTTGAACTTTAGGCATGCATTAGATATCACATTGTGACATGCACCAAACTAATAATTATTAAGGTATCTTAAGATCATGTGACATCATGATGTGAATTATATAGTTTAGTTATACAATCCAAACCACCAAATCAAACAGCATAACACATTAGAGATATTTTCCCCACTTACATTCTTCCATTGGAGATTAAGCACTATTAATTATTGTGACAGCATGATTGAGGCAGAGAAGGAGGAAAAAATAGAAAATACATGAGGGAGGGAAGGAAGGGAAAGAGAAGGGAAGGAGGGAGGGAGAAAGTTTTGTGAATTCCGAGGTCAGCATGGAGCTCTGTATTGTGCTCATTGGTCAAAAAGTAGTACAGAAAGCTGAGTCAAAGAATAAATCCTGGGTCAAAAATAAATCCTGAGAGAAAACTAAATGTAAAAAATTTTCAGAAAAAGGGCAGAAATTGTAACTAATGTGTGAACAAAAAGCAGTTTTCCAGAACTACCAAATATGCTTTGTTTAGGATTTACTGTAGCTTAAAAGTCACTAGTATACATAAACATCTGTTCATAATATACATAAAAATCTTTAGTGAACCTTTAGTCATCTGTCCAGGATCTTATTGCAGGGATGTTTACTTCTACATCTTTAATGACATGCCGTGCATTTGTAGGTCAAGCGCGCCTTGATGGTGCCATCTGCACATATACTGAAGAAGAGAAAATGCAATATTTGAAGGAAGCTCACAAGACAGGAGTGAGAAATATTGAGATGGAATCTTCTGTTTTTGCAGCTATGTGCAATCTTAGTGGCCTCAAAGGTAATGTTATTTAACTTAGTAGCTTTAATTTTAACTTACTGAAGAGTTTTAATTTAAGTAGGTGTAATAGAATAATTGCAAGACTGGTATCTCAAGATAGGGGATAACCAGTGTCAGGGAAGGCAATCTGATTTAATATTGGTGTTGCTTTCCAGCTCCCCACGTTCTTCCTCAGCTAACAGATCATGGCTTATTCTGATCCCTACTATTGTCATTTGAGTTGCATCTCTCCTATGGTTTACCTCCTCTCCAATAGGAAGTAATAAAATAAAAATTAATAAAAAATTAAAAATAAGAAAGTAACATATTTTTCACAGTAAATGTGGATGATTATTATTGTTATTATTTTATATATTATTAAATCATTTTTTTCAATAATTTGGGAAGAAAATAATATTGATTTTGTTTTGTAAATGTTAAGGTGCTGTAGTATGTGTAACATTGCTGAACCGACTTGAAGGTGATCAGATCTCTACACCTCATGATGTCTTGAAGGAATATCAAACAAGACCACAGAAGCTGGTGGGACAACTGATTAAAAACCATCTTGGGAAAAAGTGACTTTCTGTACTATATATATCTAGGAACCTTTTCTTTTACTTGAATTCTTGTTAAAAATGTTTCCTCAATACCATAATCTACAATCCTATGCATACTTCTCCTTTAAAAAGAATTGAATTATTTTTGAATATATGCATATTTGTGTGGGGGCATGCATGCATGCATGTATGTACATATACATGTACATTCCCCAATTAACAGCACTTTATTATATTTGTGTGCATTTGTGTGTATGCATACATACACACACACATATACACATATATGTATATGTGTATGTATATACATTCATACACATGTGTATATAGTGTGTGTATGTATATACACACACACTGCTATTAAGTTATATTACAAAATGTTTTAATTAACTTAGTATTATTTTTCCAAGATAAGATCTATTATTAAGAACCATGGTGGTGCAGTAGTTAGAATGCAGTACTGCAGGATATTTCTGACTGCCGGCTGCCAGCAATTTGGCAGTTCAAATATCACTGGTTCAAGGTTGACTCATTCTTGCATCCTTCCGAGGTCAGTAAAATGAGGACCCAGATTGTTGGGGGCAATATGCTGACTCTGTAAACTGCTTAGAGATGGCTGTAAAGCACTGTGAAGTGGTATATAAGTGTAAGTGCTATTGCTATTAAAGCAAAGTTCTAGTGCAGGGATATCAAACTCAAGGTCCATGGGCTGGATCCGGTCCACAGAGTGCTTTGATCTGGCCTGAAGGGCTGCCTTGGAAATAGTGAAGGAGCAACCCGTGGTGCGCCTGTCAGTGAAAATGAAGCTTGTGATGGCTGTGCGTGGCCCTCCTGAGCTTCATTTTTGCTGGCAGAGGGTTGCAGGAGGCCACTGCAGCTGGAAACGGAGCTTGCAAGGGCTACACGCAACCTTCCCAAGCTCCAGTTTCAATGCAGAGGGTTGCAGGAGACCATTGCAGCCAGAAATGGAACTTGCAAGGCCACGCGTGGCCTTTGCAAGCTCTATTTTCACTGGCAGAGAGTTGCAAAAGGCCGTCACAACCAGAAACAGAGCTCAGGAGCCCGTTTTTGCTGACAGTGTGCTCAGGTCACCACAAGGGCCCCCGACACAAGTGACATCGAGCTTGCCACACCCATCCCAGCCATATCCACCCTGGTCCCCCAAGATCAAATACAACCCTGAAGCGGACCTCAATGAAATTGAGTTTGACAGCCCTGTTCTAGTGCTAATTAAAGTTTATGCCCAAAATATTAGGCAAATTAAGCTTGGAAGCTGACAAGATTTATTAAATCCATGGCAGTCATTAGTCCATTGAATTTTTTAATGACTTACAGTTTTAAGATTAAATTTTTTCATACTTATTTAGACATGGGATTGCATAAGATTGTGCTTTATAGGTCCTTTCTTATTTTTAAAGTCCTAAAAATAAGAAATTAATTTCAGATTTAGCTAAGTAGTTAAGAATAGACAAGTGATTACAGGATTGATATTCAAATGGATATGAACTTTAACCCATTCTAGGATAGACCATACATTGCAGTTTTGAAATGCTGTGCTTTTACCTTGGACCTCAGTGAGTGCTTTAGATCTAAGTGTCATTCTCTTTCCATCAAATTAGTTTTACCATTGTTTTGAGATTAAAAGAAAAGGAAATGCCACATACCTTGCAATCAATTCTCAAAGAAAACATTGAACATATATGTTACACTGAAGATACGCATCACAATAACCGTGCAGGAACAGTGTTCTATCTGACTGGATAATTATGAAGAATATATTCATGCTTACTCTGTATATAAAATATATAAAAACTCTTCAATGTATAAAATATATGACAATAAGGAAAAGTCAACAAAGTTGGGTCTTTTATAAATTTGAATAATGAAGCTCAACTTGTGTTTCTGATAGTCATACAGAAAAGTGATGAGTAAGAAAACATACATTATAACTAGAAAGTTCCTAGCAAGCATTGACTGGTACGAATATATATAAATATATTTTTTAAATGAAATGTGTTACAAAATTAAAAAGTTCCATTTGCATTTGAAGTTATTACCTGTCTTCATTTTTGTTGTTCAGAGCTTGTTTGTTTTCTTGCATATATTTCATTACCCAAATTAGATAATATCATCAGTGCTAGTAAGGAGTGGGGTTTGCTCTCAGTTTATATTCTAGTTGCTTGCCTTGTTGGTGGGGGTGGTCTTGGAGGTTCTTTGATTGGACTGTTTATTGTTGGCTTGTTTGGCAGTTTCTTGATTGGGGTATTGTTTACTTGATTGTTGATCAGAGGTTAATCTTGGAGTTAATCTATGCTCATCTAGGTGCTTTAGTGTTTTTCGACAGTAGCATCCCCATCGGGACAACACTTAATAGAAAGTATGCTTGGGGGAGAGAAATCAGGATCTACATTGAGCCTGCAGAATATGCAGATAACCCTTCTCATGATACAGAAATCGATGATAAAAACACAAGAGTCAATAACAAGAAACCATGAAGAGATCAAAAATGAGATTGGAGAAGTGAAGGGAGACATTCACAAACTGGATGATAAAATAAGAATGATACAAGAGGCAATAGCCTAAAATGAACAGAAAATATAGTGGTGGAAAATAAAACAGAATTAACAGAAAAGAAACTAGAGACAATAGACAGAATTGATGACAGTAAATAGAGACTTGGAAGAGGCAATTGTCCACCTAGAAATGAAGAAATCAGCTTTCTACCAGATTCAAGAATGTAGCGGAAAATAAGGAGGAAGATTTTTTTTAAAAAAAAAAACAAATTTTATTGATTTTCAAAGACAATACACAAACAAATAAAACATAAAAACATAAAAACATAAAACATCTTTTGTGAAAGCTGCTTGATCCCGGGTTACATCTCTTTGTACAGACACAAATTCAAATTCATTTTATATACCCTGTTTCTCCAACAATACAGCCTCCCCCAATAGGAAGTCCCAGCATGTTTTATAGGCATGAAATGAAATTAAGCCCCTCCCCTCAAATTAAGGCCTATGTTAAAACATGCAAAATGGGGGGGGTGGCGGGGGGGCTTGCTGTTAGGAAGTACTTTTGTTGCACACCCGGATATGGTGCTGCCTGCGTTGACCCTGATACGAAGTGCCCCACCAACGCCGAGGAGAACAAGCCGTCGCCGCCCACCCAAAGATGCGGGGGGGGGGATTAAGTCACCCCCAAAAAGACAGCCTAGCTATTTTTTCGGGGCTCAAAAAAAAAATAAGACCCGGCCTTATTATATGAGAAACACGGTACCATTCCATATCTTATTACCATTTTCCATTTTCTATATAGCTTCTCACCTCTTTTAACTTTCTTAGTTTTATTTTATTTATCTCATCTCAGTTCAGATCATAATATTTATTCTTTGTCTGTTCTGTTTCCAGCTATCTATTTCTCTTTTCTCTTTAAACAAAACTTCTCCTGTACACTGATTGGAGTATGATGCCTTTAACTCTTTCCCCTAAATTTATAATACTTAATATAATACATGACTTCCATTGGGATTCTGTTTAGTACATTCTAAAATTATATTATATTTTATAACATTATATTTTATAAAAAGAAAAAATTTATAAGTATATAATATAATTAAAACAACTATCAATGCCAATACAAATCTAATCATTAATATTAATATTCATTTATATCTTAAACATTTTACACATCGCTTTTCAATTGAATATCATACTTTTATGGGAACACTTATACCTTCCATAGTTATTTCCCCCCCACATCACATATTTTAAATCATTGTATTATTAAAATGTTCCCATTTCCTCCTACTTCAATTCTCTCATTTATTTCATTGCCTTATTTTTATTCACAAAAATTTCACTAAGTTACACTAAATATTTTATCCCATTTTTTGATCACATGTTGTTTCCAATTTTCTAACATTATTTCTAAGTACCAATATAAGAATAGAATCTTATGTATCTTTGCAGAATCCCTTTTTCAATTAAATTTACCCATTATCTCTAAATGAATCTTGTTTCTTTACATCTTGCTCCCCACTATTAAGGCTTCTCATCCCTTCCTTCCTCCCTTGCTTGTTCTTCTCCCTCCCCTTTTTACCCCCTTGTCTCTCCGCCTCCCTTTTCTTCTTCTGCTTTCCCCCTTTCTGTTGTTTTCTAACATTATATCCACTTTTCACCTTATTTTTCTTTTTTGGTTGTTTTTTCAAGTCTTAAAGTCCCCTTTTTCTTTTCCTCTTTCTCCCTTTCTTCCCCAAATAAAGTTACTTGTTCATCAAAGATGGCTTCTTCTTTGTCCCAATCATCTTGTTGCGCAGTCAGTTTCTCATAGGTGCAAATCGCCATTTCTAAAAATTGAAAAAGAGTGCCAAGAGAGTCTTTCCCTTCTTGTTCTTCTTCTTTGTATTTTTGTATTCAATTTTCAATTCCTCCACAAGTGATGCCATTGTAGAAAGAAAAAGTTTTTCCAAAACAACCACCCAAGTGTTTTTAGTCAAAAATAATTCCCAAAAGTCCCGAAGTCACCAAACAATCCAAATAAGCTGTTTCTTTTAGCACTTTCTTCTTTCTTCACTTTCTCTTTCTGGGGTTACTGTTTAGTTCCAGTTAAAATGTATCTTTTAGAAGTCTTGTTAGTATTTAATAATTCTTTGAGATTCTGGGCAATCTCCTCCTTACTTCCAAATCCTGCTCCAATTCTTTTCCTCTCCCTTCCCACTTACAGCAAAAAAGATTTTTTTAAAAAAATATTCAGAAATCCTTATCCCTTTAGCATTTAATTACCTATTAGTGCCAATGCGGATTTTTCCGATTTCTCTTGCATTTCCATTCGCTGTCACGTTAGGAAGGAGAGTGAAAAAAAAGAAAAACTTTCCCTTTTAACTTCCATTCGCCGCTTGTAAATGTCTGGAAACGATGTGTCCTTCGCAAATTTTAAGTTCCAGGGTACTTTCGTTGTTGCTTTGTCCCAGTCAGCAAAAAAACTTTCACTTCTTCTCAACTCCTCCTGCACTTTCTTTTTCCGGCTGAGCGCTTCTATGTGGCGGCCATTTCTGACCACCACTCGGCTGCCTTCGGAAAAGGGGGTTTAGCCAGCTAGAGAAGAGAGGTGCAATATCTCCCAACCCTGCCAGATCTCCCCTATCTTCGCCACCTTCTACAGAGGTGGCTAGCCCTGAAGCCAGGTGGCTCAGGGCACTCCAGCAGCGAGCACAGGCAGAAACCGCGCACAGTCTCAGATTCCTGCCTGCCCCGAAGCGCTGCAAACCAGAACTCCAGGAGGAAGATTTATTAAAAACCATGACAGAACTATTAGCAGATGCTCTCCAAAAAGGCAAAGACAAGATCCAATGTGATATATATGAAATATATAGGTTACATACAAACTATGCAAGGCACCAAGAGATGTCCATGTGAGGTTTTCTAGGAAAACAACAAGGGATGAAATGTATAAGAAGACAAAGGATGAACCTCTGATCTACAAAGGAAAAGAGATCATAACACTAAAACAAATTCCAAGAAGGGTCAGGGAAAGAAGGGGTTACCACTTCCTCTCCTCACAATTAGTCAAGTACAAGGTACCCTTCAGATGGCTCATACCAGAAGGTACGCTGATTACGTGGCAAGACAGGAAATTCAAAATTGATATTCTGGATAAAGCACAGGAGTTCTACGAACATTTCTTAACTACAGAGGAAGAAACAGACAGCAGAGATGAGTTAGAAAACAAGGGCCAAGAAGAACAGAAATTAGAAGATTAAGAATCAGATATGAGAGGACAGCTGGAAATAGAAGGTTTGGAAAGGGAAGGTGTGAGAACCAGAACACAGAGAGAAGCAAGGGCAAATAGAGGATTATAAACAACAAGATGGAGGAAGAAATTAAGGTCCTATCAATCAACATTAACATTAACATTCAACCTTAATTGAAACTATGATTAAATCTGTCCTTATGTTGTGAGATTAAAGAGTTTTCATGTCTTCTGACATGCTAGTTGGCATTCATGGAGGCATTCTGTCAGTCTTCTTCCTGTTTTTTCTACAGAGTGGTTGTTGCGGTCATTATACTGTTTCCTGCAGATGTTTCCTGTTTTTTCTTCTGGGGCTGCTGGGTCTTTTGATTTACTTAGAATGTTTTGAATGTGGTTGTAATAGTCTGTTGGTGGTTTCTAAGATGTTTTTAATGTATGGCAGTGATATTCATTTAATTAGGGCTTGTGATGTGCTGTATTGAGTTGAGTAATCAGGCACTTTTTGATAAAGTTGCGTGCATATCCTTTTTCTTGGAGTATGTTGTACAGGTGCTTGCTTTCCTTTTTCTGCTATTCAGGGTTGCTGCAGTGAGTTAATATTAACTTTTTTTCCAATTTTTTTTTTATTTCAATCTACATATGCACAACAATACATTAATAATGTGGCATCAATATATCATACATTTTAGTATAGGCAAAATTAATAATATCAATTATATCTCTCAATGCATATATTTCACATTAATTCATAATCCTTCAATGCTTATTTTCAACCTTTCAAAGCTCTCTCCAAATGCCTACCATCATATCAGTTAAACATACCTAGGAATTCCATTATTCAATTTTCTCCCTGCTTTTATTTTATTTTTTAAAATAAAACATTCTCATTTGACAAGGAGTGTGGTTCCAGGTTTCACATCTCAATACAAACATGACCATAGTTACCTGTTCATTGTATTTGTTTAGTTTCATATTGCATCATCCTTATTATTGTTAAATATTAAGCTTATCTTATCCAATTCATGTTATATTAATATATTCTCATATCTTATTTTACAATGTTATCTAAAATTCTCATCTCGTTTCTGTTGTCATTTCTCATATTACTATTTTCTGTCACATTTGTCATTTTATCAAACCTTATCTATAAATATAATTGTCCCCTCTGGTTAATAATTGAGCTAACCACCTTCATTCTACCTTAATATCAATCTCCCTATCTGGTATATAACACAAATATATATATTTTTCTCAGATTCTGCATTATACAGTATTTTCTCAAGCACCTTATGAATCATCTATACATTACAAAATACTATTTTCAATAAATTCTTATACATCACAACATATTACCTTGCGGAATCTCTTTCCTTATCCTTTTTTTAAAACCCATTATTTCTCAGTTTTTGGACAATGTACATCCTTGTTTGTTTCCTATTCCTCTTTGTTTTCTAGTCCTTTCTCTTAATTTCCTTTTTTCCCATTCTTATTCCCCTCCATTTCTCATTCCAGTTATTAAACTTTTCCCTCTCCCTCTTTTGATTTTTCTTTTGCCCTTTTTCTGCTTTTTCCCTCTCCCTTTATCCATTTTCTGAACCATTCTCCCTTTAATCATCCCATCAAACCATAAAATTTTAATTCTAATTCCTTTTCTCTCCTGCTTAAATAATTGTTCGTTTTGTCCTTCAGTGTTGGCTTCTTTATAGAACTCCTCCCCCTCTGGTTTATTTTGTTCTTGTGTATGCTGAGTCACCATTTCTAATTTCTGTAATACATAATTGCACATTTCAAGTTTAATTTTTATAATGTCCCTTATATCTTGAAAATCCAATCTTGACTCTTTAAGTCCAATCTTATATCAACAAATAGTTTCTCCATTATATCTTCTCCTTTTTTCCTTTTCTTTCCTCTTTCTTAATAGTTAAAATCCTCTTCTTTAATATATATATTCAATCCCAGAGTCCAGTATATTATTTCAGCCAATATCTTTTGAATTTATTTTCAACAATCCATACTCTTGAGTCTTTGTTCGTATGGTTCTATAACAATAATAAAGTTTCTTTTATTTTCTTTTAAGTTCCAAAATCCAAACTCTTGAGAAGACCAGACACTTTTTAAAATGTACTGAAGTTTTCCTGTACATTTAGGTGGCGCTCTTGAGTCTTTTTACCTTTAACTTTCTTTATTGAATATAATACTTTTATTAAGTCCGCTAATTTCAATCATTAGCTATTATTTCTTTTCTTTTCAACACTCAATTTCAGCATTTAATTATGCCCTTTAAGTGCCCATAATTCAATAGTTATCCAGTTTAATTTCTAAACCTTTGTTGTGTTAAAGTATTTTCCTTTAAATTTTCTCTTCCAAATTAATCCAATCCAAGTTTTATAAGATCCAATTTCTTTCTCACTTTCTCTAGTCGCCGCTTCCACACACCTCCCTCCAAGATAGCCCTTTATTTTAATACCAGGGTACCTCAAAAGCAATGTCCCTTGCTTGGTTCACACTCTGCTCGCTACTTCTGTGCTCCAGCACAAAACTTAGTTTCCCGGAATGTTCTTTGTCTTCATGGTGGCCATTTTAGGACCACCACTGCAGCTTGCCTTTGGGAGGGATTTTCCTGTCAGGGAGGGGAGTTGCGATTCCCCTCGACCCTCCAGGAGATTTCCCCCTTCTTCACCACCACACCAGGGTGGTTCTGGTACCAATCGGGACTCTCCAGCAAGTGAGCTCGGGCGAAACCACACACAATCATGGATTCCGCTCTGACTCCGGCAAGGAACGAACCAGAAGTCCCTGAGTTAATATTATCTTAATAAAGTTCTGAGGCAGGTTCTCTTATGGGAGGTTGGATTGTTGATTTGGTAGTGCAGCACTTAGTTGGTGTGGGTATTTTTCTGTACAGTTGTGATTCTGGTTTGCGATTGTGATCTCTGCTGATCAGAATGTCCAGGAAGGATAACGAGCTGTTCTTTTATTCTTCTCTAGTAAACTGAAGATGTGTTGATAGTTCTCTGGATGTTCCCTAATTGATCCTTTTTAAATATGGCAAAGGTGTCCTATTCATATATGATTCATATTTTGGCTTGTATTTGTAGAAGTGTTATCACTTCTAGATGTTGCATAATGACCTCCGCTATAACCTCCAAAAGCATTAGGGTTAGGGTTAGGGTTAATGTTTGTTTCTTCAGCATTTTAATCTTCATGTATTTAATTAAGTCAGATATGCTGTGGAACAATGTGATCATAGATTCTTTGGCTAAGTCCAGATCTGTGGACAAGCACAGCACTGTGACATCAAATAAAATCATGATTTCAAGTAAATAATACCCCAGTCAAGAACTTCCAAAGAAGCCAACAGTAAACAGCCAATAAACAGTAAACAGCCCAATCAAAGAACTTCTAAGATCACCTCCAACAACACTGACAGGACAAGTCACTAGAATATAAACTGGCAGCAAAACCCTCTCCTTACTTGTATTGATGGTATTACCTAGTTTGGATAATGAAATGTCTGTAAGAAAACAACCAAGTTCAGAGAACACCAAGGACGACTCATGTGAACCCTGAGCTACAAATATTCTTTATTGGAAACTAAAGTACATGATTTTAACTAATACAAATGTTCATCTTTGCTGTATGATTTGTATATAAATTGGCCCAATTTATTTTCTTGCAAAATCCAACTCTGTGAAAGTTTTCAAAAGATTGGTCTGGAATAACTTGATTTTATATTTAAATACCAGAGAAAACTTAATTTATTTCTTCATGACTTTTACTGTAATGATCTTTTTACAATGGTATTTAATTTCCTGTTGTTTTATTGCTTGAACTTTATTTTTATATTATGATTTAGGCAAGTCTAAGAACTGTGGCTGTAAGTAACAAATACATGTTTTAAATAAATATATGTTTTAGAAAGCTGAACATATTGACCATTCCACATTTATTTTCTAACTGTAACATAATTTTTTTTCTGGACAGATTTAACATCCAGGTAAAAACTTTAAGCTTAGGCTTATATTTTTTCCTTTATTAATAAAACACTAATGTTAATGGAAACTTCCCAAAGAGTTTAGAAAATTTAATGCAATATATTGGGATAATAAATTCTCACTGATTAAATGCACTGTGAGAGTTTGAAGTTCCCACTTATCTGTTCCACTAGAACTTTTAGTTTTAAACTCTAAGAAAAACCATTTCCATATTATTACATTCTAGTTAAAACATCCTACTTAATACAAGGTAAAACATGGATGGTTTTATAAATAGAAATTTTTTTGTCAGTTTTTCTTTTCCCACAGAACATCTTACTTCTAAGTTAGAAACAGACCTGCAGGACCTAAAATAGTGCTCAACAATTTTCATATAGTTTCAGCAACTTTGGTGTAGTGTTCAACAACTTTGGTCTAGCCTTCATGTTATGACTTGCCATGACACCAGATGCAATCAATATGCCCCCCTCCCCCAACAGTTGGAGATAGATGGGGCTGAGAGAGAGGGACTCTCCAAAATAATGCAGTGAATGTCGGTAGTGATGGATGTTATCCATCCCAGTCCTTGATGGGAAAGCAAGACAGTCAGTCTGCAAAGGCAACACCTCCCTCCTCCAATGCAAATCCTTGACCTTTCATATCTGAAGCCTATTCTTTCAATAGAGGAAGCAAAGTCCTGGACCGATGAGGGAGAGGATCGCAACCCATTCCAAATAATGTCAGACTTAGGTTTCCATTCAATCACAGGAAGCTTTTTATCCTAGTGAATTGATCCTGTAGAAGCTTTTCCAAGCAGCTACAAAAACAGTGAAGTCAGGGCTTTTTCCTAGGTGCTGGGACCTGACACTGGCATGGGATGATTGGTGGATAATTGTGGGTTTTACTGGAGCCTTAACACTGTTTATCACTTTAAATGATCTTCTCTTCATACACAAAGTTCCTTGTGGTTGAAGGGCAGCTGTCATTTGAAGGAAATGCACTTGATCTTGGCTCAGGGGCAGAATCTATTATTTTCCTGTCAGAATTGGAGAGCATGCTCTGGCTCATAGAGTTGAATAAGCTGGTCTAGAAACTTTCAGAAATGACCCATATATCTCATTGATTGGACTAGTGCTGTAAACAACTGAATCATTGCAGCCCTAAATTCATAGAGGTAGAATGCTGGAAGAGGTTTTTATAGGAATAATAGACATCTTCAGTTCAAAGTTAAAGATTTTAACAAAGTAGAGCAGGTGTTGGCAAATAGCAGGCATTGGAGAAAAAATCCAGTAATGTGATTACTGTGTCAACAGCCTGGCTGAGTAATTGCAATATTGCAGTCACACCTTGCACCTTTTCCTGCTTAAAAGGAGTAATGCACTTTGTGGCCATCTCCTGTACTCTACAAACTTAGAACAACAGGTCAACTAAATCTTTTCTTTTCTGACCACTTATAAATTTATAGCTGGTTCCATTGAGTATCTTTTAAGGCAGGGCATCAGCAGCTTGGATGAGGAAAGTCTTGGTTGATTGCAGTGGGTATAAAGGGGTAATACATTTTATATAAGAGCTATGTTGTTCTAGTGCAGTGGTGTCAAACTCACATTGCCATGGGACTTTGTCATGCAATGTATTGGGACTTTTTTCGCCTTCGCTAAACTGGGCATCAGTGTGGCCATCCCATGACACATCTGGCCCACAGGCTAGGAGTTTGATAGCCGTATTCTCGTGGTTAAAGCAACAAGCTAGAAAAGAAGAGATTGTTCTAGTCCCACTTTAGGTGTGAAAACTGGCTGGGAACTTATGACTAGTCATTCTCTCTGAGCCCAAACTCCATAGGATCATTGGTGTGGGGAAAATAAATTCGTAGTGAAGCAGCTGAAAAAGAGCATATAAAGCACTTTTCATATAGAGCATATAAAGCACTTTTTATATTTAGCACAGGTCAACAAGTCATATTTAGCAAGGGTCCCTTCCCGTCACTATGCTTAACATAACCTTGGGTAAACCCACAGCTCTGCTTAATTCAAGAACTGGAACTAACCACGTTACTGTAAACAAGGGTGAACATGGAAAATAACTGGTGGTGTAAGATAGCTGAATGATCAAAAATAAACTTGTTATTTCCTCTTTATACTTCCTTTATAAAATTGTATGCAATATTGTCCTTATCTGGTAAAATGTAGTAAAAGTAACGCCCAGGTCTATGCTAAGGTCATAATGGGTATAAAAGTATTGTCTCAGGAAGAACTGGGGGATCAGAATTTGCCATGTTAATGCTCTGAACACTTTGTGCAAATAAAACCTGTATTCCCCAACCTTTCGTGGTCTTGTGTCCTGATTTGGAAGCAAGATTTGCTGCAACAGTAGGAAGTAAGTGTAATAAATTATTAAGGTTGATCACACAATCAGCCAGATATTTAGACTGTTTTCCATTTTTTTCTACCTATTGAGTTTCCCAAAGAGTTAGGATAGGGACATGTTTAATAGTATTAAAGGTAATAATATTAATTTCTTCCTCCCAAGGATACAGTAGCAGGCATCACACTATATAACATCTACAGCTCTCTGCTCTAAAAAAGAGAAGGTGGACTGTATATAATATTCATAGACAACATTTTCAAAGAATCGGTAATAGATTACAATAAAATATTGTGTCTTTTATTATTAAAAGCAACATAAATGCAAATACTTCTCAAATACTTGTTACCAATATATTTCAACTGATATGTCTTATATTGTGAAGAAACGATATTTGTTATATTTGAAACCAGGCTGGGACTGTTATTATTCTTTCAATGGAATATATCAGGATGCCAGGTGATTAACATAGAACTGCACTTTTATATTTGCCTGATGCTGACTCTATACTTTCTGAATAGTTTGACCGGTTTATCCTCGCACTGCTCCAGGGAGTGTTCCATTATTTTTCCTTTTGGTTGAAAGTCAATATGCCTGCCAGCATGTACAATTCTGCCTAAGAATTGTTTCCTGATTACATTCTTCAGCTGCTCACAGGTGTGGCCAGTGACTTATTCACCCATGAAATGCTGAGCATAAGAAAGGTCTCCACCTGCTCCTGGAAGTAATTCACAAGAAAAATGATAAGATAAGAAGGATAGTGGATAGAGGTTAGCAATCTCAATAAATGGCTGGAAAATTTCTGGCGGCAAACCTCTATGTTAAGCTGTCAAAATTTAACTGTGAATGGCTAGACTACCTGAGCTATTGAGTGTCAAATGACAGTATAGAGATGGACCCAGCTAAAGTACAAGCTGCCCTAGGCTGGCAGCCCCCTTTCACCTGCAGACAACTACAAAGTTTCCTAGGATTTGTTGCCTGCAATTTGACAGTTCAAACCTCACTAGGCTCAAGTTTGACTCAGCCTTCCATCATTCCGAGATGGGTAAAATAGGACCCAAATTGTTGGGGGCAATATTCTGACTCTGTAAACCACTTAGAGCAGGGGTCTCAAACTCAATTTACCTGGGGGCCGCTGGAGGCAGAGGCTGGGTGAGGCTGGGTCGCATAAGGGATTCCACAAAAAACGTTGTTAAAAAATATCCTCAAATGTCATCAACAGTGAATGATTTCTCCAATACATGAACTGTCCTGAACACATGAATGGAACATTGAATGAAGATCATGAACAGTTCCTCAGAACATGGCTTCTCCAGCTTACTCCTTGCTGCTAGAGACTTGACAACGCTTCCTCTCACATATCTGAGCCACATTTGGCTTGAGAGAGGAGGCACTTGAGACCCTCAGTATGGCTTGAAGATGATCATCAGTAAGTCTGGACCTGTACTTGTACTTGTTAAAGTTCAGGGTGGAGAAGAAGCCACGACGAGGAACGGTGGGTGGGACTTCCTTCAGAGGTCCATTCCCCCTGTGGGCCGCACTAATATTGTACTTTCATATCACGGTGGGGGCCACAGGATATCGTCCTGTGGGCCGCAATTGGCCCACGAGCCGCGAGTTTGAGACCCCTGACTTAGAGCTGTAAATGCACTGTGAAGTGGTATATAAGTCTAAGTGCTATTGCTATTTGCAAACTTTTACAGGCAATTCATCCCTTCCTTCACAAGAATTGCTAAACCCATGACAGATCTTCTCAAGATGGGAAGCCCAGGGGTGAAGCCCCACCTGGGATAATCTCTGCAGTGGGATCTAAATTGCCAAAGGGCATTCGAAACACTAAAAGGACTTTTTGTAAAGGAACTGGTGCTGAAGCATCTGGACCCTGAACAACCCTTCATCATCCAAACAGACACCAGCGATGTGGCAGTGGGAGCAGTGCTACTCCAAAGAAATAGCCAAAGAAAATTACAGCCCTGTGCTTACACCTTCCATAAACTTATGGACACAAGAGAGATGATGGGCTGCATGGAAAAAAAGAAGCTTTTGCAGTAAGATAGGCACTACTAACCTGGTGCCACTTACTGGAAATGGGGGAGAAACCATTTGAAGTCTGGACTGACCATAAAAATCTGGAGGACCTTAGGACCTTGCAGAAATTATTACCCACACAAGTCCACTGGACCCAATATTTCAACCGATTCAACCATGCTGAAACACATCCCTGGGGGAAGGAATTTCCTAGCTGATGTCCTCTCCTGTATGCCTGAGTACAAATGCAAATGGGAGGAGGTAGTAGATGCCATCATCCCCCCTACCCAAACAGCAGCCCAAGTGACCACCAGATGACAATGCTGTGACTGGCAAGACTGACCTGCAAGTGATCTAACCATGAAACTCAAAACTGAACTGCTAGCAGACCCCTGGTTCAGTGACAACCAACACATCTTGACAAGAAGAGACGACCTAGCATGGAAAGGGACGAAACTCTACATTCCAGAGTCCCTACGCACCTTAATTCTCCAACGAAGCCACAATGTCAACTTGGTGGCCACTTGGGTTCCTAAAGACTTTACACTTAGCGCAGAGGCAATTCTGGTGGTCCAGCATGAAAAGAAATGTGAACAGTTATGTGAAAAGCTGCACCATCTGCGCCACTATGAAAAAAAACAACCAGGAAAACTCCTCAGACTGCTGTAACCGGTGGCAGAACCAATGAGGCCATGGGAGGAAATCGCAATGGACTTTATTATGGAGTTGCCAAAATGTGGGGGGAATATGGTGATCTGGACAGTGATTGACTTATTTTCCAAGCAGGCACACTTCATACCCTGCAGCAGACTGCTCTCAGCCTACCAGTTAACCAAACTGTTCCTGAAACATATCTACCACCTTCATTGAATACCATGAAGAATAATCTCAGAAAGAGGGGTCTAGTTCACAGCTAAGTTCTGGAGAGAGTTCCTGTGATCTATTGGGCTGTCCCAGGGCCTTAGCTCAGCTTTTCATCTGGCCACCAATGGGGGGGGGCACAACATTTGAACACCATGGTAGAGCAGTACCCGAGGTGTTACATGAATTATCAGGGGTCCAATTGGGCAGACCTCTTGCCTTTCACCAATGTCACATACAATAATGCTGTTCACAGTAACAGGGAGCTAACTCCATTCAAAATATTGAGTGGCAAGGACTTCATCCCAATTCCAGAATATCCAAGGGATCCCCCCTCCTCATTTAGCTTGACAGACTGTCTATCAATGCTAAAAGCAACATGGGAAACTATCAAGAAGGCGCTAGCTTAAGTGGTGCACACCTATAAGAAACAGGCAAACATCGAGACCCACAATAACCATTCCAGTTGGGAGAAAAAGTCTACCTTTCCACAAAACATTTGAGGTTAAAACTCCCCAGCCGGAAGCTGGGACCCAAGTTCATGAGGCCATTCTCCATAGTAAAGATCATTAACCCAGTCACGGTGCAATTAAAATTGCCCCGACTGCTAGGGAAGATACACCCGTTATTCCATAGCAGCCTCTTAAAACCCGTGGTCAGGTCAACCCTGAGACCACCACCCATAAGGCCCTGCACTCAGTGGTCATGGGGGCAAACCCATTATGAGGTGCAATGAATCCTTGACTTGAGGTGGTGCAGGAGACAGATCCAATACCTAATCAAGTGGGATTGCTATCCCTTACCAAAGGCATCTGGGTAAAGAATAGAAACATCCAGTCTGACCGTCTCATAACTAAATTCCATACAGACAACCCAAAAGAGCCTGGAGGGTGGGGGGAGATCGCAACTCTAAAATCTATACTTGTACTCAAACTGTCTTTGCTTTGCACAGGTTGCCTTCAGGAAGTGTAAGGAGCCGAATGTCAATTTGCAAAGCATCCCTGACCTGCTCTCAAGTTGCCATAGGCAAGGAGATGGGAAAGTGAACTTTGCAGCTGCATCAAGGAGCTGGTATCTCAGTCAAAACAAGGCACATTCCAACCAATACACCGAGGTCATCTCCACAGAACCCACAGGGGCCAGAGGGAGTGACTTTTACAAGCCACAAAATGGCTTCATTGGGGAATGTGATTGATGACATATATTGGTGGGAGGGGGAAATAGGGTCAGAGAAAAGGTGTGAATTAACTGAGGTTAGAGTTGGCTCCACCTGGTCCGTGCCAGCATGAAGCTTCTAATAACTGGATTTCTTTTGAAGCTTGGCTTGAGGCTCATGATTTAATTAGGGCATCTGTTGGAATCCTGCCATCTAAATTGCATTAACAAAGGGATTCAATCAAGATCCCATGAGGTACTAATACCACTCTATAAAGCCTTAGTAAGACCACACCTAGAATCTAGTTTTGGTCACTACATTATTAAAAAGATGTTGAGACTCTAGAACAAGAATGTCAAACTCAAGGCCCACGGGATGCTTAATTCTAGCGCATGGGGCAGCCATGAAAACAGCCTCTGCCAGCAAAAATGGAGCTTGGGAGGGCTATGCACAGCCTCCTGGGCTCCGTTTTCACTAGCCGAGGGCTTCAGGAGGCTGTCCAGGCTGAAAATGGGGCTGATAGGGGGCTTCAGGAGGCCATCCAGGCAAAAAACAGGACCTGGTGGCTGCACGAGGCCCTCCCGGGGCTCTGTTTTCATTGGCTGAGGGCTGGCAAAACAAACTAAAAGCAAAACAAAACAAAAGGAGAAAGGTTTTCCATTTTTGCATTTGAGCATCCAAGAAGGGACAGGAAAGGAGAAAGGGAAAAAGGAAAGAAAAAGAAGGAAAGGTGGGAAGAGAGCAAGGAAGGAAAAAGAAGAAAAGAGGGGAAGGAAGAAGAAAGAATGAAGAAGGAAGGAAAAGGAAGGAAAGGGAAGGAAGGGAGGGAGGAAGGAAAGAAGGAAGGAAGGGAAGTCCTGCCTTAGCATTTGGCCACCAGCAGACGACAAGGCTCCTCTGGAGGATAGGGTTTAGTGCTCTCCCTAGTCTCATCTTCATCCGCTGGTGACAATGGATCTCCCCAGCCCTGGCTGGACCACCACAGATGCACCTGACATGAGGGAGGTCAAGCTGGCCACACCCAGCCTGGCCATGCCTGGCCAGCCCCCTGATGCAGCCCTCAATGAAATCGAGATTGACACCACTGCTCTACAAAGAGTTCAGAGAAGAGAAACAAAGATTACCAGACTGGAGGCTAAAACATGTGAAAAATGGTTATAGGAACTGGGCATGGCTAGTCTAATGAAGAGAAGGACCAGGAAAGACATAATAGCAATGTTCAGTATTTGAGGGGCTGTCACAGAGAGGAGGAAATCAATCTATTTTCCAAAGCACCTGAGGTCCAGATAAGAAATAATGGATGGATACTGATCAAAGAGATTCAACCTAGAAATAAGGATAAATTTTCTGACAGTGAGAATAATCAACCAGTGCAACAGTTTGCCTTCAGAAGTTGTGGGAGCTTCATCACTGGAAGCTGTCAAGAAGAGACTGTTGGAAATGGTGTAAGATCTCCTGCTTGGGTGGGGGGTTGGACTAGATGACTTACAAGGTCCCTTCCAACTATTCTATTCTGTTCTGTTCTATAATTTACTCTATTCAGTGTCCGAAACTTTAAATGAGCCAATTTTAACAAATTGAGAGAACCTAGGAAAGATTCTATGAATGAAAATCCTAAAAGAGAAAACAACTTGAAAAATGTGGGGAAATGTGGCAGGAATAACTAACACCCCAGAAAACAAACTCGGGATCCAAAAAGACCTTGACAGACTGGAACAATGGGCCCTATCCAACAAAATGAAATTTAATGTGAAGAAAAGCAAGGGTTTATACCTGGGCAGGAAAAATAAAATAGAATTCTTTATTAGTCAAGTGTGATTGGACACACAAGGAATTTGTCTTGTTGCATATGCTCTCAGTATACATAAAAGAAAAGATACATTTGTCAAGAGTCAAGAATCATAAGGTATATCACTTAATAGTCATAGGGTACAATAAGCAATCAAATCATACTAGGAAACAGTCAATAAAAATGGTTAGGATACGGGACTTCCGGTTTGCGAGGCTTCGGCAACGGCAGGGATTTGCGATCCAGCGTGATCCCTGCCGAGCTCACTTAAGGTTCCCCGATCCGTTTGGATCTGGGGATATAGCCCCTGCAGGGCAGCTGAAGACAGGGGATCTGGAAGGGGGTAAGGGTGTCGCAGACCCCTCCCAGCCAGCAAAACCCCTTTTCGAGAGCGGAGGAGCGGCGGTCAGCAATGGCGCCATGAAGAAACCTGCAAACGGATAAGATTGTGCAGGAGGAAGAAAATCGGGAAATCGTGAGAGTTGTTTCTGGACCGGGATAAAGTTGCCAAGGGATAAGAAAGTTTCCTGGAGCTTGAAAATTGCTATGGAGAAGTTGCTACATTGTTTCCAGAGAGAGTTACAAGCGGCGCACAGAATTCTAAAAGGGAAAGGTTTTTTTTTCCTTCACTCTCCTTCCTAACGTGACAGCGGATGGAACAACAAGAGAAATCTGAAAATCTAGGTAATTAAATACTGAAGAGATAAGGATTTCTGAATGATTTTTTTTAAAAAAAGACTTTAAAAAAAAATTTTTTTGCTGTGAGTGGGAAGGGAGAGGGAAAAATTGGATTAGAATTTGAAAATAAGGAGAAGACTGCCTGGATTTTTAAAGAGCTATAAATACTAACAAGGCTTCTGAAAGATATATATTAAATGGAACTTTGTGATCAAACTCCAATCCCAGAAAGAGAAAGTGAAGGAGAAAGTGCTTAAAAGAATTAACCTACTTGGATTGCTTGGTGATTTTACCACTTTTGAGAATTATCTCTGATTAAAAGCACTTGGGTGGTTGCTTGGGAAAACTTTTTCTCTTTATAATGGCATTACTTGTGGACAGATTGAAACTTTTATATCAAAAATATGAAAAAGAAAAGCAAGAAGGAAGGACGTTTTTGATACTCTTTTCAGTATTTAGAAATGGCGGTCTACACTTATGTAAAATTGAATGGACAACAGTACGACTGGGACGAAGAAGAAGCCATTTTTGATGAACAAGTGACTTTGGCTGGGGAAGGAAAGGAGAAAGAGAAAAAGGAAAAAGAGACTTTAAGACCTATAAAAGCAATCAAAAAGAGAAAAACAAGATGAAAAAGAGATATTATGTTAGAAGACAACAGAAAGGAGGAAAGCAGAGAAAAAGGGAGGTGGAGAGGCAAAGGTAAAGAGGACAGAGAGAAGAATAAGCAAGGGAGAAAGGGGACGAGAAGCTTCAATAGTAGAGAGCAAGATGTAAAGAAACAAAAGTTTTTAGAGATAATGGGTAAACTTTATTGATAAAGGGATTCTAAAGGTACATAAGATTGTTTTTTATATTTGTATTTAGAAATAATTTTAGAAAGTTGGAAATAATGTGTAATTTAAAGTGTGATAAAATGTTTAATATAACTTAGTGAAACTTGTCTTAAGAAAAGGGGAACATTTCATGAAATAAGGATTTGAGATATGATGTGGGGGGGGGAATAATTGTGGAAAATATGTATTCCCAAAAGGCATGTTATTTAATTGAAATGGATAAAATGGTTAAGATATAAAGGAGTTGGAGAGAAAGATACAAATGAATGTCAATATTAATTAGATTGTGTTATTTCAGAAAAAAAATTTTTTTTTGAAAGGAGAGATTTGAAGTAGGAGAAGCAGGAATACCTTAATGAAATAATGATTTAAAATATGTGATGTGGGAGGGAATAATTATGGAAAGTAGGTGCTCCCACAAAAGTATGTTAATTAATTGAAAAGTAATGTGCTAAGTGTTTATGATATAAAAGAATATGAATATTAATGAATAGATTAGTATTGGTATTGATAATATTGTATAATTTTAGAATGTACCAAATAGAATCCCAATGTAAGTTAGGTATTTTATATTAAGTATTATAAATGTAGGGGAAAGAGGTAAAGGCGTCATACTCCAATTAGTGTACAGGAGAAGCTTTTTTTTTTAAAGAAGAAAGATAAATCGATAGCTGGAAATAAACAGACAAAGAATAATAAATATTATGATTTGAATTGAGATGAGATAAATAAAATAAAATTAAGAGAATCTAAGAGAGAGAAGAAGCTATATAAAAAATTGAAAATGGTAATAAGATATGGAATGGCATATAAAATGAATATGAATTTGAGTTGGTGTCTGTACAAAGAGTTTTGACCTGGGATTAAGCAACTTTCAGAAAAGATGTTTTTTTTAATGTTTATATGTTTTGTGTTCATATGTGTTTATGTTTGAATGAGCTAATAAAACCTTGGAGAAAGGTTAGAAAAGGACAATGGAGAGAAAGATAGAAGAAAATAAAGCGAGTTAGAAAGGGAAAATATGTGATTGTAAGGAAATGTGTTAATGTTGTAAAACTTTCAAATAATTTTTAGAAATTTTTAGAAAAAAGGTTTTATGTTTATTTTGTATGTTTTGTATGCTTTTAAAAATTAATAAAATTTGTTTTAAAAAAATGGTTAGGATACAAGCAACAAGGTTACAGTCATACAGTCATAAGAAAGAGGAGATGGATGAAAGGAAAAATGGGAGGATTAATAGTTATAGTAATGCAGACTTAATAAATAGTTTGACAGTGTTAAGGGAAATATTTGTTCAGCAGAGTGAGGGCATTCAGGGGGAAACTGTTCTTGTGTCTAGTTGTTCTGGTGTGCAGTGCTCTATAGCAGTGATCCCCAACCTTTTTTATACCAGCATCAGGTGGCGCGCCATCTTTTTTTGATGAAAAAGTGCTTCCGGTGACCTCACCGGAAGCACTTTTCATCAAAAAAAGATAAGCGGCGTGTGCTTCGGTGAGCTTTTCCGGCAGAAATGGCTTTCTACCCGGAAAAGCTCACCGGAAGCACTTTTTCGTAAAAAAGGATGGCGGCGCCCAGCAACCAGTGGCCCGGTAGGAGTTGTTCCGCGGACCGGTACCGGTCCGCGGACCTGTGGTTGGGGACCCCTGCTCTATAGCGTTGTTTTGAGGGTAGGAGTTGAAACTTTGAAGTCTGTGTCTGTCTTGCTGGGTTGTAGAACCAAACCAGACAGTTATAGAGGTGCAGATGACAGACTCAAAAATTCATCTGTAGAACTGTATCAGCAGCTCCTTGGGCAGTTTGAGCTTTCTGAATTGGCACAAAAAGAACATTCTTTGTTGTGCTTTTTTGATGAGATTTTTGATGTTAGGTGTTCATTTTAAGTCCTGAGATATGATAGACCCTAGAAATTTGAAGGTCTCTACTGTTGATACTGTGTTGTCCAGTATTGCAAGAGGTGATATTATTGGAGGGTTTCTCCTAGAGTGTACCACCATTTCTATAGTTTTGAGTGTGTTCAGTTACAGATTGTTCCGGTCACACCATGAGGCAAGTTCTACAACCTCCTGTCTGTATGTGGATTCATCATTGTCTCAAATTAGACCAATCACTGTAATATCATCTGCAAACTTCAGTATTTTAACAGATGGAACATTTGAGATGCAGTCATTGGAAAAGAGGGAGAAGAGAAGTGAAGAAAGTACATAGCCTTGAGTGGGGGTGCTAATTGTACAGATATCAGATGTGATTCTGCTAGCTTCACTTGCTGCTTCCCATCTGCTAGGAAGTTTATGATAACAGATAAACAGAGTTGGAAGGGGCATAGAACATCTAGTCCAACCCCCCCGCCTAAGTGGGAGACTCTACACCATTTCTGACAAATGGCAGTCCAATTTATTGAAGGTTTCAAGTGATGGCACTCCCACAACTTCTGAGGGCAAGGTGTTCCACTGGTTGATTGTTCTCACTGCCAGAAAGTTTCTCCTTATTTCCAGGTTACATCTCTCCTTGTTCAGTTTCCATCCATTATTCCTTGTCTGGCCTTTGGGTACTTTAGAAAATATCTTGACCCTTCCTCTCTGTGGCAGCCCCTCAAATATTGGAAGACTGCTATCATGTCTCCCCTGGTCCTTCTCTTTACTAGACTAGCCAAGCCCAGTTCCTGTAAGTGTTCTTCATATGCCTTAGTCTCCAGTCCCCTATGATCCACTTACAAGTGTGTTCAGGTACTACTAGCTGGTTTAATTTAGTTAGAAGAATGTCTGGAATGATGGTATTGAATGCTGAACTAAAGTCTACAAAGAGGACCCTTGCATAGGTATTTGGAGATTCAAGGTATTGTAGGATGTAATGCAGAGCCATATTAACAGCATCTAAAGGTACTAAAAAAACTAAAGGTACAAGTACAGATTAGGGGAAACCTGGCTCAAAAACAGTAACTGTGAGAGGGAACTTGGTGTCCTAGTAGACGATCACTTAAACATGAGTTAGCAATGTGCGACAGCAGCCAAAAAGGCTAGTACAATCTTTGGTTGTATAAACAGAAGAAAAGAATCAAAATCACATGAAGTATTAGTACCTCTTTATTAATAAGACCATATCTGGAATAGTGCATCCAGTTTTGGTCACTGCATTACAAAAATTAAGTTGGGACTTTGGAAAAAGTGCAAAGAAGAGTCACTAAGACAGGGGTGAGATTCAATTTTTTTAACAACCAGTTCTGTGGGCGTGGCTTAGTTGCTGGGCATGGCTTGGTGGTCATGTTATTGGCTGGGCGTGGCCAACTCAATATCACTCACATCGAGGCATGCATCTCCTCTCCTGGCCTCTCATGACTGTGGGGATGCTGCAACAGTCATAATGTGAAAAATGGTCATAAGTCACTTTTTTCAGTGCCATTGTAACTGAATGGTCACTCCATACAAGCAAAGTACCAGCAAAGGAGGGAAAAAAACTCCAGAGACATTCCTGAGACAGGAAGTCTAGTCCTGCCAAGAATGTAATAAAGGTTAACGGAGAGGCAGTTTCTGTAAGCAACACCAGAATGTTTCCTTCCTGCCTTCCTTACAGGATTAGACCAGTAATTTCTTCTAACAACCGGTTCTAGCGAATAGGTGCAAACTGGTAGAATCCCACCCCTGAGCTAAGATAATTAAAGGCCTAAAACATATGAAGAATGGCTGTATGATTTGGATTTGGCTAAAGAAAAGAATTAGGGGTGACAGGATAGTAGTATTCCAGAATTGGAGGGACTAACACAAAGAAGAGGGGGGCAAATTATTTTCCAAAGCACCTGAAGGCAGGACAAGAAACAATGGATGGAAACTAATCAAGGAGAGAAGCAACCTGGAATTAAGGAGAAACTTCCTAACAGTGAGAACAATTAATCAGTGGAACAGCTTGCCTTTAGAAGTTATAGATGCTCCATCACTCCATCACTTAAAAAAAAAAGAATGTAAGTCTACAGCTACTTATCTGGAATGGTATAAGGTCTCCTATTTAAATAGAGGGTTACACTAGAAGACCTCCAAAGTTCCTTTGGACTCTATTATTCTACAGTATGTTCTATGATCTCTTTTTAAAATAATAATAGAATAACACAACTGGAAGGTATTTTAGTCCAACCCCCTACTCAACCAGGAGACCCTTTATCATTTCAAACAAGTGGCTGTCCAGTCTCTTCTTAAAAGCTTCCAATGATGGAGTACCCACAACTTCTGAAGGCAAGCTGTTCCACTGGTTAATTGTTGTCAGGAAATTTCTCCTAATTTTATTATTTTTGGCATTTGTTGCAAGCGTTAGTTCATTCTTAGCCCTAGCTTCCCCCACTTTTCTTTGGAGTTTTATGCTATTTGCTGGTATTCATAGACACTACCTTTTATTGGGGGATTGTTCACACATTATTATAAAGAATAATTTGCTTCATTTCACCTAGCTTTATTATCTATGATCTAATAACTCAGCTACATATATGAATTATATTCACTGTAATTGGGCTGCCATTTGTTCAAACAAAATTCTAGCTATGAAAACAAATCTGGACTGCAAAAATCTAAACCATCTAATGCTGGTTTATCATAATAAAAATTGATCAATTGAATTCTAAACCATTACTGGATAACTCTATTTTTTTCTGCCATCTAGTGGTGATCAGCAATGTTGAAGCCCACAAGTGGATTCACACAGTTTATGTTACATCATTATGTCTTATTTGGCTTTAGAACACTGGATTTAGTAATTCAGCTATATGAGACCCATAGCATAGCCACCATGAATCAGAGGCAGCAAAGCTGAGCTTTCTTTCCCCATTTTTATACCCCACTTCCTCATATAATGTTTTCATTTATCTTACTACAGCTGGAGGAAATGAAAACGTGAGAAGGAAAACATATATTGTCATAACAGACCAGTTTCTCACTTCTGCTCACTTGCTGAAAAGAGGGCCAGTTAAATACAACATCCCTCACTGGCAGATCAAATCACTTACTTAACCATACCGTGTTTCTCCAACAATACGGCCTCCACCAATAGGAAGCCCCAGTATGATTTATTGGCATAAAATCAAATTAAGCCCCTCCCCCCAAATTAAGGCCCATATTAAACATGCGAAATGGGGGGGGGAATGGCAGGGGGGGCTTGCCGTTAGGAAGTACTTTGTTGCATGCCCGGATATGGTGCTGCCTGCGTTGGTGGAGCACTTCATATTGGGAGACCTTCCGCCACCATTAATTTCCCTTCTCCCTTGCTGCCGTGGCGTTACAGCAACGCCGCGGCGTTTGGCGCAGCCACGTGCAGCCAGTCAGGGCTCCTCCCTGCAACCGGAGCCCTGAGAAGACACTCAGCTTCAGGCGCTCCTGTGGCCGCCTTCCCTTTGCCTTCGATGGTAAAGTGAATTATTTTAAAAACCTCCGCTCATCCTATCAGGGCCGTGCGAGCTGAGCAGAGCCGGGAAAGCAAGCCGCGGGTGTTTCCTGGTTCTGCCCAGCCCGTACGGCTCTGCCGCGCCCCTGGCGGGATGAGCGGAGGTTTTTAAAATAATTCACTTACCTTTGAAGGCAAAGGGAAGGCGGCCACAGGAGCGCCTGAAGCCAAGTATACCAACAACAAAAGGCAAATCCTCAAGGTGGGCTGGAGGGAGGTGGCTACGTGCCCCCCGGGCTGCTTCAATGCAAGGTCCTGACTTGCAGCATCCTGCTTTTCCCCGCCGCCTCCCTCTCCGACTGCGAAACTCGTGTGCTTCGCCAACGCTCCGAGCGAGGCGAGCTCTTTCATACATAGAGAGAGAGGAAAGACGCCGGCGCACTCCGAGAGGCTGGCTCTTTTCTCTAGCCGAGGCTGACATCTGACTGAATCTCTATCCCGCTCCTTTATCCTCACGACGGGGTCGGCAGTGACGCTCTCTGGTGCGGCCACCTCAGCTTGCCAGCCTTGCCCCGCTATGAGACGATACTGTGACAGCCGCTGCTGCCGCACTCCCTCTCTTTCCTCGCCTCTCCTCCTTCGCCGGCAGGAGTGTGCGCGCCTGCTGCCACTGCCGCCGCTCCTGAGGCCATCTGGGGCGGGCAGGTGGGAAAGCAAGCAAGGTGGCTGCGCTGTCTTCTTTTCCCTCAGCGAAGCGCCGCCGCTTGCCGCCGCCACCGCCACCTGCGATGGGCGAGGAGGCGGAGGCACCGAAATGTCACCAAGGCAACGAGTGCCTCCCCACCGGGCCCTCCGCTCATCCCGCCAGGGCCGTGGCAGAGCGTGCGCTGCGCTGGGCAGAACCAGAAAACACCCGCGGCTTGCCTGCCACGGCCCTGGAGGCACTTCCTGTCAGCCTCGGCTAGAGAAAAGAGCCAGCCTCTCGGAGCACGCTGGCGTCTTTCCCTCTCTCTCTATGTATGAAAGAGCTCGCCCGCTCGGAGCGTTGGCGAAGCACACAAGTTTTGCAGTCGGAGAGGAAGGCGGCAGCGAAAAGGACGCGGCGGCAATGGCAGGATGCTGCAAGTCAGGACCTTGCATTGAAGCAGCCCGGGGGCACGTAGCCACCTCCCTCCAGCCCACCTTGAGGATTTGCCTTTGTTGTTGGTATGAGCATTCAGGCGCTCTGGCCGCCTTCCCTTTGCCTTCAAAGGTAAAGTGAATTATTTTAAAAACCTCCGCTCATCCCGCCAGGGCGGTAGAGCCCACGGGCTGGGCAGAACCAGGAAACACCCGCGGTTTACTTTCCCAGCTCTGCTCAGCTCGCACGGCCCTGATAGGATGAGCGGAGGTTTTTAAAATAATTCACTTTACCATCGAAGGCAAAGGGAAGGCGCCACAGGAGCGCCTGAAGCCAAGTGTCTCCTCAGGGCTCCAGTTGCAGGGAGGAGCCCTGACTGGCTGCACGTGGCTGCGCCAAACGCCGGGCGTTGCTGTAACGCCACGGCAGCAAGGGAGAAGGGAAATTAATGGTGGCGGAAGGTCTCCCAACATCCAAGCTGTGCGCCGCCACCCACCAGAGGATGCAAGGGGCAAAATTAAGTCATCCCGAAAAGACGGCCAGCCGGTTTTGGGTCAAAAATAAGGCCCGGCCTTATTATGTGAGAAACATGGTAGATTTCATTATGGTCTGACTTTGCAGAACATAAGACAATAAGTACCATGTTTCTCATATAATAAGGCTGGGTCTTATTTTTTTTTGAGCCCCGAAAAAATGGCTAGGCCGTCTTTTCGGTGGTGACGTAATTCCCCCCCCCTTGCATCTTCGGGCGGGTGGGCAGCGATGGCTTGGATGTTGACCTCGGCATTGGTGGGGCACTTCATATCGGGGTCAACGCAGGCAGCACCATATCCGGGTGTGCAACAAAAGTACTTCCTAACGGCAAGACCCACCACCATTCCCCCCCATTTCGCATGTTTTAATATAGGCCTTAATTTGGTGGGAGGGGCTTAATTTCATTTCATGCCTATAAAACATGCTGGGACTTCCTATTGGTGGAGGCCATATTGTTGGAGAAAGAGGGTAGGTCAAATGATTGAAAAAAGGATTAACCTTGCTTGTTATACAGTATATGTACCAAAAGGTAGCATTATCATCATTTAGGCATATCTGACTCTCAGTGATTCTGTGGATCAGTGGTTTTGAAAATCAAATTACCCGTAGTGTCTTCCAAACTTGAAATCACTAGTGATTTGCCTGGTTGAAAGTTCTTCCCTTACTTCCAAATAAAGTTGTCTCAGGAAAAGATTCCAATTTCCTTGTTTGACTTCATCTACCTAAATAAGATCTGACAATACTTCTAAAGACAGGATAAATAGGAGAGGTGATAGTATACACCCTTGTCTCACTCCCTTGGCTATCTTAAAGTCATCCGTACGGTCTCCGTTTAATAGTAAGCTTGCCCTTTGATTCAAATATAGTGCTTGTAATGTTTTTTCTATATTTGTACCAAAATTCATTTTTTTATTTGTTGTAACATGAACTGCCAATTGAGATTATTACAGGCTTTCTGTGCGTCTAAAAATATTAATGCTGCTTGCTTTTCGGGGTGGGCTTCATAACATTCAATTACATTTAACATTGTTCTAATATTATTTCTTATTTGTCTGTTTGGTAAAAAGCTGTTTTGATCAGGATACATAATTTCATTCAGTATTGGCTTCATTCTTTCTAGGGTTAGTGCTGGAAGCGTCTGCCTTCAGCGCTGTTTATAGTGCACCCACGCCCACCTAATTGCAGCTAACTCCTGCATTCCACCCCATTCTAATTATCCTAATTACCCCCCTTGTCTACCATTATATATGAGCCTATCCCTATCCTTCCTACTCTGCACTAATTCCCTATCTAGCTCCGACCCTCTCTAATCCTCAGCTCTCCCCCCGTCCTGTGTTTGTGTGAGAGGAATGGTCTCCTTCACAAGCCAAATCATCCCCAAAGTACCTGGTGCTGCTGATAGCTGAACAGGGAATCCCTGTTGTTACAATGTCAGCATCATCTCCTCTTAGGGATTCCCTATGTGTTCATCGCCTCTCAGCTGGTGTCGCGGCATAGCATAGCACAGAAGATCAGATCTTCTTGTCAGCAATGATGGCGGTCTCTAAGATTAATATTGTTGCTTTTGGAGCCCAACAGACATAATCCTATAGAATGGTTTTTTGTCTTCTCCAGCTCTCACTTTTTGTATGAGATAAGGCTTCATTTCAGAAACCCGGAATAAGATGATATTTGATTGTTATGATCTCTTAAGTTTTATAAGGAAATTAAAATTCAGCTGTTAATTCCACAAATAGGTCATGAAATTAAGAGCTTCTACCACCAGTTTTCATTTTGACAGACATTTTAAACAGAATTTCAGATGCTGACACGATAGCAGTAATTATAATGTAATTGTAGCTTCTACTAGCCATGTTTCCCTGAAAATAACACTTAGTCTTATTTTCCTTTGGGCTTCAAAATAATCACTAGGGCTTATTTTCTGGAGAAGTTTTATTTCGAGTGCCACATCTGTGAGGCAGTGGGATGGAGCTGCCCCATGTGCCCCACACTGGCTTACCTCAGGGACCCTGCAGCCAGGTCATCCATGTCCCGAAACATGCCTCGCCTCGTGGCCGCAGCACCAGCATATAACTCCATTGTGACTGTAAGCAAGCAAAAATGGGTCAGTGGCTGTACAGTGTCTTGCTGGAGAGGGCTCTCGAAGCTGCCACTGCAGGGCAAGGCAGTTGTTGAAGCATGGATGGCCTGGTTGCAGAGGCCCTGAAGTAAGCCAGTGCATTGGGCAGCTCCACCCTCCTTGTCTCGCCGTGTGGCTGCAGCACTGGCGCGTTGCTTGGCCCCCTGCTCCAGTGCCATGCTGGTGCCGGAAGAAGTGGCTACCGGCCATGTGGACTCCTACTGCACATGGCTGATGGTGCTGCTGCCATCATGAGACAGTTGTTGGAGCATGGATGGCCTGGCTGTGGGGCCCTGAGATAAGCTTGTGTGCCCATCAGGCAGCTGAACCCCTCTCACCACACCTCTTATCATGCTAGGTCTTACTTTGGGGATAGGTCTTATTTTAGGGAAAACAAGGTATATACTTATATGCTCAGCATTACATTTTGGAGTTACAGTTGTAGAAAAAGAAAGATGAAATAAGTATATAACTAGTCAGGCCTACATTAGAATTGAATCTTATTCTTAAAAATTTCATATTTTAAATTTTAATTTCCCCAACATTAACTGTAGCATTGAATGTTTCAATTAAAATAATTGTGTTAAAATATGGAAGGAGATAAAGTTGAACTTAAATAGGTGGGAAACACTAGATTTGTCATTAATGGGAAGAATTTCAGTAATTAATATGATCGTAATATGATTACTAAAATGTTATGTTTATTTCAAATTCTAGTAATATTGATTAAATATTCTTCTTTTAAGCAGTGGCAGAAAGATGTATCTAAATTTATTTGGCAAAAAAATCCAACAAGAATTAAATACAAATTCCTACACAGGAGCATTCACGACTAGAGGTTCCACTGTATATAGACATGTAAACATATATACATTCATATGCTCACACAAACCAACATGGTATTTTAATTAACTAATTGGTAGCAATCATGAGGCACATTTTAGCAAAGGGAATAAAAATAAGACTCCAAACCAAAAATCACACAAAAACAAAAGAAAACAAAAGAAAAAAGTGCAAAACAATCAAAACATTAAGTAAGTCAACAACAACACATATACACATATTATCTCTTCTAGTTGAATACTGGTTAATGCATTACTAGAACATTAGTTCCCACCCCTTGTGAAACAGGCCCTCCCAAAATTTTAAACTACTGAATCTATTTGCAAATTATTTATCTGTCTTCTGTGTGTTATATTAGTAACAAAGTAGTTGACAGGAAAAATAATACTAAAACAAAACAAAATCAAAGTTTCAAAACTCTCTATTAACAAACTTGTTATTGAAATCCACTCATAGAAAGTTTACCGCATCATCTTATTTATCCCAAATCATCTCAAAAGGTATAA
Organism: Notechis scutatus; assembly: GCF_049901735.1. Taxonomy (NCBI): domain Eukaryota; kingdom Metazoa; phylum Chordata; class Lepidosauria; order Squamata; family Elapidae; genus Notechis; species Notechis scutatus. Next base: position 77,119,807 of record NC_142025.1, on the reverse strand, counting down.
ATAGTTTATCCTAGATCAAATATCCATGTTTGTTTCTTGGTGCCATCCCTTATCAATTGTTGTTTAATTAAATATAATACATTCAGTCTCCAAAATAAGTGTTTAGATCAAAATCCAAATAGAAGTGATTACCAGTTAACTGTAATAAATCCATCTAGTCTCACTCAATCTTCGTAGCAGAAAGCAGTTTGTCACTTCCCATTTCAGTCAGAGACCTGATACTGTAGAAATATGCACTCAGATTTTGGGGCAACAGATGAAATCCACTTTGTAAGTTCTCCAGTGATGAAAATATCTCTTTGATCTGGAACTGGATCAAGGTCCTTCTTTGTATCTATCTAAAACTCCATGGTATAACATGTTTGCAAAAAAAAATTATAGTCTCATCCAACTTATAAAAGAGAAATTCAGCTAAGGGCTGAATATTCCCCCAACCTTCTTTCTTAGATTTCAGCTATGGTTCATCCATTTTAATCTGTGAAATGGGATCAGAGAACAAGAATTAAAAAAAGAATAACAAGAATAAAATAAAATAAAATATTTCAATCCAAGATTATAAGAAAAATTCAATAGAAATAAACTCAATAGCTCTACACACACAGACACACACACACACACACACACACACACTGTATGCTTCCATGTGGACAGGGCAGAGGTTATCCAGAACAACATACATATCAAAAATAGAAAAAGCAATTAAGAGTCCTGCAACGCTAATAAACTTTTAAAGCAAGAAACAAAACAATAAATTCAAAAAGTGAAAGTTAATCTTTAGTCATGCTTAGAGAATGAAACTATTTGACAGGAAGCACCCAGTGACTTTTCAATTGCTTCCAGTGGGAATTAGAATATTCAAGACCTCCCTTTTGGATTACGATCATCCAAAAGTCATCTTTTGCCAGCTTTGCCAGTGAAATGAGATTGTCAATGTTGTGTCCGCGCAGCTGCAGACACAGAATAAATAGTCCATGGTTAGTAGCACAGGAAAATACAGTTACTTAATTGGCTAATGGCATGGCAGGCAACCGCTATATAAGGGAGCCTGCCAGCCGTTAGTCCTTGTTGTACTGCAGTTGGAATTGAATACTTACCAGTAAAATGTTAATTGCAGATCCTTGTCTCTGGCTCCTTTTTTCCCATGATGCAATAACTGGCAATGAGAGTGGGATTGCTGGAGAGAAAGCTGGATCACCGCAGGCTGCAGAACCTGACAGCCAGCTGATCAGCACTGTTTCGGGACACGGACGCAGCCGGAATTGACAAGGAGAGCCTGCAAAGAAAGAGAAACAGGAGTGCAATCGATTGAAGAGCTGAGGAACTTCTGAGGCTAGTGCACCACAGGTGGGCCAGCTGAGGAAGCAATCACCACCGCTGATCAGAGAGCCGACAGACCGCAGACGTTCAGACAAAGCCACGTGAGTTGGAGCACACCGACAATTTCGCTACAAGTAGACCAGGCCGCCCCAGTCATCCAGGTAGACCAGACCACCCATGTCATCCAAGAAGACCAGGCCACCAAGTCAAAGCCAAGTAGACCGGGCCGCACAAGTCAACCCAAGTAGACCAAGCTGAACAAGACAGAAAAGACAGAAAAGATGGCGAATACTCAGAAGTTCACCCCTTATGACCTGGAATTAGAAACTTGGGACTCTTTAGTACAACTTGACTGCAACTTAGAGGCAAATGAGTTTACCAACATTACAGACAACCGAAAAAGAACAATCTTCCTTAGCAACTGTGGCAGAAAAGTCTTCGAGATGGCTCACACCATCATCGCTCCAGATCCCCTGCAGACAGTCCCATAGGCCATGTTAATACAGAAACTGACCCAGCACTATGCTCCCAAACCTTCCTGCATTGCAAGGTGGCACGCATTTTACTGGAGGCACCAAGCAGAGGGTGAGTCCATAAGTCGCTACATGTCTGCGCTCCAAAATGCTGCCTTGTATTACGAATTCTACAATCTGGGCGAAATCCTCCGAGACGAGATCTGGATGAGATCTCTGTTAGTGAGTGGCATCCGAGAAATAAGGCTACAAAGATGCCTACTCGCCAGGACCACCCACATACTAAAGGAAGCCATAGACGAGGCAGTTGCCTCAGAACAGTCTGGAAGGTCCATGGAAGAAATCCAAATGTGAAAGTCAAACAGCCTGAAAACTGCAAGGTGGGCCACCACGGTCCATCACGAGGAAACCAAGGACATAGAGGGAGATGAGGACGCAGACGATAGTGAGGAAAACATGCACAAAATGAGAGTGGCACCTCCCCAGGTGGGACAGAGATGGGGAGCGTAAGATGGCACAGTGCATGGGTTGTGGAGGAAACCACACAAGGGCAGCATGCTAACATACAAATACAATCTGAAGGTGGTGCAGAAAAAAGGGACACCTAGCACACATTGCTATGCAGCTTTCCCAGAAGCCACACCTCCAAACACAGAGAAAGGCAGCTTGAACCGTCCACACAGCAGGAAGCGGAGCCAAGTAAAAGGGAAGAACGGGGAAGAGAACTGTTTCACCATCCGCACAAACCCAAAACCCGTAGAAACAATAAGCCACCAATCGAGGAGCCTTTCAAACAAGAAAATACATGTAACTGTTGACATCGAGGGGGCACCATGCAGGATGAAAGTGGATACAGGGCTGGCTACAACCATCATATCACAAACCATACTAGATGACATCATAGACAAGAAGAAACAGCAGAAGCTCAAGCTCAGCCGTGTGAGGCTCCGGCACTATCAGGGAAACAACATTCCTACTGTCAACAGCAGCAAATTCTTTGTCAAGTATGGCCAGTTTGTTGGATACCTACCATTAGTTGTCACCAAGGAATCCTTGCCTAGCCTTTTAGGACTGGACTGGTTTGCATCCTTGGGGTTGGGAGTCACAGGTATCCATGCAATGACTACAACAACGGCTAAGGACTTGAGTAAAGAGTTCACAGACATGTTCGACAGTGCATTGGGAGAATACAAGGGCATGCCAATATCCTTCAACCTAGTGGCACCCATTATACTGAAATCAAGACGGGTGCCATTTGCATTGAAACCAAAGATTGACAAACAGCTGGACAAGTTGATTCAGCAAGGAGTCCTAGAACCTGTTCATCACACGTGGTGGGAGACCCCAATTGTCACACCCATGAAGCCTGATGGGTCAGTATGCATTTGTGCTGACTACAAGTGCACAATAAACAAGGTGCTACAACAGAGCATGTACCCTGTCGTGGTGGTACATCTGCTACATTCACTGAAAGGCAGAAATTTTTTTGCGAAGCTTGATCTCGCCCAGGCCTACCAGCAACTCCCCGTCGACGACAAGACAGCTGAGGCCCAGACGATCGTCACACACCAAGTGGCATTCCGCTGCAAACGACTGCAGTTTAGGGTGAGTGTTGCCCCTGGACTCTTCCAGAGTCTGATGGAGAGGATGCTGCATGGAATACCAGGAGTTGGCCTGTATTTCGATGACGTCCTAATTTCAGCAGCAAACAAACCTGAATTAATGAACCATTTACAAACAGTACTTAAGAAGTTTCAACAGGTGGGGCTTAAGGTAAAAAAGGAAAAGTATCTGGTTGCTGTGGACCAGATAGAATTCCTTGGATATCTTATCGACACGGCTGGCCTACACCCCACCAAGAAAAAGACGCAGGCAATCAAACAAGCTCCAACGCCCACAAACAGAACAGAGCTCCAAGACTTCCTGGGGCTCCTTAACTTCTACAGTATTTTCCTGAGACAGAAAGCATCCATCGTGGAACCATTACACTGTTTACTCGACAAGAAAACTCCATGGGCCTGGGGTCAGAAGGAAGCACTAGCCTTCAAACAGCTAAAAGACAGTCCAGTATGATGAGATGCTACCACTAACCCTGCCTCTCCATACGGAGTTGGAGCTGTCCTGAGCCACAAGTTCCCAGATGGCACGGAGGCGCCCATCTCATTTTTTTTTTTTTTTGAGAACGCTGTCTGGGGCGGAGAGAAATTACAGCCAGCTCGACAAAGAGGTGCTGGCTGCTGTCTCAGAGATTAAAAGATTCCACGAATACGTGTATGGCCAGAAGTTTAAGCTTGTAATTGACCACAAACCGTTATTAGGCCTCCTCGCGGGTGACAGGCAAACACTGCAAATCCTGTCCCCATGCATGATTCAGTGGACTGAATTCCTAGCGGCCTATCAGTACAAGCTCATACACTGCCCAGACTTGAACATAAGCAATGCAGACGCACTGAGTAGATGCCCATTAGCACAACAAGTAGAAGATCCTGCTCCAATCACGACAGTACTACTAGTCGAGACTCTACAAATGGGACTGATCATCACCACCAAGGTGACCAAAAAATCCAAAGAAGCCATGACTATAGTACAGGTACTGAACTGGGTGTGGGGGGAATGGCCTAAAGATCCAATAAGTACGGCATTTAGGCAATTTAAAGCGAGGAAACATGATCTATCAGTACAGAAGAGTTGCCTACTGTGGAGGAGCCACATAGTGATACCCCACCAACTGCAAGACTCATGCAGACGCTACATGAAGGCCATCCCAGAATCGTCTGCATGAAGGTGTTAGCTCACAGTTATCTGTGGTGGCCATCCATGGATAAATATATCAAACAGTGGGTGGCCTGCTTCAAACCATGTCAAGAGAAGCAACCGTCACCCCCGGTCACACTGCCATGAGAATGGGACGCCAAGAGGTCCATGGTCCAGACTATATGTTGACTTCGCTGGGCCAGTACATGGTAAATACTTTTTAATTATCGTCGACATCTACTCCAAGTGGTTGGAAGTGGCTGTCTTGAGCACTACCACTACAGATGCCACCACCAATGTATTACATAGACTGTTCACCACCCATGGCCTACCAGATGTGTTGGTCTTTGACAATGGGCCACAGTTTATGGCCAGGCCATTCGAACTATTCCTGGCTAACAGGGATATCCGCCACGCACTCAACTCTCCATTTCATCCCACAGGAAATGGTCAAGCGGAGAGGATGGTTTGCACAACAAAAGAGGCCCTAGCAGAATGGGGCAAGGCAATTCACAAGAAAAGCTAGAGAGATACTTATAAACCCAGCACGTCACCCCATGCATGGCTACAGGCAGAAGCCCAGCGGAGCTGTTAATGGGGAGGAGATTGAGAACACAGCTGGATAGGATACACCCCGACTATGGGGCAGACAATCAACAAAGAGAGGAAGAAACTATCAGACAGTTCCAACAAGGCAAAAGGGTGTACAGCAAGAACTATGCCAGGAAACCTATTTGGGTACCTTGCTACATACTTGACGTCAAGGAGCCCCGGTCATATCGTGTGGAACTCAGCAATGGTAAGGTGTGGCACAGACACATCAACCAGCTGAGGAGAAACCTGGCACAACTGACCAATGGCGAATTGGAGGACACTGAACCATAGGGAGAAAAGGAGACTTACTGGAGAAGGAGATTGCAGTGCCCGAGGTAATGCCTGTAGTTAACTCCCCACCATCTGAAGTCCTGAGGGACACATCCAGTGACTCTGAAATTCAACAAAAAGACACAGATGTGTTAACGAGCAACCCAGAGTCTGGGAGGATTGAAGGTCAAATTGATCCCAGAAATGACCAGCCTACTTAAAGGATTATGTCTGTAGTTAAAGATATAATATCTTAATATAATATAATATAATATAATATAATATAATATAATATAGTATAGTATAGTATAGTATAGTATAGTATAGTATAGTATAGTATAGTATAGTATAGTATAGTATAGTATAGTATAGTATAATATAATATAATATAATATAATATAATATAATATAATATAATATAATATAATATAATATATATAATATAATATTATATAATATAGTATAGTATAGTATAGTATAGTATAGTATAGTATAGTATAGTATAGTATAGTATAGTATAGTATAGTATAGTATAGTATAGTATAGTATAGTATAGTATAATAATATAATATAATATAATATAATATAATATAATATAATATAATATAATAATATAATATAATATAATATAATATAATATAATATAATATAATATAATATAATATAATATAATATAATATAATATAATATAATATAATATAATATAATATAATATAATAGTAATAATAGAATAATAGTTAAGTATTAAAGTTCCAGCTGGATGGTGAGAGGTGTTGTGTCCGCATAGCCACAGACACAGAATAGCCTACATTAGTAATGCAGGAAAATACAGTTACTTAATTGGCTAACGGCATGGCAGGCAACAACTATATAAGGGAGCCTGCCAGCTGTTAGCCCTTGTTGTATTGCAGTTGGAATTGAATACTTACCCATAAAACTTTGATTGCGGATCCTTGTCTCTGGCTCCTTCTTTCCCACAACACAATAGTTGATAAGAGAAAAAAGAAACCCTTACCATGCAGCAGCCATCTGAAAAGAAACATCATATTCTTCCTTTTATAACCAACTCTATATCTGTGCTTTGCTATGAAACTATGTGATCGGGCTTAATTTTGGGTGAGGAAAATAAGGGGGGGGGAATTCTGCCTCTGCCTATCAGCATCCATTGGTATTCATCTGGCTAGCATCCTGTCAGTGTGTGAGAGAATTGAGGGCTGTTTGGAAACTGAAACAGTATTTGCTGTGTGAGCAAGGAGACAGCAAGGAGCCTAGGCTTGGTTTAGCTCAACTGTTCTGTACTAAAGCTGGTGCTGTAAAACTGTAACTGAAACTCCTTTCCTCTGCTTGTGTTTTGCATTTGGAACAGATTTCTTTTCAGGTTGGGCGGGGAGTAGAACTCCTTAGCATCAGAGCGTATTAATAATAATATATGACATACTAATGCTCTGGTAGTCATTTCGAAAAATCCTTTCTTAGTGAGCACCTAGAAGCCAAGAGGAACATACATGCCAAATTTCAAGTTTGTAGGCTTTACAGTTCTGGAGATTTTGTGATGATACGTGAGTAGTATTTCACTTTTATAGAGAGAGATTATAATTTATATTTTCAGAATTTCCCAAGCTTCTTGAGTTGTTTTCCACTTTAGGATTTGGGAAGATGGGATCCTTTACAAGCTGTATCTGAGATTGTTAGAGTCTAAAACCCTGGTATTATTATGTTCTAATGTTTGTGCCTGCGTTATATTGAATTCTAATAAGACATGGTCACTCTCCCGTAAAGTTCCTGCAACTTTAATTCAGTCTATCATTTCTTCTCCATTAGTAAGAATTAGGTCCAGTATAGATGTCCAATACTGAGTCACAAGGCAGCCAACACCGACAAGTTCTAGCTTTTGTGTTGAATACTAAATGAAAAAGAGTACAGGACATAACTTTCATGTCAAAATGGGTTGAATACCAAATTAAATATGTTTCAATGTGGTTGAGTACCAAAATACCACTATACTAAAATTAGATAGGCATACTAAGCTATGATGAATTAAGGTTTGGGGAAACGAAATTTTTTTTTTTTCATATACTTCAAATGTATTGCATGAAATTTTTATTTATAAAATATGGAAAGTTAGCACCCACTCCTCTCCTAGAAGAATGAAATATTATAGTAAATATTAAAAAGGCAGAATATTATACCTTCCTAGATGAGAAAAGGAGAAACATGCTCTTGGAAAGCAGCCCCCACCTTGTTAATAGCCCCAGAAATACAAAAGACATCTTATCTATAACACAAAAGACCTTCAGCTCCAGGGTGATGAGATTAAGACATGGCTCTCAGGACATGATAGGATAAGCCCTCTACCCATCTCACCACATGGCACCTGGGAAGATTGCATCATCCAGCAAGATTCAACCAGGCTTGGGGCTCAAAAGACAACCTACAAAGTTACCCCCGCATGGCCTCATGGGAGTCTGACAACCAATCAGGATACATTTCTTGCCAGAGGAACATGAAGCAAGTTCAAAGCCCAACAGAGCTTATAAATCTCTCTCCCTCTCTCATCCATATGTTCTTTTTGCCCAGGACCTCAAATCATGTAGTCCTGCTGTCCACCATTAAATCATCTTTCCAAGCAACGCTCGTCCTCCTCCACGTGACTCCTCCATAGCGCTCCCCAGTTTTTTGCTCAGCCTCGTGTGAGACAGGCAGTGCATTGACGAGCTCCTTGGCTGATTCAGGAATTCTCTATTTCTGGTTCAATTTCGTTCGTTTACAGGTTGGATTTTGTTATAATAAACATCACTTTCAATATGTGGCCCTTCCCTTTGGATTGCCTCGGCCTCCAGGACCTTTACCAAGGTCCTTGCAGTGCTAGCGGCCCACCTTAGGAACCTCCCTGTGCGTCTCCATTGCTATCTGGACGACATCCTCATCCTGTCCCCCTCTAAACATCAAGCAGAGAGGGACACCCGAATTACCCTAACTGCTCTCCAAGAGCATGGGTTTCTTATAAACTGGAAAAAGAGCCAATTATCTCCATCTACCCATATAACCCACCTGGGGACGGTGATTGACACGGTGAAAGGGATGGTTTTCCTGTCCTCGGAAAGACTCCTTAGTATCCAAAAATCCATTAGAGAGATCAGGAGATCTAAAAAGGTGTCTCTACCAGACTTGTCAAAGTTATTAGGAAAAATGGTTTCATGCATTTCTATTGTTCTCTGGGCCCGTTTACACACCAGATCCCTACAGTGGTCCCTGCTTCCATACCAGAGATCCGGCAGAAGCAACTCAAAACACATGGTCAGGGTACCTCCAAAGGTCCTCACATCCCTCCTCTGGTGGGCCAAACTGACCATCAACAAAGGTCACTACTTCAAGGAGCCCCAAAGGCTCTCTCTCACCACAGATGCCAGTCTATTCGGATGGGGCGCTCATGTTCAATCACTCACATCCCAGGGCAGATGGTCGGCAACAGAGCAATTATGCAGCATAAACTGGCTGGAACTTCACGCTGTACACCTGGCCCTGTGCAGCTTCTTCCCCCAGGTACGCGGACGACACATTCTTATCCTAACAAACAATGTGACAGCCAAGGCGCACATAAACAGACAGGGGGGGCACACAATCAATACGATTAATGAGGGAGGCCGAGCGTCTCTGCCGTTGGGCGGAGAGCAATCTCCTTTCCATCAGGGCAGAACATATCTCAGGAGTATCAAATACCCAAGCAGACTGGTTGAGCAGGGCCACCATAGACCAGTCAGAGTGGCGCCTCCACCCGTCACTGTTCAAGGAGGCGGCAACAATCTTTGGGCAACCGGTAGTGGACCTTTTTGCATCCCCACTCAATGCTCAGCTCCCGAGATTCTTCTCAAGGTACCCATCCCAAGGGGCGGAGAATCAAAATGCGTTACACTGCCCCTGGCCCACAGAGCTCCTGTACGCATTCCCCCCACTAGCTCTAGTTCCCAGGGTTATCCAGAAGTTGCTACACGAGAAAGTGGAGCTGCTTCTGGTGACCCCTTACTGGCCCAGACGGCCATGGTTTGCGGACCTCCACAACCTCTCAGTGCCCCCCCCCAGAGGATCCCACCAGACAGGATCTCACTGTCTCAGGGACCCCTTCTGCATCCGGATCCTCAATGGCTCCAATTAGCCGTCTGGAGGTTGAGCGGGACCGCTTGAAGAGAGAAAAGTTCTCTAGCCAGGTCATTGACACTATTTTAGCTGCCAAACGGCCCTCAACCATTCGAATCTACAACACCACATGGTCCATTTTCTGTAAATGGTGTCACAAATCCCAAATTAACCCACTCTCTCCTTCTGTTGCTCAAATTTTGGACTTCCTTCAGGAGGGACTTAGTAAAGGGCTATCCCCTAATACATTGAAATGACAGGTTGCAGCACTAACAACTGTCATTTCTTGCGATGGTGTTGGTTCCCTTTCCCATCACCCCCATATTTGGGCCTTCCTTAGAGGAGCCACTAATTTACACCCTCCAACTGTACACCGGTACCCAACCTGGGACCTTAATAAGGTTCTTATTTCGCTCACTAAACACCCCTTCGAACCCTTAAGGGAGTCCACCCTCCAGTTTTTGACATTCAAGGTAGTGTTCCTTGTAGCCATTACATCTGCCCGTCGGATATCGGAAATCGTAGCCTTGTTCATTAGAAGGGATCTCTGCGTATTTCATGCCGATCGGGTGGTTCTCCGGCCCAACCCTACTTTTTTGCCCAAAGTCAATTCGGCCTTCCACAGAGTGCAGGAACTCATCCTCCCAAACTTTTGTCCCAGGCCCTCGCGGGAAAGGAAAAGACAATGGCACAAACTTGATGTGAGACGCGCTCTGCGAATTTACATCAAGCGCACACAGCCCTTTAGGAAATCGGAGGCCTTATTCCTTTCCTTTCAGCCCAAGACGCTGGGTCACAAAGTGTCTCCGTCCACAATAGGCCATTGGATCAGAGCAGCAATAACTAGGTCATACCTGTCACAAGCCCTGCAAGTGCCCAGTGGTATAACGGCGCATTCCACTAGGAGTGCGGCTACTTTGGCAGCTTGGGCCACTCAGGCATCAATAACTGAAATCTGCCGGGCGGCGACCTGGGCATCCCCGTCACTTTTTATCAGGCACTACAAGATTGATGTGTTTGCCTCGGCGGAGGCTTCCTTTGGTAGACGAGTCCTACAGCGGGTCCTCAGAGACCCTGAGGAGATTCCGGACCAGACGGAGTCCCTCCCGTAGGACAGGCCAAGCTTTGGTATGTCCCACTACTGGATGCTCTGAGCAGCTCTGAGGAGAAGGGGCATTGGTTCTTACCTGATACACCCGTTCTCTTTGAGCTGCAAAGAGCATCCAGCCCCACCCAAATTTCACCGTCTGGTGGGGGATCTTGTTTTGGCCAATGAACCATTAGGTAGTTAGGATGAGAACACGGTTTTTTTCTTCTCGTCTTCGCAAAACTGGGGAACGCTACGGAGGAGTCACGTGGAGGAGGAGGAGCGTTCCTCAATTCAAGCTCAGCCTATGAGTGCAGAGACTGGAGCACCTCCCACTACTGGATGCTCTTTGCAGCTCAAAGAGAATGGGCGTATCAGGTAAGAACCAACGCCCCTTTCCAGTGTCTGTCTTCCCACTTGGAACTGAACCTAGATAGACATTTCTTCCAACAGGAAATTTATTTTAAAAAGATAATCTTTTAAAAAATATTTTTGTATATATACAACAGTTAAATCTAAGCTACATTTTTTTCTTGCAGAGGTTGCTGTCCTATTCCACAGATAATTTTAAATAATTTTGTTTTGGATATGTTGCTTTTTATTTCCTGCTGTGCTTTGGAAATTATTTGCATCTGGGAACCTGGGATACCCGAACATAGGGAAGAACAATTAGCAGCTCTATGTATCATTTTCACACTGACACAATCCAATCTCTGTAAATCTTCATGGTAATTCTAATTTTGTCTATTTTTTTATTTCCTTAAGAGTTGTAGTCACCATTATCAGAGGACACCCAGAGAAAACAAAACCTGGTAATGTAAGAATATTTATATTTTGACAAACACATAATTAATTTTCCCTTTAATAGAAAATTAACTTTTTTATCCAATGGTTCTTTTAAAACATTCCAAATCTTTTTTCCATTTGACATGGCTTTCAAATAAATATATACATATTTCTACAACTTTCCAAGATTTCCAAGATATTACCTCTTTCATGAGCACCAGTACAGTAGAATTCTTACTAATATTAATAGTACCATTTTTAAGTCACTCTTCTTAAACTCTCTTTCTTTCTCTTTTATACTAGATGAAGGCACAATGCCATTTATACAAAACAAAAGCATTTTTATGTAAAACTACTTGAGAGTTAGCTGCACTTAGCAGGATATGCTTTATTTCTGAGAAAATATATACAGGTAGTCACAAACTTAAACAGTTCATTTAGTGATTGTTCAAAGTTACAACAACACTGAAAAATGTGACTTATGACCATTTTTCACAGTTACCTTTGTGGCATCCCATGATCACGAGATCAAAATCAGATGCTTGGCAACTGGTTCATATTTATGACCACTGCAGTGTCCTAGGATCATGTGATCACCTTTTGCGAACTTTTGACAAGACAAATCAATGGGGAAATCAGATTCACTTAATAACGGTGTTCCTAACATAACAACTGAAATGATTCACTTAATAACTGTGGCAAGAAAGGTCACAAAATGAGACAAAACCCATTTAATAAATGTGTCACTTAACAATATAAATTTTGGGCTCAATTATGGTTATAAGTTGAGGACTACCTATAATAGAATGTTTAGTAGATGTCATAAATGCAAACTAATATAATTTTGTATATAAGTAAATCCGTAACAGGGAAAATAAGAAAAAAATAAAGGCTTTAAATTTTGTAAAAGATTTTAGATTTCTTTGGCTCTTTCACATGGAACCTCATAGGAATATGTTGCTATAACTGCCATCTTCTGTACATTCCTATTCCCTTTGGATAAGAGGTGGTATTCAGCAGGTTCTGACTGGTTCTGGAGAACCGGTAGAGGAAATGTTGAGTAGTTCAGAGAACCAGCCAATACCACCTCTTACTGCCCCGCCCCCATCTATTCTCTCCCTCCCATTGAGTCCCAGTTGATTGTCTGGGTCTTCTTTGGTTGCCCTGCATAGGAGAACGGAGCTTGAAAGCAAATTAGTGGGGTGGGGAGCGAATGGGGATTTTGCAGTAACTTTCCCCCGAGTGGGGAGGAAATGGAGATTTTATACTATCCTTCCCCTGCCATGCCCACCAAGCCATGCCCACAGAACCAGTAGTAAAAAATTTTGAATCCCACCACTGCTTTGGATTAACAAAGATGTCGACTTCCAGTGGCACTTCTGTTGAAGTCGGATCAGAGTCCGCGATTAAAATGGGAAATGTTTTACAATGTAAAGAGGGTGGCAAGATTGAATTGATAATGAAAAGGGGACAAATATTGAATAAAATAAATTAAGATGAATTTTTTGAATGATGAATGAAATAACATAATTGAATAAAACTTGCAAATATGATGAATACAAGAAAATATGTTTAATGAATATAGAGATTGATTAAGAATATATAGATATTAAGAATATATAGATATTCTTAATCAGAATATATAAAGCAATGTATGAGTATAAAAAAGAAAGTGGGATTGGTAATGATATGAAATTGGATAAGAAACCTGAATATGTAATCATGGTCATGTTTGCATTGAAATGTAAAAATCTGGAATCACATTGTTCACTCAAAGAGGTACTTAAAAAATAGAAATAAAAAATTTATTGGGAAAAAAAGGATTAACAAAGATGTAAATTGGGATCCGATATGCTCAGTGTGTTAAGTGTATTTTACTTCATGTTGCATATCTTATTATAACAAAATTAACATTAATTTAAATATAAGCTATCTTAGGGTAATGGATAGCCAAGTCAGACAGCCTCCACTTAAAAAAAAAAAATCACATTAGAATAAACAATATACTTGCCACATGGTACATGTCAATTTGTGGATCCACTCTTTATTTGTATTGCACATACCTGTGCAGTGCAAACTTTAAATTAAACATTTCACAATTCATCAAACAGCCTATGTTCTATGTCCTATGGAGATAAATGCAGTTTTGGGAAACTCGAAGCGAAACGACGAGACTCGGAAGCGAAGCGGAGGGGGCTGCGCTCCTCAACAAGCTGCAACAATCCCTGTTGCTATAGTAACAGAAAACATTCCTCCATTCGCTCGCTCGGTCGCTTGCTGCGGCGGTCCCGGGAGCGCGCGGAGAGAAAAATGCGGAGATTAGAGAGAGGCGGTACTAATTGCCCCCCTTCAGCCAATCGGAAGACAGGCCGACGCCGGTGATTGCTGGCTGCTTGGCCAAAGAAGCGTCTGTGGGAGCTTATCAGCCCCGCGAGGTGAGGCGTGTTTGTCCTTCCTCCCCTCAGACCGCTCAAGGGTCGTTGAGTCGCCTTGAGAAATATAATAACATAATATCAGGAAGTGACAAAGCAGTAACTAAAATTGAACAATTAATGCTTAGTATATGGAGGATGAGAGACTACGCATAAAAACTAAGTAAATTGAATCATTTTAACCAAATAAGAAAGGATTTGAATCTCGGAACTGAGCACCAGGTGTTAGGTTCTAGATTCTGGAGTGACACTGTTACAAATCTTACAATGATAGAAGTACAAAGAGTGGGTTTAAATAAATTATTTCCAAAGTTATCCAAGAAAACTTTTAAATGCCTCTTTAATAGAGAGAACATACCGATCTTTGGACCAGCGAGGCTATACTATACTACACCATTTCATTTTCAATCTTTTGATTATGGAGGATGGTGAAGCCTTTCATCTTTATTCTTCCTCTCACTGTGGAATATTTTACTTAATTTAATTGTAAATTAGAAAATATAACAGAAGTGATGAAAATGAATTGCTTTGCTGTAAAGGTAGAACCAATGTTAACAGCCTTTTGAACAAATTACCTCTTAATTCATGTGTCATTCTCACTGACATTTTTAAAAGCCAGCTTGACAGGAGGAAAAATCTGATGATTGTCATGTAGGCTATGGTATTGATGGGAGAAAGAGGCGGTTCCTCATTGAGTAACTGTTTTTAGTAATAAGTGCATTTGATTAATGTGTCTAGTTTCTTTGAAAGAATATTAAATTCTGAAAAGAATTGATTGGAAGATATGTGGAATTCTGATCAGAGTTGAAAGCAGCCTGAGATAGAAATTACCCAGAAATTTACTAAAAACTTTAATAATTTGAAAACTCATTATAATGTTGGAAACGCAACCTTGAATATTCAAGTAGTTATCAATAAGATAATGCTAAGAATATTATAGAATGTTATATATGGTTACATAGAAATGTACAGTTGCTAGGCATGTTTTCTAGATGCTTTATGACTCAAATTATGCTAGCCAATGAGAGAACACATCCATTCCAAATCCAATATGTTTGAACTTTATATAAAGTGACCCCCCCATTTCTCACCTGCTACTTTTGGGAGATTTTATTTATTTATTTATTTATTTTTATTTGTCAATTGCTTACAAGATAATAGATATAAGTAAAAACATAGTTGTGAATACATGGATACATATAAGAAAAATAAAAATATATATAAAAGAAACAATAGGACAGGGACGGTAGGCACGTTGGTACGCTTATGCACGCCCCCTACAGACCTCTTAGGAAAGGGGTGAGGTCAATAGTAGACAGTCTAAGGTTAAAGCTTTTGGGGTTTGGGGAAAAAACCACAGTCAGGTAGAGTATTCCAGACATTGACCACTCTGTTGCTGAAGTCGTATTTCCTGCAATCAAGTTTGGTGTGATTAACCTTGAGTTTGTATCTATTGTTTGCTCTAGTGTTGTTATAGTTGAAACTGAAGTGTTCATTGACTGGTAGGATATTGCAATGTATGATTTTATATACTATACTTAGATCGGACTGAAGGCGGCGTAAATTTTCTAGGTCTAGAATTTCGAGTCTGGTGGCATAAGGTATTCTGCAATGAGTAGAGGAGTGGAGAACTCTTCTTGTGAAATATTTCTGCACTTTCTCAACTGTGTTAATATCAGATACGTAATGTGGGTTCCAGACTGGTGAGCTGTATTCGAGTATTGGTCTAGCAAATGTTTTGTATGCTCTAGTTATTAGTGTAATATTACCAGAGAAAAAGCTACGTAAGATTAGGTTAACAACTCTTAATGCCTTTTTGGCTATGTAGTTACAGTGGGCTCTAGCACCTAGGTCATTTGAGATGAGTACTCCAAGATCCTTGACAGAGTTTGGATCATCAACAAGGTCTTGACTTTAGATCTATCTTTTTATAAGATTTATCTTCTTATAAGATCTATCTTCTTAATAAGACTGAAAGGATTAGAGCATATACAGAGTGTGCCTGACTCGACCCTTGATTCCCTGCTGAGGTGAGCTGGTGTGCCAGCTGCAGAGATAAAGTTTCAGGCAAATTGCCAAGCTTAGCCTAGCAAAGTAACTTCTTGTGAAATGCAAAATGTGGATTCTGCCTGTTTGCTGTAAGTAATTTGAAATGTGTTTTCTCAGCAACTTAATGTGAGAAACAAAGCTCTGGGCTAAAATGTATTTCTTTCAGATCTAAGGTTCCTTTGTTTTCAGAAGCACTGAGAAAATTTATGAGGTTTGCATGATATGAAATAATATTTCTATAGGAAGGACAATTTTTGCAAGATGTATGGACTATAAAGAGAAAAAGTTTTAGTTAGCGTGTGGGTGTCTTCTTTTCTCTCTCTGCCTGATATCTTTTACGTGGAAGACAAAAAGGTTGCCCAATTTTTGCTTTGGCCAAAAATAAAAACTGATTATCAGTAGCCTCATGTTCAGAGTCTCATTGGATTCATCAGATTCTAAGTTGCACTCGAAAAACCTTACAAGACTTATACCAACTCAAAGCAGAAGACAGAACAGCCCTCAAAAACCAAAGGAAAGACCAAATGATCATTATCTTGCAGAACCACTATTATTATGGACAGCTCACAATATATACAAAATGCAAAAGAATTACTAGAAGACAAAGAAATTGACATCCCAGTGAACATCAATCCACAACAAAATCAAAAGAGCTCTCAGTGACCTCATCAAGAAAGATCAAATCACCCAAAAAGACTAGTGGTAAATGAAATATAGTAGGCTCATCCTCCCAGAATTGGCAAAAAAGCTTGGATATCTCACAGGGGAAACAACTACAGTGCCTCCAAAGAAACAAAGAAGTGACAACAGACGATGAAATCATTGTTTCATTTAATGTCACAGTTTACACTCGGAACCTAGAATTAGCCAAAGAATCCATGACAGTACTACTTCACAGCATACTTGACCTAATCAAGTATACTAAAATTGAAATACCCAGCATCATGGATCTTACCAACGTTTGCCTAACTACCTACTTTTAATTTAACACACAAATATATCAACAAATTAAAGGAATACCCATGGAATCCCTGCCGAGGCTGTAATGCAGTGCTTGGAATTCATAGCACTCTCATACATACAATCCAAAGTATGGTTCCTGTATGTAGATGAAATCTTTCTCATAATAAAAAAGAACCAAATAGAGAACACACCAAAACCATCAACAACATATTCAAAGGAATACAATTCGCCAGGAAAGAAGGAAACCACAGAACACTATCTTTCCTGGATATCCTCATCAGCAGAGGCAATGACAGCAAGTTAGAAACACAGGTCTACTGTAAAACCATCCCTCCTGCCAGGTGCTTCGCTAACAAAATAACAAGCCAATGTCCTACAAGAGAAGTTATGCAAGGACAGTGTTTAGATGAGCACAAACACACTGCAGCAACCCTGAATATCAGAAAAAGGAAACAGATAATCTATACAGTGTCTTCCAACAAAATAGATATACATAAAACTTCATCAAAAGGTGCCTGACCACTCAACCCAATAGAGTATAACAAACATAAGCTCTGAAAAGATTATTACCGCCACATATCAAAGACATCTCAGAAACCATCAACAGACTATTACAACAACATAGCATCATCATAGCACACAAACCAATTATAGCCTTCCAAAGTACCCTGAATAAATCAAAGGACTCAGAATGCCCACCTAAGATAAACAGAAAAGCACTTCAGACTGCACTGCCTAAAAAAGGAAGGCAAGTGTTGGTGATAGGAGATTCTACTCTCAAAGAAACAGAACCAGCCATCTGCAGACCAGACATAAAAGCTAAGGAGGTGTGTTGTCTCCTTGAAGCAAAAATCAATGATGTGGCTGAGAATTAACCAAAATAATAAAACCCACAGATTACTATCCTTTTCTACTATTACATGTAGGGACAAATGACACAAAAAAGAACTTGAAAAAATATTGAGTATTACGAGCAGCCAGGCAAGAAAATTAAGGTGCAAAAGTACTTTTTTCATCTGTGCTGCCAACAAAAGGTCAACATCCAATAAGATAACAAAGGATTCTAGAAGTGAACCACTGGCTAAAGGGTTGGTGTCACCCAAAAAACTTTGGATTCCTGGACAATGGCCTGCACTACCTCCACAATGGACTTTTGGCAAGGGATGGGCTGCACCTCACAAAGACTGGGAAGAATGTTTTCAGAAAATAACTGACTCAAACTCAAATATCAAACAGGAGACATAGGAAGCCTACACATAGGAAGTCCTCAAGTGCCTATATACAAATACACAACATTTGGGGAACAAGCAGGGTGAATTTCAACTATTAATACATGAAGGTAGATACAAGATAGTTGAAATTACTGAAGCTTAGTGGGACAAAACCCATGACTGGAACATATTGATAAAAGGATACAAACTGTTGGAAAAAACCAGACCCCATAAAAGAGGAGATAGAGTCACACTGCATGTAAAGGACCATTACATTGCTACAGAAATGCATGAAACCAAAGATGAACACCGCCTAGAATGCAAATAGATCAATATAAAAGAAAAAAAGAATGACATTGCCATAGATGTATACTACAGGCCAACCAACCAAGCAGAAAAAATGAATGTACTTTTTGCCAACAAACTAACAAATATATGTAGGAAACACACTACAATAGTAATGGGGGACTTCAATTACCCTGACATCAATTGGAAGGCTAATTCTGCACCAAGTAGGAAATCGAATAGGTTCTTGACCAAGCTAGCTGACAAATTTGCTGTCCAAAAGGTAGAGAAGGGAACTAGAGGGATTGCTATATTGGACTTAATTCTTACAGAGAAGAAGTGATGGAGGGAGTTGAAATTACAGAGAGTGACCATGTCATTCAACATAACACAAACACAAACAAAGAACATAATGATACTGGCCCCTATCTAACAAATATAATTCAATATAGAGAAAAATAAAGTCTTACACTTAGGTAAGAAAAACCAAAATTACACATATAGATGGGTGGAACCAGGCTTAATAGCAGTAACTGTGAGAGGGATCTTGGAGTCTTAGTAGACAACCAATTAAATATGAGCCACCAGTGTGCGGTGACAGCCAAAGAAGCCAATGCAATCCTAAATTGCATTAACCGAGGGGCACAATCATGATCAAGTAATGCTACTTTATAAAGCCTTAGTAAGACAACATCTAGAATACTGCATCCATTTTTGATCACCATACTATAAAAAAAGATGCTGAGACTCCAGAAAGAGTGCAGAGAAGAGCACCCAAGATGATTAGTGGACTGGAGGCTAAAACATATGATGAATGGTTGCAGGAATTGGGCATGGCTAGTCTAGTGAAGAGAAAGGCCAGGGGAAACATGATTGCACTGCCACAGAGAGGAGGTTGTCAAGCTATTTTCCAAAGCACCTGAAAGCCAGATAAGGAATAATGGATGGAAATTGAATAAGGAGAAATTCATCCTGGAAATAAGAATAAATTTTCTGACACTGAGAGCAATCAATCAATAGAATAGCTTGCCTTCAGAAGTTGTGGGAGCTTCATCACTGGAAACTTTCAGGAAGAGATTGGACTGCCATCTGTCAGAAATGATGTAGGGTCTCCTGCTTTGGTGGGGATTGGACTAGATGACTTTCAAGGTCCCTCCCAACTCTATTGATCTGTTAAACCCAGAAGAAGAAAAAACAGGTCATATATAATATACAGTGTAAGGACTGTTGCAATTGTAGGATAAGCAGGCAGAAGATTAGGAGAGCCCATCCAGGAACACCAACTACTAGTATCAGTCAGAAGACATGGTAAAAACTTTTAAATTTCAGAACACATAGACAGACTTAACCATAGTTTTAACTGGGAAACTGAGCATTCAAGACAAACCCAACTCCAAAAATGCTAGAGAATTCCTACAAGCCTGTCACTCTGACAAATCAGCTGGCAGAAAGAGATAAGTAACATCTACATATCATTCAAAAGAGACAATCAAAAAGGAAACAAAAATATCAAAATCTTCCCCTGCAAGAACACCCAAATAAACAGAGATTAACACTAAGATTAACATTTTACAATCAGGAAGCAAATAAATACCCCAATCAAGCCCAAACAAGCTAGCATAAAACAAAAACCCAATCAATGAACCAGCAAGACCACTCACACCAATACTGACAGGGCTAGCCAGTAGAATTAACATGAGAATAAACCCACTCCCCATTAGCACTGATATTAGCTAGATTGGGTAATGAAATATCTGCAAGAAAAAAATCAAGCTCAGAGAGTACCAAGGACTGCATAGTTAATAATAATAATATTCTCTTTTATTGAATATCTGTATCTACTTAGCCACTAGGAACTGAGAATTAGAAATTAGAATAGAATAGATAGAATGTAATTCTTTATTGGCCAAGTGTGACTGGACACCCAGGGAATTTGTCTTTGGTGCATATGCTCTCAGTGTACATAAAAGAAAAAATAAAATACATTCATCAAGAATCATAAGATACAACACTTAGTGATAGTCATAGGTTACTAATAAGCAATCAAATCATACTAGGAAACAAAAACAATATGAATTGTAAAGATACAAGCAACGTGGTTATAGTCATAAGTGGAAAGACATAGGTACTAGGAAGGATGAGAAGAATAATAGTAATACAGTCTTAGTAAATAATTTAACAGTGTTGTGGGAATTAGTTTTTTAGCAGAGTGATGGCATTCGGGGGGAAACTGTTCTTGTGTCTAGTTGTTCTATGTGCAGTGCTGTATAGAATCGTTTGAAGGTAGAAGTTGAAACAATTTATGTCCAGGATGTGAGGGTTTTGTAGATATTTTCACAGCCTTCTTTTTGACTCATGCAGTATACAGGTCCTCAATGGAAGGCAGATTGGTAGTAATTGTTTTTTCTGCAGTTCTAATCATCCATTATCCAAGTCTGTGTCTGTCTTCTTTGGTTGCAGAGCCAAACCAGACCATTATACAGATGCAGATGACAGACTCAATACTTCCTCTGTAGAAACTGAACCAGCAGCTCCTTGGGCAGTTTGAGCGCTCTGAGTTGAAAGCTCATTCTTTGTTGTGCTTTTTTGGTAATGTTTTTGATGATAGGTGTCCATTTTAAATATTGAAATATGATAGAATCTAGAAGGTCTCTACTGTTGATACTATGTTTTCTAGAATTGTAAGAGGTGGTATTATAGGAGGGTTTCTCCTAAAATCTACCACCATTTCTATGGTTTTGAGTGTATTAGTTCAAGATTGTTCTGGTTGCACCAAAAGGCTAGTTGTTCAACTTCCCGTCTGTACACAGATTCATTGTTGTCTCGAATGAGACCGATCACTGTTGTATCATCTGCAAACTTTAGTACTTTAACAGAGGGATCTTTTGAGATGCAGTCATTGGTGTATAGAGAGAAGTGGAGAGAGCACACAGCCCTGGGGGGCTCCTGTGCTTATTGTACAGGTATCTGATGTGATTTTGCCTAGCTTCACCTGATGCTTCCTGTCTGTTAGGAAGCTTATGATCCATTTAGAAGTGTGTTCAGGTACAGCTAGCTGATTTAGTTTAGTTAGAAGAATATCTGGAATGATGGTATTGAATGCTGACCTGAAGTCTACAAACAGGACCTTGCATAGATCTTTGGAGATTCAAGATATTGTAGGATGTAGTGCAGTCATATTAACAGCATCATCTGTTGATCTATTTGCTCAGTAACAGAGGTGGTATTCAGCAGGTTCTGACCAGTTCTGGAGAACTGGTGGCGAAAATTTTGAGTAGTTCGGAAAACTGGTAAATACCACCTCTGACTGGAGATTTTCCAGTATCCTTCTCCTGCCATGCCCACCAAGCTACACCCACAGAACCGGTCATAAAAAAATTGAATCCCACCACTGCTTGGTAGACAAATTACAAGGGGTCTAACAGCAGATCTGTGATAGCTTTCAGGTGGACGAGCACTAGCCTGTCAAAGGTCTTCATAGCTACAGATGTTAGAGCAACCAGTCTGAAGTCATTCAGTTCCTTGATGGAGGGTTTCTTTGGCACTGGAATGATAGTAGAGCATTTGAAACAAGAAGGAATGTTGTATATCTCTAGTGATTTATTAAAGATGCAGGTGAAGATGGGGGCCAGTTGGTTAGCACAAGCTTTTAAGCAAGAAAGAGTTATTTTGTCTGGTCCTGGTGCTTTTCTTGGCTTTTGTCCTTGCATTTCATTCTCTGTAATCACCAGAGGTAGTGAGCCCAATGGGATAGGGTAGGTTGTAGGAGGCTTGGCTATTGTTGGAGTGTCTGAGATGGGAATTAGAATACCTTATGCCACCAGACTTGAAATTCTAGAACTAGAAAACCTTGAATTACGCCGTCTTCGGTCTGATTTAAGCATGGTATATAAAATCATACATTGCAATGTCCTACCTGTCAATGAATACTTCAGCTTCAACCATAACAACACAAGAGCACACAATAGATACAAACTCAAAGTAAACCGCACCAAACTTGATTGCAGGAAATACGACTTCAGCAATAGAGTGGTCAATGTCTGGAATACTCTACCCGACTCTGTAGTTTCTTCCCCAAACCCCAAAAACTTTAACCTTAGACTGTCTACTATTGACCTCACCCCTTTCCTAAGAGGTCTGTAGGGGGCGTGCATAAGCGCACCAACGTGCCTACCGTCCCTGTCCTATTGTTTCTCTTATTCTTCTTTTATTTTTCTTATATGTACCCATTTCATGTATTCACAACTATGTATACACTTATACTTATTATCTTGTAAACAATTGGCAAATCAAATAAATAAAATAAAAAATAAATAAATAAATAAAATAAATAAATAGGTGGTTAACTTAATTAACCACTCATCTCCACAATAATAATATTAACCAATAATAATATTAACTTATTATTATTATTATTATTATTATTATTATTATTATTATTATTATTATTATTAAAATTAAAAAACAACTACCCATCTCCACAATAATATAAAAAATTAAACTGGGTGAATATTAACCTGGAAATTTAAATTTTATAAAGCACTTATTTTAAAAGTGACCCCGCTCCCTTAAATATCGCTAAGAATATCCTTGTTTATTTTACATATTATAAATATGTATTTTGTTTAACAGTTTTAATGAAGGCGCTTGTTAAAATTGAAATCTCAGTGAAATATATTTGCATCTGAGAAAAATATTTCTGCCATAGAAATTTTATCACTCCTTCCACATATCCAATTATATGTTTGTCAATAAACATCAAATTCCCTTAAGCCCGCATTATTTTTGCAAGGAAAAAAACTTTGTATAAGGTTGCTCTATGGGACTTCCTGCCACTTGAGAGAAGGAAGCAGAATAAAATTATAACAATATTTTTAGTGTATTATTTGTTGACTCATCAATTCAATAACTTGTTTAAAAATAGTGAAAATTGGGTGAAAATATTAGTACTTGTACTATTGTAAAAGTTAGAGATGGACTGCATAACTCTGTTAGTCCATTCTTTTAAATACTTTATAATTCTTTTAAATATTTATACAAGTTGCATTAACTGAAATCTTAGTACAAGATCCAGAAAGAATCGTACATTAAAACAAATGAATTTCCAAGCAGAGTAACTATACTCATATATATTTTACTGTAGAAAAGAAGGTATTGCAAAATTTAAATTCTAGGTAACTAAAATTTGACATGTTTTAATGTAGAGCTTTATTTTTAATAATGCACATGATTGACTTTTATATCCTAGCTATGGATTTGGGATGTTTCCCCATATAAAAAGCATGCTGTGTTTAGTTTATTATGTATTAATGTTACAATTCATATTAAGTTTTCTTTTAAATCTTAATTTATATTATTTCAGAATCAAGTATTAATCAAATCAAACTATGGATGGAAACAAAAAAACTTCAAAGGGTATTTGTTCGATACAAGATTCTAACGAAGCAAGCTGTAGCAATGCCAGTCTAGATACTGACACACAAGTTTTAGAGAGGTATGCTTTATTTTAAGTTCATTTTAAAACTGATGTTCTGTTAAATAAATAGGATGAAATATTCTCTCCTGTCCCAAATATGCTATATGACTTCATAAAGAAAGACTGAGAAAATTCAGTGGTTGCATTTTCTTCACAATTTAGTAAATAGTGATTCTGAGAACGAAAAAAGGCAAGTTTTATTGCATTTTTATTAAAAATTTATAAGATAAAATAAAAATTGAGAAAGTTAAAGTGAAATCAAAAGAATAAAGTAGTGACTTCTGACTTTTTTCAGTGTAGAATGTTAGGAATATAAGTCACCTAACAGCTAATTGGGTTGGAAATATATAAACCAGGATAGACATTTTAATACTGTATCTTTAAGAATGCAAAAATTGTAATTGGGTGTGGTTTCTCAAACGGCCATAAGATGGAGCCAGAAACCTGGGTTGTTTAGTCTTAGTCTCAGAAGAGAGGAAGTTTCACTGAGTGTCTGTTAACTTCTGTTGGAGAGTTTTGCCGTTCCTTCTAAATTGACTGATATCCTTGGATTTGATGTAAGTCTGTTACTGAACTGTTTTTGACACTGGACTTTGTTATTGGATTATTCCTGGACTGAAAACTGACTGATTTAACCTGTGAATGACTTTGGACTGCTTGTTTGAACTTTGCTTAAACCTTTATGGGAAGTAAAACCTACATTTACTGTACAGTGTATCTGTGTGCTGTGTGTATATTATTCACACACTTCTCTCAAATACATCTCCCTGTATGCGCTCATTCTCCTAACGGGGAATTACCTCAACATAGTAGACTACAAAAAATGTTACAGCTACAACTCCATATCCTTTGCCATCCATTCTCCTAGTGCAGTGTTGGCAAATCTTTTCGGCAGTGAATGCCAAAAGGGGAGCGCGAGCATATGCACACCTGCATTCCAGAAACCAAAAGAACAGATGACCTTCTGGTTTCTGGTGTGCCTGGTCTTCTGGTTTCTGGTGCACATGCACGCACGAAGGCCAGCTGGCCATTGCACATGTGCTGGCTCCATCTGGCCTTTTGAGGGGGTCCTCATTCTTCCCTGCCCACCCCCTGGTCCCAGTTGGGAGGATGGGGACATCCCCACTGATGACCCAGTTCCACAGCCACAGGGAAAGAAAGGTGGGCAGGGAATGCCTTAGATTGGGGAGCCAGCATGTGGGCTGGAATGAAGCACCCCTCTCCAGGCCATCACTGAGAACAAGCCAGCGGAACCCCCCCTTACTTCTGCCAAGGGAGTGTGATTGCTTTCTGGCCAGTGTACCTCTTCCCCTAGTGCCAGACAGACTTTTCTCCCATGTGGAGTCAGCTCCTGCACAGTCCTGCCTCCCCAGAAGAGCAGCAATGGCAGCCACAACAGGGTGAGAGACAAGAGCAAGAACCTCTGCCGCCATTTCACCCCTGGCAGCAGCAGGACCAGCGGGTGGGGCAGTTGACCTCCCAGCCAGCAAACGCTGCCCTGCCTGCTGCTCCTACTGCTGCTGGGGTGAAAGGGTGGCAGTGGTTCTTGCTCCTGTCTCTCACCCTGTGCTTGCTGCTGCTGCTCTTTTGGGGAGACGGGGCTGCATGTGTGCACCACTGCCTGCCCGTCAGCCCCAGCATGGCGGTACTCTCTCCTGTCTTTCTCCCTGTGCCTGCTGGTGCTGCTCTTTTGGGGAGGCGGGGCTGTGCATGTGAACTACCATCACCCTCTTGCCCCCAGTGGTGGCAGGAGCAGTGGGCAGGGCAGCGTTTGCTGTCTGGGTGGTCAATTGCCCCATGTCCGAGACGGCCAGTGCGCCGGAACCCTGAAGAGCAAGGGGAACAGAGCTGCTGGCCAGAACGGGTGGGCTGGGGCTTTCCTTCCTCCCCGCCCGAGCAGGCTTCTTCCATGGCCCTAGCCCACCAGCCAGCAGCACTAACGTGTGTCCACAGTCCAGAGTGCCTGGCTGGCAGCTCTGCTGGGAAGATGATCTTCTAGTTTCTGGCATGCATGTGCACCAGCCAGAGAGTCTTCATGCACAGATGTGCTCCAGAAGCCAAAAGATCAGGTGGCTGGTGCGCATGCATGCTCTGGGAACCAGAAGATCATCTTCCCAGCATGCACATGCGCATTGGGTGGCTGCTCTTCTGTTTTTTGGTGTGTATGCACATGTGAAGTCCAGCTGGCCAGCATGTTGAAACCCAGAAGAGTAATGGGCGACGGCTGGCATGTCTGGAGAGATGGCTCTGAGTGCCACTTTTGGCACATGTGCCATAGGTTCGCCATCACTATCCTAGTGTGTGGATTAGTGTATTCTATCTTTTTTGCATGTAAGATTCTCACCACTGTCAAGTTATTCATTAAACCAAAATGAAAACTGCTGGTTTCTGTTTTATATTTATTTTAAGAAGCTTCTGAGTTAAAATAAAATCACGTCCCAATATTTCTTTGTTTTGATGCAGTCCACTATTGATGATAAAAAGTAGTATTTACAGTTGCATCACCAGAATATATTTGAAATTCCGTTATACATCTTTAAGAATTTTGCGGGCATTGAATACCAATGATAACTTTTTTGATAGTAATTTATTTCAGATTAAATCCCAATGTAAACTTCAGCCCATTTGTCCACATATTTTCCCATTGTTCAATCATATTATTATAATTCTTTGCCCATTTCAGTCTTTAACATACTCAGTTTCAACATTTTATAAACCTTTGTAATAATATAGAATCATAGAGATGGAAGGGACTTCAGGGGTCTTCTAATCCAACCCCCTGCTCAACAAAGAAGACTTATACTATCACATTCAAACAGTTGTTCAATCTATTTTTGAGAATCTCCAGTGACAGAGCACCCATACCTCCAGAAGGCATGCTATTCCATTCATTAATTGTATTGACTTTCAGAAAATTTATCCTTGTGCAATTTCAAATTCACGTGATGCAAATTCAAAACCATGGTTTTTCTTACATAAATTAAATATTTCTTTTAATTGTAAATAGATGAGCATACCCTTTTGTTTCCTTCTTTCCTCTTAATCTAGGTTCATCTTGAACAAAAATATATTATTTCATTACAAGTCTATCAGATTGGTCTTATTATCATTGTTTTTCTCAAGAAAGCTTTTTGGAATGATAACCAAAGAAGCATTTTAAGTGAGAGTTTTATTTTTCGAAACTCTTAGGATAGCATGCCAAACAAAATGATTTTAAAAATCCGTATTCACCTTAGTTTGTTACATACATGTACTACCCAAATCTCTATTTGGTAATTTAATTTTCTGACTAATGGTTTTCTCCTTACACACCATGGTTATTCATCCTAATGAAAACAGCAATTTATATATATACCAACTAAAACTATCTGAGGGGCTATAACAGAAGAGGGGCTCGACCTATTCCCTAAAGCAACTAAGGCTAAGACAGGAAGTAATGGATAGAAACCTATCAAGGTGAAATCCAACCTTGAACTAAGGAAAAATTTCCTGACAAAACAATTAATCAGTGAAATGGCTTGTCTCCAAAAGTTGTGGGTGCTCCATTACTAGAGGTTTTAACAAGAGATTGGACAACCATCTGTCGAGAATGGTATAAGGCCTCTTGCTTGATTAGGGGGTTGGATTGCAAGATCTTCAAAGTACCTTCCAAATTTGTTTTTATGTAATCAGTTTTCTAAATTAATTTTGAAATGAATATTGCAATATCTGCTTTGTTAAATTCAATGTGCTGAAACGTGCACTCATTCAAGAATTTATACCAATATATTGTAATTCAATAGATATGTATAGATGCTGGTTGTTTTAAACAAATTAAATGGAACGTCTTATATAACAATATGATAAGAATAATTTTCTATGAAAATGTACAGAAGAAATTGAAAGGTCTCTTAAGATTTTGGATGAAACTTGAACCCCTGAATAGTGATACCAATCAGTACCTTGTGAATGTAGTTTTCAATAAGCTAGTGTACAGACTACCTCTGCCTGAAGCTTCATCTCTGACACCCAATAAAAAGATGAATCCAGAAATACTTCTTAACAAACAATAAATAGTATGAATTGTTTTGACTTATGTCTTAGTAATATGTGTGAAACTAGCTACAGTGATATGCCACAAATAGAAGTTAAAATAGAAAATGACTGTATGATTATCCGTTACATATAGGGAACTTTAAATCTATACTGTACTTAAGGAGGCCCTGTGAATTTTACTCAGCTAGTCATTGCTAAGGGAGAGATGCTCATCTCCATTTCAAAGCCATTGAGCCAATGCTGCCCATGGTCATGTGGCCAGCATGATGTTATGGACCACTGTTGCCTTCCCATCAATGGTCATTTCCATGGTCATGAGGCCAGTGTCAGCGTTCCAAGTAATTCACCCATAGAAAGCAGAACTCCGAAGCACGCAAATTCCTCAAAGAACAAGAACAGGACCAAAATTAAGGGGTTGATATGACAATGAATTTGAGGATTCCTGATATAGTTACTCAGTGTTGGAATGCAGTCTGCTGGCAAGGCTATTGAGAGATTGGCTAAAAATCAGAATCAGTATTTCAGATAATCCAAAAATGTACTGTTGCTGATGGTATTGAAAGTTATTAAAATATCTAGTGATTCTATATGAAAGCTAGTTATTGTAGAGAAACAGTAATAATTTCCTCTAAAACAATTTATAATGGGATTTAATTAATTACTTTAATGAAGGAATCTCTTAAGTATACTTTGGGAGAGTAATTTCTTTAAATCTTAAATCTTCACAGCATAGGAAAGACCTTAATTTTTATCAGATATTGCAAAAAAGAAAAGAAGTAAAGATTTCATTTAAACAATATATTGCTAAGGAGGTAAAACAATTGTTAGATGAAAAAAAATCAAACTGAAGAATCAGGTAATTGGGTCATATATATTCTGATTTCAGTCTACATAGAAATCAGGCATGAGACTGAATATGGATGCAGGAAACTCTAAATATCTGACAATATAAACCAGGGGTGTCAAACTGAAGGCTTACATCTGACCCACAGTGCCGGCCTGGAAGTAGCAAAGGAGTGACCCGTGGTGCCTCTGGCAGCCAAAATGGGGCATGGGGGGGGGCCTGCACATGGCCCCCGCACACCGCATTTTTATTTATTTATTTATTTTTGTCAATTGCTTACAAAATAATAGGTATAAGTAAAAACATGGTTATGAATACATGGATACATATAAGAAAAAGGGGTGAGGTCAATAGTAGACAGTCTAAGGTTAAAGTTTTTGGGGTTTGGGGAAGAAACCACAGAGTCAGGTAGAGTATTCCAGACATTGACCACTCTGTTGCTGAAGTCGTATTTCCTGCAATCAAGTTTGTTGCGATTAACCTTGAGTTTGTATCTATTGTTTGCTCTTGTGTTGTTATGGTTGAAGCTGAAGTATTCATTGACAGGTAGGACATTGCAATGTATGATTTTATATACTATAGTTAGATCGGACCAAAGGCAGCATTTTTAGCTAGGACAGCCTCCTACAGCACTTTGCTGGCCAAATGGGCTGCACTGGGGGCAGAGCCCTAACCCTAACCCGCACCCAGTTTTGGCTGGCAGGGTGGTGCAGGAGGCGTCCGTCCCGTCTCTCCCCCCACAAGCTGGTCCCTGGAAGAAAACTCCAATGCTGGTCCAACCCTTGAAGAAATCCAGCTTGACATCCCTGATATAGACTTTCAACAGGAAGTATCTGTGTATATTCATTTAATTACGTGTTCTTTGATGTATATTGAGTTTGTTACAGCTCTCATGTACAAAAGCAGTATTTTTGAAAGGTATAGACTAAAGACAAGCAATAACCGATCATAATCTTTATGTAATCTTAGATGCTTCATAAGTTATATATGTTCTTCCCCCCCCAAATGCTGAATTAAGTATATTTTTTTCAGTCTGATTAATCTGGAAAACCTTATGCTTTTATATTCTTTTGCAATATAAAGTTTTATTCATTCCATAGTTTACGTCAAGGACAAAAATTATCTTGCAGCTGTATGGACAGCCATCCTCTCTTCAGTCATAATCGAAAAAATGCACAATTTCCATGCCCAGCCAAAAGTAAGTTCTTATAATTTGGATCCAGACTTTTTTCTTACGATTGGTTTCACTGAAAATAATGGAACTAATTTTTTGAAATTGATGAATCTACTACAAGTGGTAGATTTGTGAACCTAAACAATGGTTGAATTAACTTTGACAAAAAAGTTTTGTTTATCAATAAAAAAATAAAAAATAAAAAAACAAAATTACTAAGCCAATTTAATTAACATCTGTATTTATGCTAGAATTTGAAATATTCTGTAGGAAAGGTCAAGAATTACTTTTGTGCTTGCCCTTCCAAAAAACTGGGCCAAGTTAGCATGCTCTAAGTCTCATCCATAAGTAATATCACTTAATAAGAACTAGGAAGCATATTTCTCTGTCACAGTATTGATGTATATTAGGATAATGAGAGTGGCAGATTGATTGTCTTTTGTTGGTTTTCTTCCGGCATTTGGATGATTTTATTGTCGATGTTGTATTATAGGAGTACTGTGTTGGCCTCTACATGCCAGAGTAAATTTAACTTTAATGCTTATGAGATATATGTCCATCTCCTAATATCAGCAGTGACAGCATGTGGCCTATGGTTAATATGTGGGCTACATGTCTTTCATGGAGTGTTTTCATATAGCAAGTTCTGTTCAATAGATTATTGTGTTGAATCACTGACAGGAAACTGCTTGTGATTGCTTCTATATTGCCTTATTTTTTGAATTCTGTAAACTATCTAATAAACACTGCTGAGTTTTATTATATGTTAATGAAATAGTTTGTTATGCAGTTAAAGCCATGCTTGTTTGTTGTTTGTTTATTTATCAAAATAGTATGCCACCCATCTTGCCCAAAGTGATTCTAGGTGGTTCATAGGTATTGAATCAATGCAGAATTTAAAAAATCAAACAATAAATAAAAGTCTTTAATTTAAAGAATCAATTAAAATAAAACTAAGAAAGATGGAGATAGAAGGAACAAAGTGCACACAGGAAGTGAGATGTTCTTTATTCTATTAGCCACCTCCAAAGTGCCATACACCCATTAGGACCCCAAGCTAGTTGTCATAACCATGTCTTCAAGGCCTTTTGGAAGGTGAAAAGAGTGGGATTGGATCTGATCTTGAGACAAGGTGTAGGAGCCATGGCAATTAAGGCATTTCTTTAGCTGAAATTCCTCAGCTGACAAGGTCTGTTGCATGCCCCTTCTGCCAACACATGTGGGAGGGTAATCCCATCAGTCTCAGCCGATTTCTCAAATAGGCTGGACCTATGCTATGAAGGCTTTAAAGGTAATAACCAACACATTGAATTGGACCTGGAAGCACGCTGGCAGCCAGTGCAGTTGTGTTCTGCACCAAGTGAACTTCTGGATTCTTTTCAAGGGTAGCCCATGTAAAATGAATTACAGTAGTCCATGCATGAGATGACAGGGACTTGAGTGATTGAGTGCAGATTGAACACTGGATCTCTCTGGGGTAGCACAATCTCCTCCAGAACTAAAGAACTTAGACAAGCTGAATATTTGTTATAATGTTGTGAGCTAGTTATGTGGTCCCTTAGTTATTGTATTACTACTATTTTTAATTATATTTTTTATTTGGTTTGTAGGAGTTTTATCATGCTGATTTTCTATTGTGTATTGCTTGTAAACTGTCCAGTGCTGCTTAACATGGGCATCCAAAATTTGTTCTAAACAAATAAGTAAAATTAGTTTTCCCTCAAAACTTAATAGTTATTGTGCTCTAGCAAAGAAACTTTGTACACTAAATAAATCTGACTAAATAATTCAGGAAAAAATTAATCACGTAGAACTTTCATGTATTTTGAAGTTATTCTAATCATATATAGTATTGTTTGATTGTATCCTTCTATGTATTTTTCCAGGAAGTATGCTCAGACTCATCTATAATTTGATAGTTCTAAGCCTAATAACTCCATTCTGCTTAGTGAAAAAATTATTCTCCTTTATATCAAGGTAAAGTGGATCAAGAATCTTTTTGAAGAATAAATTATGACTATCCAGTAGTTTTATTTTTTTTAAATATGCATTTGTTTGCAAACTTATGCTATTTTTCAAGTCCTATTTTCACCTCTACTATTGGAAATCCAAAAATCACATCAATAGTAATTTCAGAACTAATTTGCATTTTCTTTTAATATTAATAAAAATACTATCTAGAATAAATCTGAATATAATTTAAGGATATTTATTTATATTCCATGCTATTTGGTTTTTGAAAGGAAAGAGTTTCTTAGAGTTTCTTTGAAACATATATTATCATTTTCTAAGCAAATAAGACTAAGCAGTTAACATTATCACTATAAGTGAATAGTCACCGTTTTTTTCACAATTAAGGATGAATGGATTGGTATCACCTAGTAGTAAGGAGAGATCTTCTGTATGGACAGCAATTGGGATTTGCTTTTTTATATTAGAGGAAAGTTTTCATTAGTGGTCACCATTGTGCTTTCAAGCATGCCAAAACTTATGCTAGATAGCTACCCTAGTACATAAGTACTGAACATTTCTGGTCCAGCTGGCTCCACTGAACAATTTGTGAATCATGAATATTCAAAGAAACGACTGTTAAGGCAGGAAATACGTATTATTATTATCATGTCCTGTGCTAAACACATTGGACTGCAAGTGTACTTCATAGTTTTTGGTCTGCAGCTACAGTCTCTGCATCATTCCATTTAAGATTGATGTTCTTCAGATCTTTCTGAAATACATAAGTACAAGAAAATAAGGAAGTACACAGATACAAAGAAAGCATTGGGCCACTGCCACTTTTTTTTTTAAAGTAAGAATAGCTGTAAACATCTGGAATTCAAAGGAAATGGATTATGGAGGCTGAGCTTTGCTTTTAACATAATTTATTTTTATGCTGTTTTAAAATTATACTTTGGAATGTAAAAACCAAAAAGGTACCAATTGGGCCCTTTAAAATCAGTAGAGTTACATAGTTTTCCACTACGAAGAAAGCCCAATAAGCCTGATTACCTGTATTTGTTGCTTTGCACAAGAACTTTGTGTCAGCCCTGGAGGCCATCTTTTTCTTTGGATTTTCAGGGCTGACACATTTAGTGTGGGAAAACAGGAGGGGGGGTTGAATGAAGTTGGTGGAGATATATAGTCATAACATTCTTTTTTCTGGGAGTCAAGGGTGTTCAGCCTGCACTTGGAGAGGCATGACTGGGGAACATCTCCAGTTGGGTTGGTGGATTGATTGGACCATGTGATGGACATGTGGGTACAGGGGAAGGCACTTGGATTTTCCTTTGGATGAGGAAAACCTGAGGACTTTGAGATTCGGGTTTCCCCAGATGTGCCAATATGACATCTCTAATAAAATGAAATTTTGACGAATTGCTGGCCTTGGAGTCATACGTGGTTGGAGGTGTTACTTGGAACCCTGACACTTTGCTCTTGGAGAGACCTTTGGGAGCTGAAATTCAGGAAGTTGCCACAATTGGGAAATAGTGCTCTAAAGAATTCATAATTCATTTTATCTTAATTAGCAATTAGTGCAAAGATGTTGTATTGGTGGCACACATCTTCATGAACACATAGAGCCAGATTTTTTAAAATAAAGCTATCAGATGCAGGTCATAAAGAAATCTAGATAATCACTAGAAAACAGTAAATATATATTTTACCCAGGTATAGTAATCCTTATTATAAAAGTACAAAGTTTATTTCTGATTTAAACATTCAGCTAAAGTAAAAATTAATTTTGTAATAAAACCTAAAACTTGTCAGCTTTGGGCAGCTGCAAGTAAGCAAAGATTCTTTCCAAATGCATTACGATTACCAGTCTCTTTACCAAAATTTATTCAGAGAATGTAGAATAACATTTATTCAGAGAATGAGTTATAACATTTAAGTAATTGAACTGTTTCTCATTTAAAATGAATACAAGATCACATGCAATAGAATGGGGACTTTTGGTTTTCTTTCTAACAGTTTTCCTGTGATGCTGAAAGGCAGAGCAATAGATTTTTTCACAGATATCGGTGATAGTTGCAGCCACCTGTTTATGTACAGGTAGTCCTCGACTTGAAACAATTTGTTTAGTGACCACTGTCAACAGTGACAAGTTACAATGGCACTGAAAAAAGTTACTTATGATAAATTTTCATGCAACCATTGCAGCATCCTCCTGATCACATGATCAAAATTTGGATGCTTGACAACTGGCTCATATTTATATCGGTTGCAGTGTCCTGTGATCATATGATCACCTTTTGCAAGATTCTGACAAGCAAAGTCAATGGGGACACAAGATTCACTGAACCACTGTGTTACTAACTTACAACTGCAGTGATTCATTTAACAACTGTAGCAAAAAGGATTGTAAAATGGGACAAAATTCACTTAACAATGTCTCATTTAGCAATGGAAATTTTGGGGTTAGTTGTGGTTGCAGGTTGAGGACTACATGTAACAGTTTCTTGGATCTTTTTATTCTGGAAACTGTATCCTATAGAACCAATTAAGTAAACAGAAGATTAAGGTGAATATCAGAATGGTATTTTAAGAACTTGGGACCAAATGTGAGATTAATTCTTGATTTTTCTTGTTGTTTTCTGTTGTTTTTAGTGGGAGCTATACCCAGAAAATTGTTGTTTGGGGGACGCTCTTCCTGTTGCTTTTTGGTAAGCTTATAATTATATTTAGATTTATATTGTATTATATTTATTATATCATATTATGTTATATCATTTTAACATCATACAGAATATCACAGAAGTGAATAGATCTCCTCACATTTTGTAAATATGTAAGTATATCTGTGACAACACTGAAGAAATGACACTTGGCTACAATATAAAGTAGTGAGTATACAGCTTGTATAACAGTGCAAATGTGCTGTCCCCTCAAAATAATGCAACACACAGCTATTAATGTCTAAACTGCTGGCAACGAAAGTGAGGCTAGATGTGGTGAGCCAGGGCTGAACTGTCACTGCACAGCTCCCCCACAGCCCACATCTCACCTCGCACCCAGATTCTCCGGAGCTGCTGGGCCTCGCCTGCCAGTGGGGGGGTGGGGGGAGACCAAGGAGCATGAGGCTACACCACCCACATTGCCCCTCTGCTAGCCACCCCTCACTAGCCCATGTGCTTCAGTTAAGTGCGCGCTGCCACTGTGAGAATGTGTTTTTGCATTTTCCTGGGCAGCTCCAAATGTGTTTTCATTTATAATGGGTTAGAAATATTTGCTTGGCTATATACTTTAATGTTCAAAAATAATAATCTTTATCAATATAAGCAGAGATATATTCTTCAAGCTTTAGTACATTTTGCAAAAATCATTGTAATCTGAATGCCACTGTAGTACATCATTTCTCACCAAAAATGCAATTTAATGGAGAGTAAAGTAAGATTTTACACTTAGGCAAGAAAAAAACCAAATACACAGGTATAGAATAGGTGTTGCCTGGCTCAACTGGAAGTAACTGTGAGAAGATCTGTGAGATGGAAATTTATCAAACAGATCCAACCTAGAAATAAGAAATTTCCTAACAGTGAGAACAATTAATCACAGGAATGGGATGTCTTCAGAAGCTGAGATACACCATCACTGGAGGTTTTTAAGAAGAAATTTGTCCATAATAGTATAGGGTATAGGGCTGTGATGGTGAACCTATGGCACGCGTGCCACAAGTGGCACACTGAGGCATTTGTGCTGGCATGTGAACCGCAGGCAAACTTACCTCACTGCGCATGCCCACGCCTCACAGCTGATTTTTTTTTCAGTTGGTTTGAGGCCTTTTTCTGCCTCCCAGAGGCTTGGAAAAAGCCTCTGCAAGGCTTCTCAGGCCGAATTATAGGTCCGTTTCATCACTTCCTGTAATACCGGAAGTGATGAAACGGGGCTATAATTCAGCCTGAGAAGCCTTGCAGAGGCTTTTTCCAAGCCTCTGGGAGGCAGAAAAAGGCCTCAAACCAGCCGAAAAATCAGCTGTGAGGCGCAGTGCAGGTAAGGGGGTGGGGGTGGGGATTGCATGTGCAATGGCAGGGGGTGTGGGGAAGGGGCGCACATTGCATTCTGGGTGCCTGCACATGAGTATGGGCGTGCTGGTGCATTTGCAATTTTGGCACAGGAGCCCAAAAAGGTTAGCCACCACTGGTATAGGATCTCATGCTTGAGCAGGGCTTGAATTAGAAAACCTCCAAGGTCCCTTCCAACTTTGTTATTATTTATCAATCTCTCCATTCAGTCTTACCAAGAGAATGGTGATAAACAATACTTGGAAATGTACATCAGGTCTTCTGATAGCAAAATATCATCTTATTGGCTAGTATTGAGGAGAAGATCACTTTGAAAATGCTTCCTCTGTCACCATAACATGCAAGACGAGGCAAGGAGCAGCTGGGAGGGGAGGGGCGAGGAGAGGCCAGGCGAGTGCCCCTCAATTGAGTGACATCAACTTGGCCATGCTCACCTAGTCATGCCTACACAGCAGTCATTAGGGCAGGGAACCAGTTGTTAAATTATTTGAATCCCACCACTGATTAAGTTGGTGAGGAATCTGTTCAGTCTCCCACTTGGGTCGTCGGCTATCAGCCTGCATGGTGGGCTGTGGCACTGGGTGAGCCCAGAGAGGCCTTGTGCTCTTCCTCTCCAGCCAGGCAGCCTCTTGTGACACTGTGGAAAGCAAGGCCTTCCTGGATGGCCACCTTGCTCTCCCAGCACAGGGAAGCAATTGAAGTGACGCCATGGCGACCTTCGGGAACTGCAGTAATAGCGACTGCTGGCCAGAGAACAGCTCCGGAAGCAGGAGCTTGTAGCCTCAGCAGGTGGATGGCAGCAGAAAGGCCCTGGTGCCTTAGCAATGGCTTATTCATTTACAACATGGACATGACAGCTGGATCAGTGAGCATCGGCGGACTCTTGGCAAGTTGCTTTTGAAGATGTAGTTAAAGCACATGTCACACCCACCCTACATGCTGGCTTTTTCCTGCTCCAGTCTCTTGACCATCCGCCTGAACCCATGGAGATGAGAGAAGCAGAGAGGCCTGTCTTTTTGCCTAGGTTTGTCCAGCTGTCGGGAGGAATATGGATGGGGGCCTGGGGAGGAGGCCATTTTCCACCCGACAACTGGACAATCCTAGGCAAAAAGACAGCCCTCACCAGCACCCCACTTCACCAACAGTGGGCTTGCAAGGGGCAAACATGAGCTGCCATCTGCGTCAAGCTAGACTGGAGAGCGAGAGTGAGAGTGACTAACCAAGCATCGAGGAGACAGTGGGAGGAGGGAAGCAAGGCAAAGGGGCGAGCGAGGGACATCTGCAGCATGCCGTAGCACATGTACTTTCCCTCAGCCCACTTCTTTTGGAGGGTTACTATCTGCTTGACTCCCCTCCTGTTTCTCCACCTCTCGTCTCACACCATTAGCCAGCCTGTCAGCGGGAGGTGAGTGGGTAGGCTTTATTGCATTCTAGGCATTTCCAGTCAAATAGTACACCATGTTTGCAATGGGGGGAGGTGTTTGGGGAAGGCAGCAGGGGAATTGGAGGGGGTAGCTGAGGAACTGCTTTTGAGCCATTGGTTTTTGTGGGGCGGAAAGTCTCCCCCTAGTTATGCAGGCAGAGCCGCACTTCCCATTTCGGTAGCCCCCTGTAGCAAATAAAAAAATAAAAAACCCATGGCTCATAAAAACTGAGCTAGCAGCAGAACTTCCACACCCAGCATGGACCCGCCATGCCGCCCATAAGTGTGTACCCACCAGCAGCGGATGATGTGTACAAAATGAGAGGCTTTGCCTCCCCTGGGCAGGAGAGCAACATCTCTCATTAATGCCAGAGAGGCTGAGAGAAGACATTGCATACCTTCCAAAAAGTCTTTCTGACAGCTTTACCTGCAGCAGAGATGAGAATATCAACTATCTCTAGTCCCTAATTCTCCTTAAGCATTTCCAAGCGAGGATCACCACTGGCAGACTTTGTAAGCCTGCCTAAAGCAGGTGAAGCTTTACCAACAAGACAAAGAAGAGATATTAATAGGGTAAGATATTAACAGCTGTTCTCTGAAGGAAGAGGAGGAGGAGCAGGGAGAAAAAAGAGGAAAAGCAGTCAAGTGAGAAGTGCCTGGCTCGCCAGGAACTAAAGTGCCGCCACTGCTGCTTTTGGGGGGGAAGATAGAGAGGGGGGCAAGATAGAGGACGAGTGCGAGCAAGAGAGAGATCTGATCCAACTGTGTGTGTGCGTGTGTGAGAGAGAGACAGAGAGAGAGTGACCCGATCCAATCTTGGACAGTTATATCAGGACTTTTTATTCTCTGAAGGCAAGACTTCAGGGAAAAACATATGCCCTTAGATTACTTTAATTCTTATACCATAGGCAATTGAATCTGCAACATCTCTTTGGCTTTTTTGTTTGGAATCTTTATTATAAATGGTCATATCTGGGGGGGAAAGTTAAAAATATTGATAAAATAATATGAATAATTTAAATTAGATAATTTACCCATTTTAGATTTCAGCTGAAATAGGTATGTGATACGAAACTTAATTTGCTGCAGAGGAAAGTTGAAATCAACTTTTTTAAATAGAAAGTTTAAAAAACATTTTTAATAGGTGCTACTTACCTGGGACTGCTTGATGGAAACTGGCTGTCTGGAGATGGGTGGAAAGACTGCTCCATTTGTAATCTCATCCAGGTGATTTCCTATTATTGATTTAATTATTCAGCAATCTTTTTACCAGCAGATCCAAAATGTGTACACTTTTGTATGCATTATAGTTATCTATAACAAGAATTATTTGCAATTCTCACAATGTATTTTTCTTTTTCTTTTGAGTAAGATTGACTCCTAGCAGCTACCTGAAGAAGATTTTGCAGATTCTTAGACAGTAGTTCCTAAAAGTGGTTTGATATTGCTGGGTTCCTGGAACTGAGAGAGAGAGAGTTCAGGGTCACCCAATTTGCTTTCATACATAAGGCAGGACCAGAATTCAGATTTTCCTGCTTCTAGTCCGGTATTTTCACTATTAGTCTGGATCACAGGCAATGGGCTTCAGCAGCTGATTTTTTCCAGCTCTCAGAGGCCTACCAATCACATTGCCAACTCTGGGTACTACAAATGCTAAAAATCACTATCATTTCCTATTATTTTTCAAAAGGCAAATGTAACAATTATTAGGATAGCCTTGATGAAGATAAACAAAGGAGAACACTCTCCCCAACATCCTGGGAAGAAAGGAGAAAATTGTGGGGTTTGCTTGTATCATATGTGCCCGCACTTTGTGTCACTGCTCAACCAGCACAGCCCCCAATCCAGAATTGGCCATTCCTGACTTAGAGGCATTAGGGTGCATTACTTAATATTATGATATTCAAACTAACGTTGCTGCTGTTTTTATGATTTTGTATCTATTTAAAGGCTATGAAGTTAATGTCAGGAACATTTTTATCAGACTTCTTTTTTAATCAGATGAGTATTAAAGGTGAACAAGTAGGCATATCAATCATATTTGAAAAATTAAGTTAACTGTTTATTGCTAGATCAATTAACATTTGGGAATTTCTTTAGAGCAATTTTGAAAACATTCAGTGTGTTGGGAGGGGATTATATCTGGTCTTCATTGGCGTGAACCATAATTTTGGGTTGTAAGAATGTCCGAACACTTGCTTAAAAATTTGAGTATCAGAAAATAAAATTATTAGCTTATCCTGAATGTCTGGAGATTCTCAGTCATCCAGGTCATGGTTGTGCCAAAGGTGCTTTTTCAAGAAGCAACTAGGTTTTTCTTAGAAGACATTTCACTTCTCATCCCAGCTGAAAAAATTTCTTGGACGAGATGTGAAATGTCTTCAAAGAAAAACCAAAACGTTGCCTCTTGAAAAAAGCATCTTTGTGATTAGCCGATCCTGGTTATTAGGAAGATCAATTCCTAAGTACTTGGAAGGATTGCTTCTAGGGTATATTGGCCTGTATGCTGAACTGGAAAACCATAAGAAGACAATGGTGAACCAGTTCCATGCTGTGGCCAAAATTTGATGAGCTGAACTCAGTTTTAAAATTCATCTCTTGGTAAAGGATTGAATGTATTCATCGCCAATTATCATTTATGCTCTCCCACATAATTAAAATGTTAATATATTCAATTTGATCCACCTCTGTCCATAATAAACTTAAACAATTCTATAGTGGTAATTGCTCCCAAGTTATTTAAGTAGGCTTGTTCATAGGATATTGCTTTGATGTAACAAGGAATATGAGAAGCTCATCAATTATACTCCGTACTTGCAATTTAAAACGAACAATATGCATATTTTAATTTGGAATTATTTATTTTTTCCTTGATGTATAGGGTGGAATCAAAGACCTGAGATCCTTAAAGTAAGAAAACATCAAAATTAATTTATGCTGATAATTTGCAAGTATTTCTACTTCTGCTTATGAAACAAAAACATTTTTACACACTAACCAAGAATGACATATTGGTCATATTAGCCTCATACCAATGCGGTGATTATTAGAAAATCATTGTAACAACACTTCTCTGGTTAAATCATTTTCCCCCTTTCTGCCTTATTCCTCAGTATGACAGTGCCATTGTGGTACTGCTTAATGGATGATTTCAGTATATAATTGGCTTGTTTCCACTGGCTGAAGTTGCCTGCTCTAATCTGCCTATTTAACTGTAAAACAGCTGGGTGTTTCTGAGGCTATAGTTGGATTGAAAAAACAGCATGAAATAAAGCACAACTTGTTTGTTCCTCTGTAAATGGATTCCAAGTTGTTCAATGAACAACTTAAATGAATACTATGTTAAGACACGGATCAAGATTAGTCATTCTTATGATGCAATCATATCAATGCAATATAGAGGTAAAATGTGTTTTCTAAATTTTCAGAATTGTCATTACTATATTTCCATAGTTTCTGAAATGAAATTATTATAGACTTAGTAAAGAATATGAAGAACAGTACTATGTATCATTTCCCTTTATTATTTTCCCTAGGAAAGCTAATTACATTTTACAATCAAAGGCACTTGAAATCCAATTTCTGAAGGAGCAGAAAGAAAACCTGCAAATACAACTTCAAGATCTAAAACTGACTATGAACAATATTGCCTATAACACAGTTGGTCAAATACTAGAAGGATATGCAAGCAAAGGCATTACAAAATGGGTAAGAGATCTTCATAAGATTTTATTGATAGAAATATTTGTGCCAAATCAATATAACCAAATTCACCAAATCAAATCCTGGCACTCTAGGAATCTTGTTCTTTTAGTTAGTCTTCCACTTTGAGCCTACTTAACTGGCAACAGCATAATGAAGTCAAGCAGACTGAAGGCATGATGCATGGTCTTTCCTGTTATGTATTTGTGTGCATTTTTTATTACCTGTGATGACCGTGATGAACCGTGATGCAACATTTCTGGAAAGTTGCAATTAATGTTTGGGTTTTATTTATTTTATCCTTTCTGGCTCCTTTTCTACATTTTTCCAAACTTATAGGTGTAGTAATGGATGAATTTTAATTTTATCTTTTATCCATGACAGAATATTGAAAATATTCTTAAAAAATTAGAACAAAAGTTGGATGAAGATATTGTTCAGATGATAGATTATGCACTCCAATCTACAGGTATTTGCAGTTCTATTCTCCAAACTATGTAACTAGATTTTGGAAATCCCTACTATTCATATATAGTACAGCTTTATTTAGTATAAACTAAACTGTGTATTTCAGTTATTAAATTAAAACAAATGTCAAAGTACTTCATGTAACTATTGTACTTTTTTTAAAAAAATGCAGTTTATTAGTATCAATATCAACTACAATATCTGAAAAGTCTTCAAAAGCACTTTTGCATACATTTTTATATGCAGGTTCTAAGATATTCACTATGAAATTGTGCAAACGTACATAGTAGCAAATTGGTAGGAAAGTTTCAATTTTTCTTACTAAATGCTTATCAGAAAATATTCATAGCCACTGTCTTTTTAGACTTACTCCTAAAAGAATAAGCTCTAGGAATATCCTGGAGCTTCAAACATGACAGACAAAAGGGAACTGTAGCCCATTAAAAATTTTTGTTTTTTTCTATTTTAGGTAGCCATAGCATTTCACTCAGATTAAATTCCAAAGTAGATATATTTTAGATGCAGCTAATAATTTGTCATCTGATATTGCACTTAAAATATATAGCAGCTAGTAGATTTATCTCTGCAATGATAAACTAAGCAACAATAACACGAAAATCAGCCTAATGTGGCTTTTAGTGATCTGAATATAAATATAAATATACATTGCAAATGGCTTATTCCCCAGGGTACATTATCTGTTGTTATTCATTTGATGATAGTAGATGCAGTTCCCATCCCATTGGTGGGCTGCAATTGGTTCAACAATTGGTGAGCATGTGTGCGTGCAGCATTCAAAACCACCCATGTTAAGCTTAAAAACGAACCTATGTCAGCGCTGGTGAGTTAAAGCAGATGAGGCATGGCAATCCGCTGTGTGCCGTGCCAATCAACTGAGCTAAAAAACAGGAAAATGTAGGACAAGAAAGGATGGATTGGCGGGGCCAACTGCTCACCAGAACTACTGATTTGCTAGAACCAGTCCGAACTGGTAGCAGCCCACCACTGTCCCATCCCCAATATTGTGTATTAGAGGAATTTGCTACTTGTTTGTTGTACATAAAGTGTAACATTATATTATATTTTCTGGACTCTCTTTGCTGATAAATGGCATTAGTCGTATGCTTGGATTTTTTTTCCATATATTTTTTCATTAAAATAGATAAATGATGAGTTATTTAATTGTAATACAATGTTTCTAGGTGCCAGTATTGTTCAGTCCAGAACCACTAGAAGTTACCACTATCCTGGTGGAAACTATTCCTGGAAGTCATTCATTATATTCCCGTTTGTGAAATCACCAGACTTAATTCTTCAGGTATAAGTAAACATAAAGTATTTGGGAGGCAATGTTGGGCTTCAGGCTCCGGTGACTGTAAGATGGAGAACAGGTTCCTTGAGATTTTACTGGCAATTGTGGCTAGAATCTTCAGAGGGAAAATGATACGTTATGCAAACCAAGGCAACTGTTTGGGCTCCAGAATAGAAGAATATAACTTTATAATGGTCTTAGACCAGCAATAGACATCACTATTTACAATATATATAAAAAAAATACTGACACATTATAATACATTAATAGTGGATAAAAACATCCGTTAAGAAAATACATGTTATCAAACAGTTAGGAGCACTCCCTGGTTTATATGAGTGGAGAGCCAATAAGTATGTGTTTAAATATCATTTCCCAAAGATTGTTCTAACTCCAAAAATTGTCACAAATTGACAGCTATAATTCTGTAACCAATTTTTTTCTAGTAGACATTGCAGCAATACAGAATTTTGCCACTGCATGAGTAATAGCTAGGTTTGAATCCTGGAGGAGAAAGTCTACATAAAAATTGTCTGCCCTCCCTGGCAATCTCTCTAGAAAGGGGAGAATATACAATGACCTATAAACTCTGTATAACTCACAGTACAATAAAACATGTGAGATATCTTCAACTTCTCCTTTACCACATATACATACTCATTCTGCTATTGGTGTTTTCTTATACCTGCCCTGAAGGAGTTGCTGATGGGAGAATATTAAATCTGGCTCTGAAGAATGCTATTCTTTGTTTTGCAATTTGGGCTCCAGTCTTTATAGCCAAGTGTCTTGAATTCAGATTGGCTTTTAGTCAAACTGCTTTCTGATTGGTTCTTTGGGCCCCTCCTGATTGCCAGTTTTGGAGTGCAAAGTCTTGATTGGTTTATGCTTGGTTCTAGTTTATTTATTTAACATATGGCACATAGTCTAGTTGATTAGTTTGAACAGCTGAGTCTTGATTCAGTTCTTGGAAGTTTCTGATTTGCCTGAATATTTATTAAAGCTTTCTTTCTTTAGTAGAAGTATTTCAAAGTGCTCCAAGTGACATTCAAAAATATATGATACCTCATATAATAAACTTCATTAATTAAACAGAATCTCAAACTATAGAAACCAAAATGAATAATCAAATCCTCTTTAATTGATTGAGTTATGTAATTTATACTGTAGAATGCTTAAATTATTTCAAATTTTCTTTGTGTTCTCTTTAAGCCCAGTTACCACCTTGGAAACTGCTGGTCTTTTCCTGGAAGTCAAGCTGAAACTGTTATCAGACTAGCTAAGGAAATTATTCCAACAGCAGTTACAATACAACATATATCTAAGAAAGTCTCCCCCACAGATGAGATCTCTAGTGCTCCCAAAGATTTTGCTATTTATGTAAGCATCATGTTCTAACTTATTTACTAAATTAAAGTAAAAATTAACTTGCAACTTGCATTTCTATGATTGTTATTGTTTTAGGACTGAGAGATTCCTTTCTAGATCAGATTGGGATCAACTACCAAGAGGATGATTGTGTTTGATCATTTCACTGAACATTTTTTACATCCCAATATGCTTTTATATGTATCCCAATATATTTTATATCCCAATGTTCCAATTTTATATTCCAATATGGTACACATGTTTTATTTTACATTTATTTATTATGTCACTAGACTAATGAACTAACCAATAAATATATGATTTTAGAGATATGTTAATTTTCAAATTAACAATCTTGATTTCACCAATACTGTAATTGAGTAGCTAAAAAATACTAAACACTTGCTATAATTATACAGATTGTTTA
This sequence comes from Notechis scutatus, assembly GCF_049901735.1. NCBI lineage: Eukaryota > Metazoa > Chordata > Lepidosauria > Squamata > Elapidae > Notechis > Notechis scutatus. Next base: position 77,075,206 of record NC_142025.1, on the reverse strand, counting down.
ACTATGGTTGTTGGTTAGACACAACTTATTAGCTTCATATACATATTAAACTATAGCTCATATTTTACAAATGGTAATCGCAAATCCACATTATGGTAAATTGACCCAACCAACCAATACAAAAGCACATTTTGCACAAAATTTTATATTTAGAGATCTTGACAATCATAGACACAATAATAGAATCATAGGGTGGAAGATTCCAGGTTGGGTCTTCCTCTAAGTTTTCACCCATTGCTTTTTGTCCTGCCCTCAGGTACTATAGAATAGAAATTGATCCTCTCATGCTGAAGTATAGTCCTTTAAAAGCTTGAATTCCTTCATCCTGTTTAACTTTATATGAAATCACTTAGGAAACTTTGGCATGTAGTGCATGTAGCATATTAATAACTTAGTTCTATTACTTCTTGCCACCTAACTACAAAAACAAAAGAGGTTTCCTAACACACAAAGTTAATAATGGGTTAAATGAAGGAGAACAAATTAAAATCAAATTTAATTTGATGGATTTAACTATCTAAACTGCTTTCATTAATTAGAGTGAATCTTATAGTACTTTCTGAAATAAAATTGGCAAAACAAATTGAAGAAGCTATCACTTTATTTATATTATTTGATAACAGTCAAATATCAAGCTATGTATTCTAAGAGAGCTAATGTGGATGGCACTAAATATAATGGAAAAAGCCAATGGTCACTGAAGACATGTTGTACTTTGTATGTGTGCACACATCTCTGTACGTATAGATACATAAATACATTTGGTATACTGTACACTAGTACATTTCAGACTAAATTAGTCTTTCAAAGACACTGCATAATTACTCAGCCTGTATTGGCATTTTTCAGTATAAAAATGATTAAACAAAACTATGTGTTTCTGAGATATGTGAACTAAATATAATATTTTTTAATATATATTTCTGAGTATTAAGTTGATGATAATTGTACATATAAATAATTGCTTCTTTAATTAGGATATCGGTGGGTCATCAATAAATAGCCAGTAAACCATGAATTATCTCATATTAATGATTTTTAAAATGTCCACAATTTGACTTGATACTTATATAAAATTTGATTCCAAAATAGATAAAATCTTTGTTTCTCTTCTACTGTTATGGAATACTGTATGATGTCATGGATGTTGGTAATCCTTTCTTTCAAAAGGGACTAAAAGCAGAAGAAGAAGAAGAAGGAACTTTTTTGGGTCAGTTTACATATGACATGGAAGGATTCTTAATTCAAACATTCCAGTTGAAAGTATGTAGACGTTGTTGGGAAATTTCCACACAATTTTAATAAACATTGCTGCTGACCAAAGGGACAATTATAGTAATCTATGCAGTTAGCATAGCTGTATAATCATGATTTTCCAAAAGGTTAAAAAAAAGAAAAAGGAATCTCTGGATAGGTTAATTCCTCTTGACATTAAATCCTAATCTAGTGCTAAATGAATGAACAGTAAGATGTCTATGTGAAATGTCAGGTTTGAGCATTTCCCTCTTTTTTGCCTGGGCAGAAGAAGAAATTAGAACTTTACTTTGACAGATTCTTATTTATTGGCAAATGAGAATAGCCACATAACAACTGTGTTATGGAGGTACATTGTTTGTCCATAGGCTTCAGTTTAAAATGCTAGTTTTTACCCATAAAGGCCTATATGACTTGGTTCTTAGGAAGCTTCAGATCAACCACCTTATGGAATCATGCCATCATTAGTATCCTTCAACATTTGTTGAAAGTCCTCTATTTGGAGAGACTGGGGGAAAAGATTTTCCGACATATTATTTTCTTGCAATTCCTGGATTATAGAATAGCTCTATCCTAAAGTCAGAACAGCAGCCACACTCACAGTCTTAATCTAAACAATTAATCTAAGCAAAAATTTCCAGAGAAAATTCAGGGGACAAGTGCACATTCTCTGTATTATTATTGTTTTGGTTCTAATGTTTTATTTTACTACACTATCACAGGTAATCATATAACAGGTTATCACATGATTGACCCAATTTTTACAACCTTTTTTGCAGCAGTTGTTAAGCAAACACCATGGGTATTAAGAACCACAGTCAGATGAATCCATTGTTTGCTACAGTTGGTTTTGCCAGATATCAGATGTTTCATGCTAGTGTTCTGTAAAAATGTAAATTGAGATCACGTGACAGCAGAAAACTGCAACAGCTATAAATGCAGGCCAGTTTCTGAGTTCCCAAAATGCTGTCATGTGACCATGGGGTGGGTCAGCTGTTGGAACTCTGGGACTTAGGTCATAAGTACCTTTTGAGGGTCCATTTTAATTTTGAATGCTTGCGAAGCGACAGTTTTAAGTTGAGGGCTACATAGGAATAATAGAAATAATTGATATATATAAATACTGTTTTAATTCAGACCAGGAACTGTTAATTTAAAATAAGTATATGTAAAGTACACAACTTAAGAAATGAATTTTATTTTTTATGTGCTATATGCATTTTACTTATTCTAGTGGTTTTTTAAATAGTTTGTTAAATCAGCTGCATTAAACCAAGAATCTTTTAAAATAGTCATGACTGATATTCCTTCCAATTATATGGGAGGAGAATAAGGAGGGGAGTTCTTGAGGCAAGTTGTAAATATAGGACTATTCCTATTGAACACATATGCTAGTTTTATGTTAGTGTTCTGTGCACACCAAATGTATCGCAAGAAAAACATACTACCTGTAATTATATTTAATCACAATAATTAAGCCATGGCAGAATTAAAAATCTCTCTCTTTTTCAGAATGAATCTTCTGAATTGATGAGATATATAAAGCTGGAAGTGATAAACAACTGGGGCCATCCTAAGTATACTTGCATTTATCGGCTTAGAGTGCATGGAGATCCGAGAGCATCTAAGAATTGTGTAGATGATCATGCTAATAAAGGATGAAATGATAGCAGCCAAATGACAAATTATTGTAATTTTGCCAAGGTTCTCATTCTATAACTAAAATGAAGAAATGCATTCTAGGACGCTAACCTATTCTTATTACATTATTGTATAGCATACACTGTATAGCATATTATGTATAGCATTTTGTAATAGTATTTCTGTCTTAATTCTATTATGAAATACAGGTGGTCCTTGACTTACAACCATAATTGAGCCTAAATTTTCCATTGCTAAGCAAGATACATGTTAAATGATTTTTGCTCCATTTTACAGCCTTTCTTGCTATACCTGTTAAGTGAATCACTGCAGTTAAGGTAGTAAACATGGTTATTAAGTGGACCTGTCTTCCCTATTGACTTTGCTTGTCAGAAGCTCGCAAAAGCTGATCACATGACACCAAGTCACTGCAACCATCATAAACATGAGCCAGTTGCCAAGTATCTGAATTTCATCATGTGACCATGGGGATGCTGCAATGATCTTAAGTGTGAGAAATGGTCATGTCACTCTTTTCAGTACTGTAAGTTCAAATGATCACTACATGAATAACTGTAAATTGAGAACTAAATAGTTGTAAATTGAGCATAGATATAATAAACAGAATTTTAAATTATTTGTGACTATTGATAGCTTCAGGGAGAAAAGCACATGAAAAAATTACCACATAGGAAGACAATAAATCTTATTTCTCTATGGCCACAGACATTTTCTTTCTGAGAAAAGTAACATAGCTAGAGTTGGTAGTTATCTCTGTGGTTGCGCAGGTAATTATACACATTCGCAGCTCATACGCATTTATTGAACAAAAGTTTTGTAATGAAAGAATTTACTCTTGATGCATGCCATCTTCCTCGTGAAAACCATGCTACCCTGGCCTGTCAGAGATTTGGGATAGAGTAGGATGTATGTGAAGCACAGCTGCAGAAAGATATGATTTTAAAAATCTGGCAAATAAACCACTTTTTCTGCAAGCTTCTTTCTTGCAATTTGATTATCAGAAGATTGAAACCACTTAAGTTTCGGGATTCAGTTTTTTTTTACTACCGGTTCTGTGGGCGTGGCTTGGTGGGGTGGAGATTCTTAAGAAGAGATCAGTCACTTGTCTGAAATGGTATAGGCAGGGTCTCCTGCTTGAGCGCGTGGGTTGGATTAGAAAACCACTAAGGTCCTTAGGTAATGCTTTCTAAGAGTCGCACCCCCCCCCAACTTGTGTTGCGGCTGTTCGCCTGATGGAACGGCGAAAACTTTCCTGAAAAGTCCTAAATCGGGAGACACTAATCATCTTTTTTTCCGTTAAAATGCAACCTTTCCGAACCGCCAGTAAACAAATTAAAGGAAAGTGAAACAAAAACGGGGGGAGGCGTTGTTGGCAGCGACCCCTTGGTTCGGCTTCCGGGTTTCACCATAGATCGAAGAAATTATGGAAAGAGTTCGTAGGATTAGAAATTGGCCTTTTGTCGGATCTGCGACATTTCCGATTCCCGCTTCGTTGGGCTGGCCATGAGATTATGAAACCGATTCCGCTGGCCCAAATGGGAAAATAACAAAAAGAAAAGGAAGGAAGGAAGAAACAGCGAGATAACAACTCTGCAGTAACTTTGCATAAAAACGGGTCCCCAAACTTGATAACTTTAAGACTTGTGGACTTCAACTCCCAGAATTCCCCAGCCAGCATATTCTGGGAGTTGAAGTCCACAAGTCTTAAAATTGCCAAATTTGGAGGCCTCTGCATAAAAACGACCGAGACGCTTAAAACGGGAACCGGAAGTGCACTTGTCTCCCTTTTTCTCTATGGTTGATTGGAGGAAAGCGAGGAGAGCGTTGATGCTGAAGCCGTTTTTGTCATGCGGTTTCGAGCGAAGATTATAGACGTGGGATGTCTCAATCATTTCAGTCGTGAGTAGAGCGTGAGAAAAAGGCTGCAGTTCAGCTGGAAAGAAAAAGCATTGGAAAGAGCACACTCGGCTTTGCCTCCCCCTCCGTGATTTCTTTGACCGAGTGTCCGCCCGATTTGCAGTTTTTAAAAAGCGGCGCTTTTCCATCAAAAGAGCGGGCTTCCTCCAAGCCTTCCGCTGGGAATGGAGATAGAAACGTGGCTGTTGATTTAAAAAAATAAAGTGTTTCATTTATTTGGCAGTCCATCTGTTTGTTCCACGCTACCGAGGTGGCTAAATGGTATGATAGTTCCATAGCTGCCAGTTGAATTGGATTAATTCAAGCAGATACATATTCTTTCCAGTGATTTGCTTCCCAGAGTGTGCTAAGCTTGAAACAAGCCATATGAATACTCAGATAATGTGTGTAGTACAGGAAGAATTTCATGTTTTCATTCTGCCTTTAGAGAAGTAAAAATATACAGGGAAAATAAAAAGGGGGGTATTTACAGGGATACTTCAAAAGTTGCAGCCTATCTTAAGTACTATGTTACCTCAAAGACTGACTCCTTTTATACCTCCATGATTAGCAAACATTGAGTGAGATCAGAATTGCTTATTTTGTCAATAAAACTTTATAAAAATTCAGTCACAGTTGCACACAGGTAAACAGATAGCTGAAAAACTATTGCACTGATTATAAATTTGGCTCCAAATCTTTTTTGTTAATCTTATAGAAGTGATAAATTAATATTTTAGTGATGGGTTATAAGTGGAGTCCAGTAATTTTTAATGCAACTTCCAAATTAACCTCTAATTATGCCTGTTTGGTAATGAAGTTTCATCCTCTATTTTTGTTCCTGTGACTCAAGTTGTTCTATTATATAGAGATATTAAGAGAGTATGTTGTAAAATGTACTGTCTTGACAGGTGTGATAAACACAATTGCTAAATTAGCTAAAACTTGCATCCTGCGGCTTACTTTGGATAAACTTTACTTTATCCTCAATGACAAAGTGGCAAATGGTGGTGTTAGCATGTGGTGTGAGCTTAACCAGGTAAGAGTCCAGGGGTGAAAAATATTAAAAACAGCAAACTATGAAGTGCATTTGATTTTAATTTTGTAACAAGCAAACAGATATGTTCTTTCATTGTGAATACTTGCTCCTCACAAAGAATTATGTGTGGTGTAATGGCAACAGTATTGTACATAACAATAAGCAGTTTCTCCAATGTTCCTACAAAATGTCAAAAATAATTAGATAGAAATAAACGAACAAGAAAGACAGAAGGCAAGCAAAAATGCAAGTTGAATTTGAGGTAATTAAAGACCCATAAGAATTAAATGATATCCAAGAAGAGCCAGAAAATCATCATAATTTAAAAAGGATATAGAAGAATAGAGTTTAGATAGCTTAGCACCTGTCTTAACACAGTATCATCCAAATAAAGTAAACAGAGGTGAATTGCCTCTTATTTGGTATTTCTGTTTTTGCTTGCAAGCTTCTCACTATTAGTGTAGGTAAAGCAGAGAGGGGGAGATTTCTGGATTTGCCTCCGCAATCAAAAGTGTTTTCTGATGTGATTCCTACTACAAAAGTAATGCAGGTACTAGGTGCTCATAAAAGAACTTAAATGCTTTATTTAAAAAAAGAGAAAAGAAACCAGTATAGTTACACAAAGAACTTTCTAATAAACTGAAAGACAAAAAGGATAAGTAGAAAAAATGGAAAGAGAAACATAACTAAGGCAGAATATCATCTTATAGCCCAAATCTACAAAGATGAAATCAGGAAAGCTAAGGCTCAAAATGAAGTAAGATTTGCAACAAATGACAAAAACAATACAGTTTCTTTCAACATATTAAAAACAAGGAAAAAAAAGTCAAGGAAACATTTGGTCCAATCATGAGAGAAGATGGCAAAGAAGTAATCATCAGTGGAGAGAAAGCAGAGCTATTTTATTCATTTTTTGTATTTGTCTTCATGCAAAAAGATAATGCAGATCAGCTTATCAAAAATACAGAGAGAGTAGAATACAGATTAAAATAAGCAAGAAAACACATGTCTGATCTAGATGAGTTCAAATTATTGGAACCAAATTATCCCAGAGTTCTAAAGGAGTAGCAGATGTGATCTCAGAATCATTGAACTATATTTTTCAAAGATTCTGGAGTACCAGGGAACTACCAGAAGACTGGAAAAGAGCTGATAATGGTTCCCAATTTCAAAAGAAAAAAGATAGATCCAGAAAACCCAGAAACCAATCATCCTGACATCAATATTTGAGGAGATATACAATAGAGAAATGAACACCTAGAGGCAAACAAAGTTGTAACCAGCAGCCAGAACGGGTTTGTCAAAAACATCATCCTGAACAAAGGTTATTTCATTTTTTGACAAAGTGACTGAATTGATGGACCAGTGAAATGCAGTGGACATATTATACTTGGATTTCAGTAAGGCATTAGACAAAATAGACCAGAACTCATTTCTTGGTAAGCTAAAAAAATGTGGGATAGACAGTGTCATTATCTGATGTATTTATACCTGACTGACAAAACATGTAGTACTTAATGGAACTACATCTCCATGGTACCCCAAGGTTTCATTTTAGTCCCAGTACTTTTCAACATCTTCATAAACTATTTGAATAAGGGAATAGAAGGGGAACTCGTCAAACTTGCAGATGACACTAAACTGGCAGGAATAGCCAACACCCCAGAAGGAACATTCAAGATCCAGATGAACCTTGACAGATTTTAACACTAACAAAATGAAATTCAACATAGAAGAAGGTAAATTTTTACACTTAGGCAAGAAAACCAAATGTACAGTATAGATAAGGTGTAACTTACTCAACAGAGCCAGCAGTGTGTGGCAGCAGCCAAAAATGCCAATGCAATCCTAGGTTGCATTAATGGAGGGACAGAATCAAGATAACATGAAGTACCGCTTTAAAAAGCCTTAGTAAGACCCCCCTAAAAAAACCGCACCCAGTTTTGGTCATCGTATTATAAAAAAGATGTAGAGATTCTGCAAAGAGTGCAGAAAAAAATAACAAACCTGATTGGGAGGGCAGAGACTGAAACAAATGAAGAACACTTGCAGGAATTGGGTATGTCTAGTCTAGAGAAAAGAAATACTCTGGTGACATGATAGTAGTGTTCTAATATTTGAGTGACTGCCAGAAAGAAGAGGGGTTCAAAATATTTTCCAAAGTACCAGAAGGAAAACAAGCAACAATGGATAGAAAGAAATAAGCTAGAACTAGGGAGAAATTTCCTGACAGAACAATTAACCAGTGGCACAGTTTGCCTTCAGAAGTTGTAGATGCTCCATCACTGGAGACTTTTAAGAAGAGATTTGACTGTCATTTTCTGGAATGGTACAGAGCCTTTTCCTTTAGCAGTGGGTTTGACTAGAAGACTTCTAAGGTCCATTCTAATTGTTACTCTTTTATATGGAGAGACAGAACAACTGCTATGTGATTATGTAACAATCTGAGTCCATAGCAGTAAATCATGCAAGTAATGATAGCATAATGTAGGTTGAACTAAAAGCAGCTTTCTTCTCCCATTTTTAATTGTCTCCAGATGGTAGCATTTATTTCTTGTCACTGCAGATTAGCAACTGCAGAAAATTCAGAGGGAAGCTAATGGTCAGTGGCTTGTATTTTATATATCTCTAATCTAGAGATTTATTTAATCTATGCATCTGCCAGCAAAGTAGAGTTGAATAGTTTATTTGTTTAGTATATGGCAGTGGTCGCCAACCATTGGGCCAGGGACCCCTGGTGGTCCATGAGAAAATTTTGGTGGTCCGCAGAGAAATGTCACCCCCCCCAAAGCACCCCCTAAAGCAATCCTAAAGCTGTGCCACCCACATGGCCCATGGGAACACAAGGCTTGAATCGCAGTGTGAACAACACAAGATAGTGAGGGGAGGGGGAAAGGGCGGAGAGGGGGAACTTGCCTCACTCGCCCCACGTGCCCCGCCTGGCCACCAGGCCGCTGCTTTCCGCTTCTTCTGCTTTTGGCTGCACGCAAGGAAAGCAGCAAAAGTCTCTCTTCCTCTCCCCCAATAAATGAGTCTGTGGGATCCTGCAAGGCATCTTGCTCCAAGAGGTTGTGCCATTCTGGTGGAGTTTGGGGGAGAGAAAGAAAGGCTTCTGTTTCTGCTGCTTTCCTTGCATGAAGCCAAAAGTCTCTCTCTCTGTGTCTCTCTTCCCCTAAGAACGGAACTGGAAACAGTATCCTGCGATCCCAAATAAAGAATGATCGATCGGTAGGAAAATGGAGTGGGGAATTTTCCTGCAGACTTTTTTGGGGATTTTCCCAGGGTCTCTTGTCCGCGGGATTTAAAATTATGAGTTTGGTGGTCCCTGAGGTCCAAAAGGTTGGCAACCCCTGGTATATGGCATGCAGTTAAATAAAATACAGAGATTAGAGTTCCTTTTATTCAAATTGAAGGCTTTATTTGAAAAAAAAATAGTTTCTGTTAAACTATAGAAAGGATTATAGTCAGGATATATAATATTTTTTGTGAGACTTTATTGTGTGTTGGAAGATTTTAACAAATGAAAGTTAATAATTTTTCCATGTGTATTGTTTGTTTAATTAGCTATTAAATGCTATGGGTTGTTGTTATCTGATCTGTTTGTAGATGTGTGTGAATTAATGCTTTTGACCATACTGTTCGATAGTTCATACAAGTCAAGTCGTAAGATTACATTCATGATATAGCAGCTACCTTACTTATACTTACTTACCTATGAAAGCAAAAGAAAAACCAAACCCATACAAAATACTTTTAAATGAAACCCAATATTAATAACACTAGCTTTATCAGCATCTCTGCTTTCTAAAATTGTTCTAGATGAACTTCTTTGATGAATTCCAGATGGAGGGTGTCTCTGCAGAAAATAATGAAATTTACTTAGAACTGGCACCTGAAAACCTCTCCAGGGCTTTTAAAACTGCTCAAAATGCCAAGACAGTGAAAATCAAATTGACTAATAAACAGTGTCCTTGCCTTACAGTAGCCATGGAGCTGGTGAGTAGAGAATTATTCTAAGTGAAATGTCAGTCTTCCTATCAAAGGAGAATTGCAATATACTCAAGTCAATAACAAAATGCAAATGTAAATTCTCATGACACATTAACTTCTTTCAGCATAACTTTAGACAGGGAGATCTTCATATTGTTGAACATTCTGATACGGTTATCCCTGATACTGTGGCATTTTAGCTCTTTGAAGTCCCTAGATTTACTATATAGTATCAGAGGAAAATAATAGCTTTCAATTCTGCTAAATTATAATACTAATACTTGGTCGCCTCTGTATGTGGATTAGTTTGGGGTTTTTACAGAAACCATGTAAAAATGACAGCATAAGGAAATCTGTTACTATTTAATTCTGTGTGATTTAATTTCTTAAACAACGGAGATCTGCATTGTGAAAATTCAGTCTATGAAGAAGTGAATAGTGGGTTCAAAGCACATTTGAGTGTTTTGTACTGTAAGCAAAATTGTCTTCTAAGTTTCCAGGTGGCAATCATTTCAAATTTGATTTCCAGGACTTTGGAAGTTGATTTCTTGAAAATTTGGCTGTAAGATTTGTCTAAACGTCAGGCAAATATTAGAAGGAAATGATTAAGGGTGGACCATGTTTCACTGTAACTATCCACACATGATTGGAGAAGAGATAACTTTATGGTACCAATTTTCATAGGCTTGAAGTCATGGTGTTACTTGCAGTTATGAAGGAATTGTGTTCTGGTATAAAATATTTATGGATGCTGCAGTGAAATGTGGTAATTCTTTAAATAACGAAAAATTACGCTTTTGGTCATATAAAGTTTATTTCTTCTAGCCTTCCTTGTCAACCAGTAGCCGCATTGTGACTCATGACATTCCTGTAGGAGTTATTCCCAGAAAACTGTGGAATGACTTCAGAGAACCCAGTGTGCCCAACTTCGATGTAAGTAACTTGATTTTCGGAGCATTAAAACTAGATTTTAAAAACAGTTTTATCTGGTTTCTTCTAAATTTTCTTGTTGCATTTAAGCTGAATTGCAGCAAATTTCTTACGTTTCTGACATAATTGTTAAACTGGATTTTAAAAACAGTTTTGTAAAACAGTAAAAACTTTTTTTGTTCTTAGCATTTATGTTGTATAATTTGATACCAGTGAACATTTTCATCTGGGCTATTTCCAGTGTTTTGTACGATTTTCACATTGATTCTTATGCATTAGTTCCATGCATCAGATTATAGAAATACTTCCAAATGTAAAACTGTAATTCAGTCCAAGGTTTAATTCCACAAAACATTACAGGTGACACTGAAAAGTAGTTTGAAATCATAAAACAAATTAATCATAGTCAAGATCATGACAAAAGGACAAAATAAAAGAATCTCAGATATAGAGGAATTACTTTTCTTATGTTCACGATTCCCTACCACAAAACAATTCTTAAACATGGGCTATAGAAACCCTTGCATTACTCAGTTGATGTTCATTAAACCTCATCTCACTAAGTCACTAGTTGTAATATATATAGTTAATACTTATTAAGCCAGAACTGGAACACTTTCAAGTGGGTTTTATTGCCAAGGTGCTTAGCCTGATTCTTTTCTTCAAATGTTTTAGGTGGTTCCTTGGAGTATTGAGACAAGTCTTGATTCCGTCTCAAGTCCTAAGCCAGACTCAACTTAATTGATGCAGATAGCTAAGTAGAATCTTTGTGTGAGGAGTTGGCCCAAACTCAGGCCATGGTATAACTTAAAATACTTACTTCGACCCAAACAAGTTCATCTGACTTGTCTCGAGGCTATTAAGTTTTGCTGGCCTGTCCTTCCCTATATCTAGAATTCTCATTTGAAGAATGATATAGGTAGGAAAAAGATATATTTATCAGCGTGGCCTGGTTCAGAGTTTAGCTATATATATATATATTTTTAAATTGAGCTAAATTTGGGTGAGTTCACCCAAAACCATATAATTCAATTATGTGCGAAACTATAGAATATCACTTGGTTCTAAATTAGTTTAATTCTCCATGGGATAATGTATCATACTCAAAAGTGTGTCACTGATAAGATATTCCTAGGTTATCTAGAGTGCTACTGATCTTATTTTGCAGGTCAGTATTTATTTACCTGTGCTGAAGACAATGAAATGTGTTGTGGAAAGAATGAAAAATATCAGCAGTTCTGTTGTAAGTTACAATATGTTTAATTGTGAAGGCATATTTGGGAAGAGAGTTAAATATAATTGAATTGCATTTCTACTTAATTATTGCAGAATTTAGGAATATACTATTTTAAAATTGTGTTTATATAATCAGTAATTGTATAAATCGCTTTCTCAAAATGAATTACAGATAAAGCAAATCCATTCTAGGCCTAGACCATAGTGAGAATAGTAAGATATTCATTTTTTTATTTTCTCTCCTTTAAGTTATGACACAGGCTGATTTGGCGCATAATCTATATTAGGAATTGATTTCCTAGCTCGTTTAGTCTTGTAAATGAGCAAGACATCAAGTCTTGTTTGGTCAATATCTGGTGGTAATCTGATATGTAAACTTACATATTTGATATTTAATGGTTGCCAAGATATTAAAGCTGTGCAGCACTTAGAATTCATTTGGGGAAAGGGACTTCAGTATTTTGTAGGCACAAATATAGCTCATTCTAGCAACATCTTTAAACCAGTTGTATCTTTATCAAACTGCAAAGGGAAGCCCTGCATTTCTGGGAAAAGATGTTGCATTAAAAGATGATGCATTAGTGCCTTTTGCCTGCTGTGAAGCAGCTTTGAATTTTAACTGTGGCATAGCATTAACATGCAAATAAAGAAAGATCCACCACTTCCTAAGCAGGAACTGTGAAGAAAGGACAGTGAGATTTGCTCTTTTCACAAATTTTGGAACTCATATCACATCCCTGTGATAATTGCCATATTGGCTAACATAATAGTGGTCCAAATGACTTCTGGAGAGTCAGATTTCACATTAACAACCAAATTATGAAATGCTAAGATGATGTTTTGAGTGTTCTCCTTCAAAGATTGGCTGACATAATAAGTATGGTAAATTATAAAAACATTTATTGGAAGGCTCATTAGACAGTTTATTCTCACCTTTATTCTCAGTTCTTTGTCTATTTTTCAAATGGGCATCCTATCAAAAAAACCACTTTTCAGCCATATATCATTTTTATTTTTAAAAAATGCTATGAAGTCTCTATTGTGTAAATAAAATGAAACCAGTGACTACTTATTTTCACCCACTTCCTCTTCTCAGTTTTTGATAAATGATTCTTAATTACAAATAATAAAAATAATAAAAATGTTAATTAAAAGAATCTAAATTAACATCAAATGGTCAAAAAATCTGGGAGCATATAGAAAGGTGCCAAGCTGTTCATCAGCTTGCCTGGATATGGGCTACAGAATAAAGTAGAATAAGGAATAAAGGTTCTCATAAGTGCATGGCTTTACATTCTTACAAGTATTCCATATATTCCTTTTTCTTTTGCATATTAATCAAGACTGCTCAGACTTTTAGTTAGTAGGGGGTGAGTCTAACCATGGTGCAAAAGACTTTACTTGTTTTAAAATTAAACAGCATGACAATAATCTAGGCCCACAATGGCGAACCTATTGCACACATGCCAGAGATGGCACGCAGAACCCTCTCTATGGGAACGTGAGCCGTCGCCCCAGCTCAGCTCTGCCGCGCATGCATGCACCTCCTGCTGGCCAGCTGGTCCTCAGGTCTCTGCCACGCATGTGTGGGGCGCATGCAGGGTGTAGGGCACATGTGCAGGGATGTGTGCGTATTGCATTTTGGGGGTGCACGTGCGCACTTTGCACACGGTGCTGAAAAGGTTAGCCATCAATGATCTAGGCTATTAGGTTAGGAGGGGATCTATTTAATTAGCCACCCTACTTATTATGATTGTTCATAGTATCAAGACTCATTATTTGAAGTTCAACTTCTCTATCTTCAAAACTACAGTATATGCTGAGGGTAACTCCACAAATACCAAGTGTTCAGTTCAAGTTTCTATGCAGTTTTTATACTGTACAGTTGTGTTCATAAGAATATGGTGAGAATGAACTGGAAAGTGTTATTAAGGGCTTTTGAAACTGATTTGTTTCCATGCAGGTAATAGAAGCAAATCTAAATGGAGAGATGGAATTGAAAATAGAAACTGATCTAGTGTGTATTACAACTCACTTTAGAGACCTTGGAAATCCTCCCTGGGGTAAGCATTTTACTTTTTTTTTCCAGACCAGGAGAGATTTCACAGAAATGAAATAGTACAGTGAGGCTAGAGGTATTTTTCTGGGAATAAAGTCTCATTGAAAATCTGCATATAGCACTATGCTACACATCCCAGAATTGTCCATTGTTCTTGAATGTTAACAAGATTCCCCTTATCCATGATTTTATTGTGAACACAGTAGCCACCTTGGCTTTATAATACAGATTTGGATGAAATTAGAAGAAGATGTTCTACAGTGATGTGTCAGAATTGGCTTGTATCGGCTCAGAAGAGCAGATTGTTAAGGTTTCTGGAATTTTGTGATTTGTTTGAGAGCACAGCTGAGCCACTATGTTTAATAATAGCAATGGAGCTAGGAGAGCATTTACCACAAATCACTGATGTTTTCCCTATGTGAGATGTAGAACACCTGGCACTATCTCTGATCTTGAGAAAATGGGGATGCAGTTATCATCTGGAAAGCCTTAATAATTTTCAGAGCGTCTGGGCCAGAGCTGATTGGAAATGAGATTCTTTGATTGAAGTTGGACCCTGGGAAGGAATTGAGTTTGTCAGTACTGTACCAAAATTTAGTTGGCAGTCATAGGTCCTCTTCACTTGAATTGGATCAAATAGAACAGAGTTCCCCAATCTTTCCAGCTTTGTAGACCAGCGGGGGATGGGGGTGGGAGTTCTCCACGAGTGTGCATGCAAGCATGTACGTGTACACAGCTCCATTTGTGCAAGCATGCTCAGTTGTCTGCCACTTCTGCAGCTGGGTTCCAAACAGCTCAACTGCAAGGGTCAAATTGTTCTGTGTGTTGAATTAGGCTGCCCTACTGGCTGCAGAAAAGAAGCTCACATTAACTGTATCTGCCCTGATGAAGATACCATTGAAGGAACTTGCTTTTATTAAAGGCCAGAGAGACAAGATTGGTTTGCCAGGTGTACCCGAGCAGAAATGACTACTCAAAAGGCAAAGTTGCAATATGATGAGAGATGAAGGCTCACTGAATATAAGCAGAGAAGTATTCCATATATTTTGATACTGACAAATTATTTCTTATGATGAAAATGACAGACGTCTATGATGAATATGAAGAGGAAAGTGATGGAAGTTATGAAGAGGTCTTAGATTAAGCACATGTGCCCTCTACTTCAAAAGAAAAGACAGAATAGATTAGAAATAACAAATGTCGCTATGCAGAGCATATGGTGTGGGTCTACGTGCCACTGCTGTCATTACTACAGCCACCTTCATAGATGCTGGTTTGAGCACTGATGAAGACAAGAGACTTGTAGTTGACCACAATAAAATCAAGAAAGCCCAGGAAAAATTATGAAGATCCTAGGTCAAGAATTTGATGAGCTCTGTAAGAAGGGTGAAATAGAATGCATCTTCTTTGATATAGATGCAACTAAAGCTATGCTGAAAGCAAATAATTCAAGTCAGAAATTCCCCAGTATCATCAAAGAAGAACATTATTCTGTGTACAGTGAGCCAGGTGGAAGATATCTTTATCATTTCACTCCAGGAAAAAGCTCAAAAACAGGAAAAGTGGTTGTAGATAATCTGGTGTATTTCATGAAGAAGAAAAGCATTGACAAAAGCTTGAAGATTATTGGAGGAAATTTTACAAATGTTAATACTGGCTGTGAAGGTGCCATGCACTTGGAAGAGGTTAAGCTTGACCAGAAATTGATCTGATTAGTATGTGTACCTCACACGAATGAGTTATCCCTATGGCACTTAATCATAAAATTGGATCGGAAGAACTTGTCTAACAACAAATGGGCAGATAAAATTGGCAATGTGCTAGACTCTACAACAAACTTGATATTGATCCTTCATTCACTAGAGTTACAGATTAACAGAGTTGAAAGGGACCTTGTAGTATAAGTCATCTAGTCCAACATCTCACTCAAGCAGGAAACCCTACACTATCTCTGACAAATAGCAGTCTAATCTCTTTTTAAAAACCTCCAGTGATGAAGCTCCCACAGCTACCAAAGGCAATCTGTTCCATTGATCGATTGTTCTCACTGTCAGAAAATTTCTCCTTATTTCTAGGTTGAATCTCTCTCCTTAATTAGCTTCCATTTCATTATTCCTTGTCTGGCCTTCAGGTGCCTTGGAAAATAGCTTGACCCCTTCCTCTCTGTGGCA
Source organism: Notechis scutatus (assembly GCF_049901735.1). Lineage (NCBI taxonomy): Eukaryota > Metazoa > Chordata > Lepidosauria > Squamata > Elapidae > Notechis > Notechis scutatus. Next base: position 77,058,969 of record NC_142025.1, on the reverse strand, counting down.
GCCCCTCAAATATTAGAACACTGTTTCAATTGGTGAGCCTTTCATTTCACTGAGCGATGGTGTTGTAAAGCAGTGATCCCCAACCTTTTTGACGCCGCGGCCCAGTACCCGGCATCAGCTGGGCGCGCGCCAATTACAGACATCAGCTGACAGGCCGCCATCTTTTTGACGAAAAAGTGCTTCCGGTGACTTCACGGAAGCACGTTTCATCAAAAAGATGGCGTTGCCCGAGTGAGCTTTTCCGGCTAGAAATGGCTTTCTACCGGAAAAGCTCACCAAGCACTATGCCGCATATCTTTTGATGGCGTGCTTCCAGTGAGCTTTCTACCCGGAAAAGCTCACCGGAAGCACTTTTTCATGAAAAAGATGGCGGCGCCTAGCAAGCCAGCGGCCCGGTAGGAGTTGTTCCACGGCCCGGTACCGGTCCGCGGCCCGGTGGTTGGGGACCCCTGTTGTAAAGGATCTCTCTACTGATCAAGCTTATAGATATAGGATCATACAGGCCATAAGGACTGGAGAACTTCCCACAGTTGTGGCCCTTCTGGAAATTAGCCCTTGTAAGCCATTCATACTGATTGACAACTGCAAATAGACTTTGTCGAATATGAGTTTCCAAGTGTGGCTTTTAAGGCAAAACTCTCCAAAACTTAAGAATGATAGTGGAATACGTCATTGGTGTGTACTACACTTGCTGGTTCAACATCCAAGTAAAATATTCCTGGATTGAAGGCCTGTGTCATGTGTTGTTCTAGCTGCAGCAAGTCAGACTGAAAAAGAAGGCTGTAGTAGATGTTGTTTTGTCAACCATTCAGTGCATAGTATGCTTTCAGTGAAATTTTAATCCAGACACTCTTGTATTGAGATGACATTCAAGAGGAGAGCTGGTGTGCAAAAGATCATTGACTTGAGAGTGCAGATGATGAAGTGCTGGGAGATTTTTTGTACGTGCAAGAAAAATGCCTTTAATCAATACCAGAGCATCCACTTTGCTGGAACTGATAGACTGATCTGAAGATGTATATGAGCTACCTTTGATGTGCAAACTGACTACAGTGGAAATAAGTTAATTGTCATGCCCAATCAATAGAGAGATGTGTGAAACAGGTCACATCAGAGGCTAAGAAGCAAGTCGGCAGCTGATGTCGAACAAATCAAAACAAGATTTGATGAAAATTGCTTAAATATTTCAGATAATTGCATTCTGATGTTAGTTTATGATTGCAAGGATTATTTTTTGCTTAGCTAGATAATATGCATGCAGAAAAAAACTATTTTTGTAGCATAAGGTATAATTTTGCGAAGATAGTTATCAGTATTTGGATTACAAGAAACTTTTGTGGGGAATATGATCAGACATGGATTTACCATACCAAGCTAAACGTTGTGCAATTGCAAAAATAACAGCAGATTTGAATTCTTGGTGTAAAAACACATATTTTTAAAACCCCTCACTGAAAAAAATTTAAAAAAATAATTTTCACCCCATTAAATGACACACCATAGCAGTCCTGAGGTCATGTGAACAGCTTTTTTAACCTGACAAGCAAAGTCAATGGGAAACCCAGATTTACTTAACAACCGTCTTACTAACTTAACAATTGCAATTATTCACTTAATAATTGTGGCAAGATAGGTCATAAAGTGAGACAAATTTAACAAATGTCTTAGCAACATAAATTTTGGGCTCAGATGTGGTCATAAGTCAAGGACTACCTATATTAACTACTTGGCTGTTTTCAGATTGCTCTTATCTCAGGTGGCACTGATTATAATGTTTTAAATGTTGTGGAATTTATAGCTGACTTTACAAGTCTGGTTGTAGATTACAAAATACTTTCTGTTTTGAATTTTAGTATCTTGGGATGATTCTCAAAACTCTACTCACGAAAGAGACCCTATGAATATGGCTGAGGCACGCATTGATATTAAGAGACTTCTCCAGTTCCTTGCAGGGCAACAAGTCAACCCCACAAAAGCACTGTGTAGTAAGTGTTCCTTTTTTACTAGTCTTTTAATCAGTTTAATATCTAGGTGCATAAAATATTTGATAAAAATGGTCATTCTTTTCTATAAAATGAAAATGTCTGGTTGTTAATTTATTCAGGCTGAACCAATGGTGTTCAATGGAGGATCAGTTCTAGATCAAATATTTATTTGTTTTTACTCAATTTCTGCAGTTGTCCATCTCAATGCTTCTGGGTGGCTTATAATTAAAACATGCAATAAACAATAAAACACTATAAAACAATAAAAAACTAAATAAAAATGTTTATCCAAAACAAATATGCATATTGATACCAATATCAGTTTGGTAGTCTCAGATCCATGACTCTAGCAGACTGGCAAATTATCCTGCTGGCTACAGGACTATTTGTCATGCTACTGCAAATTCATAATTACCGTTTGGCTAAATTCTCTCCCAGTAATAGACCACTTCAACAGACTTTCAGAGAACTGCCATTCCATACAGTTTCGGATTATTGTTAGATATATCTTGCCTTTTAATGCGAACTCATGGCCACCAGCAAAAAAAATGGATTTGTAGTGCAGTTGTGAAGTTCTTTTATGTTTTTCTTTTTCCTTCAAAGTTTTTTCTAATATTTGAATATTTGAAGATTGCATTTAATCTTACCTTTACAGTAAATAATTAATGATTCCTTGACGACTTCTCCATGATTTATATTTTTCTCATTATTTACTGGTTTTTTATTTAAAAATCTTGTTTTGTTATAGCAAGTACCATGCAGAACTGAAATTCTGAGTTTCCTATTCACTACTGAGACTTAAATTCTTCTGATCAAGTGCCGAGGAATATTTTATATTCTTCCAGTCAAATAGTCCTCAACTTACAGGGTCCTTTAAAAACCATTTGAACCATAAAGCACCCTTGGCCATTGTAAATAGTTGTACCTCAGGCCAGTCAAGTTTATGACCAGTTGTGTTCCACGGTCATGTAACCACAATTTATGATTATTTTTGCTGTTTTTTGTTTAAAAAATAGATTTGATTAACAACAACCATACTTTCCTCGCACCAACCATAGAAAGGGGTCTAGGACAACTCACTGTGTCAACTCTCCATGGGACAACTCATCATGGCCAACTTGCTGTGGGACAGCTCACCATGGGTCAAGCCTTTTGCTAATTTTGAAGAAATGGTGTAGAATAATTAAAGTATGCAAAAGGAGAAACAAAATGAAATGTGAATGACAAAAATTAAAATATTTTTTAATTATGTTAAATAATTGAGTTGAATCGTGCTGCGATGAATTGGCCTCTGGTGAGTTGTCTCATGGCAAGTTGACCATGGTGAGTTGACTGCCGAGATGGCCATGGCGAGTTGTCCCATTCCAGTAGAAAGACTAGGAAAATACTTCCAATAACATGTTTGCCTTGACTTATGACTGTAATGACATGAGCAGATTTCTGGTTTCAATTATAGTCATACGTTGAGGATGTATGCACTCTTTATTGAATAAGAAGCACTTGACCAATTACCATGCTTCATATTGGGTTTTGTTATTCTTTAAAATATGGATTTGTGTCTTGCAGATATTGCAAGTAACAGAATTGTTCATTTCATCTTACTACATGAGGACGTCTCTCTTCAATATTTCATTCCAGCCCTCGCATGAATTGAAAAGTCATTCCAGCATATCCTCAAGTTGTTGAAATAGATTAAAAAGAATGAAGGGAAAGATGCTCTCTGTCTTATTAAAATTGTAGCCAATTTACTCTCTCTTTCTGAGTGGATGGAATATTATTTAAAAATCATGCAGAGAATGTGGGAAGAGAATAAGAACAGAATTAAAGAAATAAATCATTTGTTTTTACCTATTTAGGAATGATGATCTTTTCAAAATCTCATTTTAAGTTACGAAAACACAGATGTTTTGAAACTACTGTCAAATAGCTATCTCTAGGATATGTGATTTTTAGTAGAAAGTGCTTGGAAAAATATCTTGGAAAAATAATGAACTCTTATCTAATAGATTCAATTAAGCATTGACCTAGATAGCTAAATACTGTGTAGATTTAATGTTTTGATGATGATATCGTATAAATGAAGCAAATTACATCATAATATTTGCATGCAACAAATGTATTACGTGGAATAAATATCTGTTCCAATGTATGCAAAAGATGTAAATTGCAGCAACAAAATTATATACTGCATGCAAGTCCATTATATCAAATTTTGATTTTATAAAGCTTATAAACTAAATAAACATATATAAATTTATAAACACATTTCAAATAAGCATAGGTAACTAATCATTTAGGATAAATCCATATGGATAGTCATACATATTTATGCACTAACCTTAAACATTACAAAGTGAAGCAATCAAGGGATGAAATAAACTTTACAGAAATTCCTGAAGTTGGATTTGACAGTTGATTCCTAGGTAAGAGTGTAATTATTGTAGATGGCAGTGATGGGCAGCAGCCTTACATCACAACAGATAAAAACAGTTGTGTGCCATGGGAGAAAGAAGTGAAAGAGAGCTAAAGTTCAAGCAAAGTTAAGTAAAGTAAAAGAAGCAAATGATGAGAAGAAAAGGACAATGAAAGAATTGGTGCTGCACAACTGACAGACAAAAGCAACGACCCAGCATGATGGTTCAGAAAGGGGGGAGAAGGAAGAAGAAAAATAAAGTTAAGCAAAGTTAAGTAAAAGTTAAAGAGGAAAAGGAAAAGAAACAACAGAAGGAAGGAAGGAAGGGAGAAAAGAAGATGGGGAAAAGATGGCGGGGTATACAACTGGTGTTTGGCTCAATCAATGCAGGTGGCATTGCAGTCAATATGTACAGTTCGTGGCAGTGGTGTTGGGCAATGTTGACAGCAATTATGGGCACAACTAACATGCACCTAGGAGCATTGCCAATGAGTGTAAATAGTGATTTATGCAGCAGACAGTAGCGCAAAGTGGCATGCACAACTGGCAGCAAAGGTGAAAGGTAGAAGACGCAGTGAAGTGCTTAGCTTAGAGAAGAGGAAAAGTAAAGTTAAAGAAGCAAAGGAAGAAGAAAGGTGGAGAAAGAAGGAGAGAGAAGGAATGGCATCAGGACTACAGCACTAGCTACAAGAGAGAATTCAACATTAGCAACAAGAATGAGCAAATGATTAATTTTTAAGTATTATTTCAACATTAACCCGAAGAAGACCAATTTCTAAAAGAAGGAAGGGACCCAAAGATTGTTTAAAAACTGCATAAAGCTGTTTCTTTTTGTTTTAAATAAAATTTTAGTTTTTTCAAAGTCTTCTAGTTTTTGAAATTTTAGAATTTTTAAAATAACTCCATCAGTTAGGATCTTAAAATAAAGCCTTACTAAAATATCCCAAAGGTGCTTTTCAAGAGGCTTCCTGGTTTTCTTTAAAGATGTTTCACTTCTCATCCAAGAAGTTTCTTCAGCTTCTTGGATGAAGCTCCTTCAGCCTCAAGTGAAGAAATTTGGATAAGAAGTGAAACGTCTTCAAAGAAAACCAGAAAATCCAGTTGCCTCTTAGAATATCACATTTTTGGGACAACCATAACCTGGATGCTGAGAATATCCTTAGACTTACTAAAACATATTTTTAAAACATATTTTTTTTAAATTAAATTTCTAAAATTAAGATTTAAAAATTTTTAAAACAATGTAGGGACCCATTGGTGACTATATGTTTTGCCCCACTCATTCACACACACACAAAAGTGTTTTTAGAAAGTTTTTATTAATGTTCCCCAGCAATTCCTTTCAGCCAGCCTCAGAACTGTCCCAAATCTAGCCACAAGCAGGCCAAAGTTAGTCCACAAAGTAATGGCTAATAATCCATAAAACAATGGAAAATTGCACCAAAAAGTCAGTCCACCAAACAAACTTAAATCCACCAAGCCAAACTGAAATACACCCACAAGAGCTAACTTGGCACTTCCTGTTTTGAGCTTCCCCAAACACGGACCGCTGACCGCGATCGTGCGCAGCTTTGGTTCATGCTTTGGTGTCGGAGAGCCCCAATCCTTTGGATTCGGGGAAGAAGCTACCTCATAGGGGTTGCGGAGGAAGGGGAGACCGTCAGCTGGGTAGAGGGGAGTCACAAACCCCCTCCCCGGCTTGACAATTGCTCCTTCCCGAAGACGCCTGAAGCGGTGGTCTAAAATGGCCACCCTGAAGGGGAAGATTAGACTGGAATAAGATTGTGCAGGAGAGAGAGAAAGAAGCAAACAGCAGGAGGAACATGACGATACAATCAAATGGAAGATACCCCCAGGATTAACATTTCAAAGAATCTTTAAGAAAGGATCTAAGCAGCAAAGAGAAACAGAAAAAAAAAGGTGTGAATTGCTTTTGATAGTGTCGGGGCTTCGAAACCACAGAAGGTAGAAGCTAGAGAAGGAACTATATAATCAACTTGGATAAGTATACTTTGATTTTATATTGGCACTAATAAAGCTGAACTATAGACTGTTAAAGAGGAAATTTAATATCAACTGGATTTGATCTTTTTCTTGTTGGAAAATTGTGGTTTAAAAAGCTCTGAATAATAGAGAAGAAAAAAGAAAAGTGGGGGTGAAGACTTAGCATAATAAAGAGTGCCATCTCAGTTAAACTCAACTTGTTTTTCTTTTAAAAAACTCTTGTTTCTTGAAATTGCATGGAAATTGATACAATAAAGCAAGAACTTTGAAAAATTGAAACATTGTAACAAAGAAAGAATTAGGAAAATTCTGCCTTTGGATTAGTTGCTGATTCTGACATGAATTTGGCACTGGATTAGCGGAGACTTAAAAACTTGAGAGGAAGAAAAGTTGACTGTTGGAAATAAACTTTAAAGATACTATTTGGATTAAATTGTGAATCAGAAAGTTGTAAAATGGCCATTTCTCTTCTGACATTAAAAATGATACTCAGAAAAATGAAAGAAACACTACAAGAACGAGGTGAATCGTTTAAAATTTATTGAAAATGCGACAGCAGAATATGAACAACAAAGACAAAAGGCAGAAGAAGAGGTGGAGCAAATCATAGAAGAGACCATCTTTAGTGATCATCGAGAACCAAGAGCTCTTGAAAGAAAGAAGAAAAGAGTTGGAAATAAATAGAGGAGATTTAAGAAATTAAATAGAAAGGGGAATATCCAAAAAATTAAAAAAGGGAAAAAGAGTCAGCAGAAATTGAAAGGGCGAAAGGAAGCTATAAATAGAGAGATAAACACTGGAGTGAAAGTACAAAGGAGAAAAGACAGGGGAAAAGAAGGGACAAGAAACAGGATTTGGAAACAAAGAAATATGGGAATTGTAAAAAAATGGGGAAATCCTTAATTGGACACAGAGATAATGGGTGATTATTATATAGAAAGGGGATTCTGCAAGGTATTGAGGGGTAATATAAGTAAATTTATAGTTACGAAATAGGGACATACAGACTGACAAGATGGAAAAACAGAATTGTTATTTTTTGGATAATGGAATCTAATGCTCTTCCTCTTTATGTAGAGGAATAATTGTAACAAATAATGGAATAAATATATTTGATATATTGAAATATTTTTAAGATTGGAATGTTGGCTTTTTTTGGTTTAAATATGAATGGAATAATTAATGTAATATGTGTATTAAATATATGGAAATAAATGAAATGATATAGGAGAAGAGCTGAAATGGAATTAACTTTAGGGCTTAGGATTGTTTTACTGTTTGAGTAGATTAATGTGTCCTTTTTTGGGGGGGAAATTTAATGAAATTTAAAAGGAGAAAAATCATGCAGAATCTGATTTATATATGCTATGTAGTTTTAAAAGGATTATTAAGTTTAATGTTTTAGGTAATAATGTTAAATGTTTTAACGAGATTTAAAAGGGGTGAAAATAAATGAATTTATAACTTAGAGGTGGTGCACTTATATTGAGATTTCAGGGGGGAAACCAATTTATAGAAGTGTCTTTTTTTAATTAGAATTTAAGATGAAATATACAAATGTGACAGTTAAAAGCACTAAAGTATAATGATTATGAAGTTATCATAAGTGAATTAATTAATGAGATAAATATTTGGAATAATACAATAAAATAGAAAATGTATAAAAGTACTGTTAAGATAAGGAATTGGATATAAAAATTGAATATGTAACCATGCTGTTCACTAAAAAGAGACGTTAAAATATGGAAAACTGAATAAAACTTGTTTAAAAAAAAAGAGCTGACTTGGCAAGAGAAGTTCAGAGTTTCCAAGGCACAAAGCCATAAACCAAACACATTCCCAGCAATGCTTCTCTTTGCCTGCCATGATAAATAAGCTGTCCGGTGTAGCCCATCAAGATGGGCAGGGCCTTCTCCTGAGAATCTGGCAGATTTACTCTGTGGATTACTTGAACTTGAAGATAAATTATTGATTGCAAAATACAGTATATTTTGAAAGTGATCTGATTTGCCTTCAATGTGTTACATTTAAAGTTTGTTTAGACACCCAGGCACAGGAGGGAGCAAGCATTAACTCTTCAACATTTCAATATTAATCACAAGAGGGAGAAAAAAACAAGTTTTAAAACCAAAGGATACAATATTGAATGATTGTTTAATTATTATTTTTTAATAACAATAAAAACATTGTTAAAAAAATAAATGCCTGCATCATTTTAAAAAAAGAATAAGGGAGCTGCATTGGGACTATTGAGAGTATTTTCAAGAAAAATAACAAGAGGGAGTCAACTTATTCTCCAAAGCACTTGAAGCCAAGACAAGAAATGATGGGTGGAAGCTTGTTAAGGAGAGATCCAACTGGAATCTAGGAGAAATTTTCTGACACAGAACAATCAATGGAACAGCCTGTCTGTCACCAGACGTTTTCAAGAATAGACTGGACAACCATTTTACTGGGATGATATAAGATCTCCTGCCTTGAGCCAGATGGTTGAAGAGAAGACCTCCAAAGTCCCTTCCTGCCCTATGATTCTATGAATAGTGTTTATATATATTGTAGTTTATTTTTATGTGTCTACTGATGGCTGATTTGTCTGAATTCAAGCTTCCAGGAATTTATCTGATTCTATGAATTCCCTAATGTTTTTGGATTTAACTTGGTCTAAAAAGCTTGCATACGAAACTGTCTTGAGCTAGAATTTTCATTGTATCATCTTTTAGTTTGTAGATTCTCTTTAGATTAGAGGATGTTCTCTGCCAATCTTCTGCATACTGTATGCCTACTTAAGTGGCTGTTATAGTCCTTACTCTGTACATTGTAGATGACTCCTATTATTCCTGTCCAGCTCCGGAGCTCCACACCATTTTTTTTTCAGAGGGGAATCTGACTCGAGTATAAGCCGAGGGGGGTTTTTTCAGCACAAAAAATGGGCTGAAAAACTCGGCTTATACTCGAGTATATACGGTATACATCTTGCTGTTAAATTAATCCCTAAGTACTTTACTTTCTTTATAATCTGAATATCTATTCTCTTCATTAATTCTTTTATCTGCATTTCTGTGAGATTTTTAACTAATATCTTAGTTTTCTCTTTGTTTATTTTTAATCCTGCCATTTCGCAATATTCCTCTATTTTTTTTAATTAGCTTAAGGCCTGTTTTTAATGGATCTTCCAAAATAAAAACTAAATCATCTGCAAATGCCTGTAACGTATTTTTCTTTTTTTATTTCCAAACCTGTTATTTCTATATCTTGTCTAATATTTCTATTTAATATCTCCAGCATCAATATAAATAATAGAGGAGACAAGAGGCATCCTTGTTGTGTACCCTTTTTAATAGCAACCTTCCCTGTCATATTTCCATTTACCATCACCTTTGCTGTTTGCTTATAGTTTATTGCCTTAACCATATTAATAAATCTCTTCCCAAAATCCATATCTTTCAGCTGTGCTAACATAAATTGCCAATTCAAATTGTCAAATGCTCTCTGCGCATCTAGGAAGATCAATGCCTCCCTGGATGTGCTTCCCTGGATGTGCTTCGTAGTACACCAACGTGTTTAAAATTAATCTCATATTGTCTTTAATTTGTCTCTTAGGCAAGAATCCATTTTGGTCTGGATGTACAAATTGATTTAGAAATCTTTTAAGTCTTTCTGCAATTATTGAAGCATAGATTTTATAGTCCGCATTCAATAAATATATCGGTCTGTAATTTTTTATCTGTTGCAAGTTTGAGTCTTCCTTTGATATGAGCGTAATATATGCTTCTGTCCATGAATTTGCTCCTTTCACTTCTAACAATACTTCAAACACTTTCAACATTGGTTTAGAAATAGAATTAGAATTAGAAGAACTTTATTGTAGAAGTACAATGAAACTGTGGATGCACCCCAGCAACTGTTCGCAATACAATAAAACCAAAGCATTTAAAAATGAAGATAAGAAAGATAGAGAAAGATAAAATATTTACTTAAAATATTTTCCAAACCTTTGTAAAGTTCTGCTGGTAATCCATCTGGGCCTGGTGTTTTCCCATTTTTTTGTCTCTTAATTGCTTCTATTAATTCCATCATTGTTATGTGTTCATCTAACATAACTTTTACTATTTCAGGTATTTTAGGTAATTCTGCTTCTTTTAGATATTGCTTTATTTTGTCTTCTGAAACTACCTTGTGGTCGTATAACTTTCCACAATAATTTTGAATCACTTTCTTTTTGTCCTCATTTTGGTGATGATACAGATTTCCTTCCTCATCCATTAATTGTTGTTATCAGGTTTTTTTTCTTTCTCTTTTTTCAATTTGTATGCCAGCCATCTTCCTGGTTTATTTGCATTTTCAAAAAAGTTTTGTTTAGTGTTTCTATTTTTTTGTGCTAGTTCTTCTTTATCTATTATATTTAACTTGTGTTTTATTAATTCCATTTGACTTTTTAAACTCTTTTTTGTGGTTCTTTTTGTAGTTCTGTCTCTCATTTCTTATATTCTTCTTCTAATGTCTTTTAATTTTGTTTTTATACGTTATGACTAAACCTCTAATATATGCCTTGGCTATATCCCATACATTTTGTAGTTCTTTTCTGTTCTCTTTGAAGAAGTCAAATTCTTTTTCCATGAACTGGATAAATTCTTTATCTTTTAATATTGATTGATTCAACATCCATCTTAGTTTTCTTTTTTGTCCTTTCCATGTAAATTTTATTGGATTATGGTCCAATAAAAGTTACTTGTTTCTATATTCAATTCTTGTATATTTGCCTTTAATTTGGCTGACATCCATATCTATTCTTGACCAATTCTGTTCATAGTAGTACCGGGTTCACCCCCTTTAAAGTGGCATCAGGACAAGACTTTGTACCCATATCTGAGCTTCCTCGTGAAAAGCCTAACATCCAATCACTAGACGAATGGATATCTCAACTCCAGCTTAACTGGCCAGTTGCTCGCAAAGCGTTAGATAACGCCCATCAGTCCCATAAGAAATTTGCAGATAAAAAGAGAGCCCCACAGAAGTCCTATCAAGTGGGAGACAAAGTTTTCCTGTCCACCAGATACTTACAAACCACTCAAAAGTCGAAGAAACTTGGCCCTAAGTATGTAGATCCTTTCACAGTTGAACGAATTGTGAATCCTGTGACAGTCCAATTGACACTATCAAAAACTCTTCGACGAATTCATCCAGTTTTCCATGTTAGTTTGTTGAAACCTGAACACACTTCTGTCTTGAGACCAACCCAGACTGATCCTCCTATACCATTGCTGATTGAGGGTGAACAGCACTTTGAAGTTAAAGAGATTTTGGACTCTTGTAAATGGAGGGGTCGCCTCCAATACCTCGTAGCTTGGAAACATTTCCCATCTTCCCAAGCTGAGTGGGTTAATGAGAAGGATGTTAGAGCCCCTAAACTGATCAAAGACTTTCACACAAAGTATCCTGATAAACCCTAGAAATGTATATGATTGTTAATCAATGCTTTTATGTTGTTCTCTCTTACAGGGCTAACATCTTTTTTCTAGGGGGGCCGAATGTCAGCCTTCAAGATCTTTTCTACTTTTCTACTGCTTTGCATCTTTCGGCTGCCATGAGTAACGGGGGAGGAGGGGTTGCGCCTGGGAAAGAGAGCTGGAGGTGTTACATTCTTGTGTTGTATAAATGAGGAGTGGGGGGAGTATAAATTCCTGCTCTTAAGTTTCTATTTCCTTGCTTAGCCTTCTTTCCTTTGCGCAGCTGCGAATCTTTATCAAAATATGTCAAGGTCAATGGACAGAGGCTTCATCACCACCTGAAGATGCCCACATGATCATATTCAGAACTTTTAATTGGAAGAATCTTTTGAACTTTGGGGGGGTGGGAACAATTCCATCCCTTTGTATATGTGATCTGCGCGCCTAATTCCTTAGATTCAGAATTCTACCTGTAGCTTTCACTTCAAATTTCAGTAAAAGATATCTTTCCTCTAATCTATGGAGTCTAAGTATTTCTTTCTTGGATTTTGAATGGAGCACAGACTGACAGGGGCATAAATTGCAATTAAAAGTGTTTTAATGCTGTTATCCGTTATTTCCATCATCAAAATCCTTCCATCATCATCTGTGTAAATTAGTTCTGCCAAAATTGTTTCTTTAATATATAATACCACACCTCTTTTTTTAGATTGTGCCAGCGACATAATTTCCCTAGTTTTACTTGTTTTAGTATGTATTCATGTTGTTTTTTTAATATGTACCTCTTGTAAGCAGAGTATATCAAATTTTAATTTTTCTAATTTATGAAATACTTTCCTTCTTTTAGTAGCCAAGTTAAGTCCATTTATGTTAATTGTAATCAATTTTATTTCATCCATGTTAAGCTTTATAAGAGGGGTTTTATTGGTCTAGTGGATCTCAATTCTCTGGGTTCACTGCCTACTGCACCTCCTTCTTTTTCTTTTTCAATTACTGCTATACACTCCTCTTGGAACTCAATTAGTGACTCTTCCTTTCTTTCTTCTTCCTCCTTTTCTCTAAAGTATTTTATGTAGAATAGCTCAGCTTTTCCAACTGTGTCAATTCTGTGTCTTTGTTCCTGCCAAGTGAATAAAAGGCCTTCTGGCATCAGCCATCTGTAGTTTACTCCTCTTTTAAGTAACTCTTTAGTCAAGAATAAATATTCTCTTCTCATCTCTCCTTGGTATCTGTTTCAGCACCACAATTTCTTTATCTTTATATTTTAGTGTTTTCTTTCTCACCACCTGGAGTATCTGTGTCTTAATAATCTTCTTAGTAAATCTAATGTGAACTTCTCTTGGTAATCTATTCCTCGTTGCATATCTTGTGCAGACACACAACACTTCGTCCATCCCATCCATCATCTTTTCTTATTTCCAGTGCTTCTGCCAATAGTTCTGCCATTATTTCAGCAAGTTTTTCACCTTTTCCTTCTTCTATATTTTGAAATCTTAGATAAAATTCTGATTTGTCTATTTCCCATCCTAATGGTTCACATCTGCCTTCTCGACATTGCTCAAACGAATATCAATATCTCCAATTTTCTTATCTCTTTGTATATCTTCTTTAATTTTTTTGAATCTGTCTTCATATTTCATCATCTGTTGAATATTTTCCACTTTTTCATCTGTCTTTTCAATTTTTTGCTCAATTTTCTGAATTCCTTGCATAATCATCTGTAATGTTACTTCCTTCTCTTTCTCTTTTTGCTGTTGTAATATTGTCATTGTCCTCCAGATGGTGAGGGAGTTGGTATCGAAGAAGCTGAGGCTGTTGTCTTTCTACTCATCTTGTAATGCTTATCTGTAAAGAAAGAGAGAGAAAAAAGAGGAAAAAAAGAGGAAAAAAGAAAAAAAGAAAAAAAAACGAAGGCAAGCAATTGCCACTCCAAAGGAAAAAAGGAAAAAGAAAATCTCCAGGCACTTGTATACCTTAATCCAATTAGTTGCAATGGTAGATATAAAAAGTAAAAAAGGAAAAAGGAAAAAAGAAAAATATTCTATATGTTCCTCTTAATAAACAAAAAGAAAACCAAAATAAAAGGTTTACATTCTAGTTCCTGGTTTAAAAAGTTAAAATCCAATTAAAGAGAAAAATAGAGCCCCACTAGTGGTGTAGAAAGGGAGGCAAAAGGTAAAAAGCAATTCTAATATAAAACAAGCCTCTGCTGCCAAATATCCAAGGCTCTTTGATAAATCAGCTCAGAATTTTTCAAGGTCACTTCAATCTTCTTTCTTTCAACTTCAGCTCCAGACTCCAGCTATCTGTACAAATGAGCACCTGAATAAACAAACTGCCATGCTCATCTCTATCTTTTCCAATACAAAGCTCGGAGTCCTTGACTGTAACACAAGCTAGTGAGAGAGAGAAAGAAACAATGTATCCAAACTTCAGGGTGGTAGTGCTACTTATTTTCCTTCACTTTCACTTCCCTCTCCTCAATCTACAACCAGGAACTAAAAAAAAAGTAAAGTCTTTTCCCTTTTTTTTTTAAAGGAGAAAAATAAATCTTAAGTCAAGCAGAAGAATCTTAGTCAAAAAGGGATTTTCAAAAGGGTTGTTAAAAAAAGGGAGAAAGAAATACAAACAAAAATAAAAAGATTAAAAAGTACCAGTCCAGCTTAAAATTAAACAGCTTTGCCAAATTCAAAGTTGCAATAAAAAGGGAAAAAAGAAAAAAACTTTCACTTTGACAATTAATCATGCCGCTTAAATTCTTTTCTCTTCACTTTTAGTCCACTTTAATTTTTTCAGGATATTCTCTCCAAGAAATAATAAGTAAAAGTTCATCTCACCAAACTGACACACTTTTTTCCCAATCTCTTCCATTCCAGAGCTGTCCCAGCTTCAGCAGCTTGGAAGGCTGCCTCTCTGCCGCCGGCAAAAAGGGTTCTTCCTGGATCAACCAGGGACTTTGTGATGTCCCTGGGATCGACGGGATGTGCCCTCCTCAATCACTGTCTCTACAGGATGGTTTAGGTCCAATGGGACCATCCTGCAACGGAGATATCAGTGGCAATCTTGAGGCTTCAAGATCGCATGCTGTACCGCTGAGACACTAGCTCCGCTCCCCCAAGTTCAAATTTTATAATTCCCCCAAAGCTTTCCAAATCAGCTAATATTATATTTGAGGTCTCCAGACCTGCTTCCTAATTTTAAATTTCTTTTACTCTCTTTAAAAAAAATTTCTTTTTTTCTTTCTGATTTTAAAAATGGCTCTCTGGCTTTCTCACTGTTTTTCTTGGGAAGTGGAAGAAGAACAAATCCACCTCCGTTTTTTTTGGGTGCCACTCTCTCCCAGGCTTGTTTCCAGCAGGCTTATTCCTCAATAGCAATTAGAAGTTAGAAATATCTCACCCAGATAGTTTACACTGTTCCTCAGTCTTTCACGCTTTTTCCATCAGTCAGCTGTCCCAGCTTTGATCAGGCCACAGTGACCATCTTTTTCTCCCCACTGGATTGAGAGCCTTCTCTGGATCAATCAGGAAGTTTGCAGGCTTCCTGAGATCAATGGAGTGCGCTCTTTTTCTTCAAGGTGATTCAGGTCCATCAGAACCTCCTTGCAGTTCGAATTTTGGCACAATCCCGAGGAACTGGGGATGTATCATGTCGCTGGGATGTCATCCCCACCCCTTCCCCATTTATAGGTTTTATATTATGGAACATTTCCAATTTTTCTGTTTTCCAAATTTGTTGACTGCACAATTTAAAAGCAAGCTATTCTATCTCTGCAAATAATATAACAATATTGATAACTTATCTTTCCTAACACAGAGATGTTTAGTACTCATATATTAGTGATCAAGGAATTTCGGATGTCATCCTCTCAATTTTCTTCCAAATTCTTTAAAATTATTGAATGCCAGTCTCTTTGTTCTTTCTTGATATTGACGAATTCCCAAGCTGCTGATGCTGCTCTGCTTTGCCCTCTTACAGAGTCCTTTCATTCAACTGCCATTCTAGGATTACAGAAAGCTAGAAGTGAAATAAAATGAGTAACTGTATCAATTGCTACGAAGGTGTGCCCCACGCGATTGAACCCAATGCAATACTTCCCTTTCTATATTCATTGCTGAGAAATAGATCTTCCCCATTTCCAAATACAAGAACTACAGTATTTTCCTTGTCAATGCCTATTGATAAAATCAGTTGATCCACTAAGTTCCAAACATTTAAGTATTACAGTTATAAACAGTTATTTAAGTATTTAAGTATTTAACATTTAAGTTATTTAACATTTAACAGTTATTTAACATTTAAGTATTACAGTTATTTACCAGAGTTCATCATGTTGTTAGATACATACAGTAGCATACGGTATATCTTTGATGGATAATTACTTGAATATCATCACTGCTATCTTGTTAACCTTTATTAAGTGATTTTAGATAAAATGCTGGACTAGCTCTACCAGATCAAAGGTACTCAGGTCTTGTTCTTCTTGAGAAACAGCTACCTAGTCACACATATATTTTAAATCTAGAGAAACGAAATTGTTTGCAATTTGGCATTATGAAAAGAAAAGTGGAAAAAAGCCAAAACATGAGGATGACTTGTGTGGTTTTTGGATCTCAGTGTAGAAGGTATTGTTTCTCCATGAGAAGGACTCTTTAGCACCTCTTTTATAAAACAACTTTGGGGGGAAATGACAAAGATATTTGTCCTGCTGCAATAGTCTGGCAGGCTACAGCCAGCCACCAGAAATATTGAAATAACAAGTTAATAACTTGGCCTTTAAGTCTATATGAAAGGACAAACAAAACAACAGGTTCTGGTATGCCCAATTTCCCCAGGTCATTGGTCATATCACTGGGTATTATGGTTACTAAAATGAAATTTGATTGGCTCTCTGAAAGAAAATCGCAGCCTCAACCCATTTCTCTTTGGCTTGGTTTCACGATGAGTATTGTCTTTGGTTTATTTCTCTCAAAGCAGTTGTCTATCTTAATGTAGAAGTTTCACAATAATTGGCAGTAATTACTCTTATGCCCATGTATATTTTTTAATAAAAAAAGATAGACAGTTGTCTTTATATAATTATGGGATGCCCTAATAGTTTTGTCACACTATGGAATAGCATTTTTATTCAAAAAGGGCAGATGTAAGAGAAGTTACTGACATTCTCAGGTCTCAGATTCTATGGAATTAGAAATCTGTATAGGATTTTTTTTTTTATTGTAGTTTTCCTGTTTATTTTACATTCATTGTTTCTTTCCCCTGCTTTCTAAACAAATGATCTTTAACAAGGGGAAAGAATATAAAATAACAGAATTAGAAGCAATATTGGAGGTCTTTTAGCATAACTACACTGCATGAGCAGTTAGACCCTATACCATTTCAGACAAATGGCTGTCCAATATCTTCTTAAAGACATCCAATTTCTGGAGACAATAAATAAATTAATTCTCTAGACTTATTAATTGGTACTGTCAGGAAGTTTCTCCTAAATTCTAGGTTGGATCTCTGATAATTTTTCATCTATTATTTCTTGTCATGTCCTCAAGTACTTTGGAGAATAGGTTGACCCCCTCCTCTATGTGACAGCTCCTCAGATTTTGGGAAACTACCATGTCACCCCTTGTCCTTCTCTTTGTTAAATTAGACATACCTAATTCCCTCAGTTGTTCATCATATGGTTTAGCCTTCAGACCCCTTATCTTTGTTGACCCTTTATCTCTGTACTCTTTCTTTCTAGAGTCTCTAGAATATTGTGGTGACTGGAACTGGATGCAATATTCCAAGTGTGGTCTCATCAGTGCAGTACAAAGTGGTACTATCACTTCACATAATCTTGAAAGTATCCTTCAATTGATGCAAGGAGTACATTAACTTTTTTGGTAACTGAAACAGTGCTGGCTCATGGTTAATGGTGGTTTATTAAGACATCTAGATCTGTCTTACATTTGCTATCAAATGATCATCTTTTGATATTTGAAAAAGAGGGACATTGGATAAAGGAAAGAGAACAGAAAGGAAAGGATTTGTTTGTTATTGGTCTAATTATTATAGAATTTTTGAAAAAATTTAAACTTGACAAAAAAGGTTTATTTTCATAGGAGTTAAATCTGAACTGGAGCTCATCACATTTCTTGTTCAAAGATTCCACTATTAAACTAATTATAACCAATGACAGATTCATTAATTTAGATAGAGTGGTTTTATGTCAGCTCTGGTCCATATATATCATTACTGTCTGTTTTCCATGACTCCTTTCAATGTCTTGAAAAAAGATCCTTTACATTTCTACAATCTAAATCCTTTTAACAGCAATATGGAGAACTGATATGGAGAACTTTGGTGCCTATCCTTTTTGCAATTGATCCTTAAAAGATCAACAGCAATCTTATTTTATTACCCAAGTTCTTGACACATTTCTTTAACAATTGCAAATTATATATTTTTAAAAATGCAATTAGTTATTAAAATAGGATAATATTATTTGGCTTCAATTTGATTCTTAAAAAAATACTGTATTGTATTAATTTGGAAGCACATCTTTTTAAAAATATGGATTAAAAATAAATGTATTACCATGTGCCTTGGAACTGAACTCAGGTATTTTTCTGACTGTAACAAATATTCCAGAACAAATCACTAACAAGATTTCTTTCATCTTTGCAAACATTTGAAGTTCATTTTATTTATTTTGTTTGAAGGCAATTTAATATGACAGGTCTCTGAAAAGAACTCAGTAGAGAAATTCCTTCTGCCTGAAAAGCAGGGAGTCTTAGATAAACATTAAACACATATAGTATGCAACAAAGATTAAATAGTGGCATGGCTACAGAACAGAATAACAGAATCACTGCTTTAGAAGGGACCTTGGAGGTCTTCTAGTCCAATCGCTTGCACAAGCAGGATACCCTATATAATTCCAGACAAGTAAATGTCCAGTCTCTTCTTAAAAGTCTCCAGTAATGGAGCACCCACAATTTCTGAAGGCAAGCCATACTACTAGTTAAATGTTTTCACCATTACAAAATTTCTCCTTAGTTCTAAGATGCTTCTCTCCTTGATTAGTTCCCATCCATTGTTTCTTGTCTTGCCTTCTGATGCTTTGGAAAAATAGGTTGATCCCCTTTTCTTTGTGGCAGCCACTAAAATATTAGAACACTTGCATGTCACCCCTAGTCCTTTTTTTCACTAGACAAACCTAGTTTCTGCAACCGTTCTTCATATGTTTAGCCTCCAGTCCCCTAATCAACTTTGTTTCTCTTTTCTGCACTCTTTCCAGAGTCCCTACATCTTTTTTTATAATATGATGACCAAAACTGGATGCAGTATATTCTAAGTGTGGTCTTACTAAGGCTTTATCAAGCAATTATAATATTTCATGTGTTCTTGATTGTATCCCTTGGTTAATGCAACCTAGGATTGTGTTGTCCTAAAAGTATAAATATAATGGAAGATAAATTCTTCCATTTCCCACCATCCAGTCAGAACTGAAAAATCTTCTTAGATGAGAAGTGAAATGTCTTCAAAGAAAAATAAAGAAGTCCAGTTGCCATTTGGAAAAGCACCTTTGGGACAACTATGACATGGATGACTGAGAATCTCCATAGACATTTTAGGATTGTGTTGGCTTTTTTGCTGCCACAAACTGATGGTTCATATTTAAGTGACTCCAAGGTCCCTCTCACAATTACTGCTATTGAGACAGGCTTCACCTAATCTGTACCTATACGTTTTTCTTGCCTAAATATAAAATCTTACTTTTCTCTAGATAGAATTTTATTTTAATTTGATAGGCCCAATGTTCAAGTCTGTTGAAATCCATCTGTATTTTGAGCCTGTCTTCTGGAGTATTGGCTATTCTTGCCATTTTAGTATCGTCTGAAAATTCGATGTCTCTCTTCTATTCCCTCATCTAAATAGTTTATGAAGATGTTGAGGAGCACTGGGCCTAATATGGAACCTTTAGGTACTGCTTCCTTCCTTCTATGTAGATGTAGTTCCATTAAGGACCACATGTTGAGTATAACTTGTTAGCTAGTTACAAATCCATCTGATGATGATACTGTCTATCCTACATTTTTTAGTTTATCAAGAAGTCGTGGTGCACAGAGTCAAATGCCTTACTGATTCTACAGATACTCTTGCCAAGGTAAAAGAGAAAGAGAGAAAAGTTTGCTGCTGGTAAAGCCAATACAGAGGACTCTAGACTTTTGTAAAACAAAGAAAATAAATACCTTAACGGTGTCCTATTTTGTCTGTCTTGGTTATTAATGAGCAGTATACAAGTTTTGCATACTGTATGTCCTGGAGAAAATTGTGAAATCAAGAATGCACATAGGTTCTTTTCTTCTGCAGTAAGAGTGCTTATGCAATAGATGCTGCCTACTTCTCATCACTAGGACAATATCCTTTTTCCTGGTTAAATTTGATTCTGTCAGTACCAGTATATATTTTTTAAATCTAAAAGTTGTGTTGTGTGAGCCTGATGCTAGGTTCATGTACATCCATAGTTATGTTAAATAGAAAATACTAGTTTCCTATTATATTATTATTGCTATTATTGCTAGTTTCCTATTATTTTATGAGGTCTTTTTTGACTTCCAGTTTTGTATGACATTTTTTCAGTGTCACAATTCACAAAATTGTGATTTTCCACTCTCTAAGCACACAAGTTCTGATACGCAGCCTATTTGTGCACTTTTCTGGCATAGTGTTTTGGCTTCATTTTATTGGATGTGAAAGCTCATGATCTTTAAAAAAGAAACCAAGAGAAATATGAAGAATGTTGTGCTTTATTGTCACTATATTAGCATTCTTGAAAAGAATTTGGCAAAGTCTGTTGTATTTCTTAAATAAATTCCAATGACAATGCCAAATTAATCTGGGTCAATCTGTTCTTTTACAGTGTCTAGACACCACCTGGAAATTCTAAAAGAAAAAGTAGTATAAAAACTTCTGTCAGAGCCAGATAGCTGTTTCTTGATGTTGCATTAAAAATTCTCTTTTAGCTTCTTAACGGTTATAACCAGCATTCAAGACATTGGTGTTTTGCAAGTTCCTAACAGCAGCTCTTCCAAATAGAAAGCTATACACAGGCCATTAGTAATTTTAAGCAGAGTTAATCTTTTTCTAATTTTTAAAATTAGAAAAAGATTAACTCTGCTTAAAATTACTAATTTTACTAATTATTTTAATTTTACTAATAGCACTGGAAATCTTTTACATTGCCTACAGTTTGGATAGTTAATATGCTCAGATTCAACCCCATCGTGCAACAAGTTACCGCCTCAAGAGCCCTTTGTCATGGCGCAATCTGCCATTTTGTCCCTATTCTAATTTCTCCAGTCCTCTGGATGCTTCTTAACATTATTAGTCAGAACATACAGTGCAGCTATTCCATCTTTCCCACTTTATTTTTCCTTCTTTTGCTTTTTTCAGGGTTTGGAAATGACAGGCAATGCCATCTGTTTCTCACTAAATTCTATGAATGTGGCTGATTGATTGTGTAATTTTTTTTTGTGGAACCCCATGCTTATTGCTGTTTTTCAGGTCACAGACTACTTTTATTTATTCCCTGTAATTATTCAGATCTGAAGGGAATGTCCCCTTGATAGCATAACATTGGCCAGGAATCCATTTTGATGAAGCTGAGTCTCTGGATACAGGCACCACAACTATGAAATTCCCTCCAATTAGAGCTGTCACTAAATATTAACAAACTTCAGTGCACTCATTTGTGCACTCATTTAAATTGTATCTGAGTTGTCATTTCCCATTGTCATATCCCATTCCCATTCTTATTTTTTTCAATGCCACGGATTGTGACGATAAGGAGTTATGAATGTATAATTTCACAGCACTAATACTATTTTATAACCTCATTTGAAATTAAGATAAGTAATGAAAAATAGGTAATAAGTTACAAAGAATAATTAGTAAATAAACAGACCCTGATATATGATCAAACTCTCTAGGATTTCTTCTCCCTTTCCTAATCCATTAAACAGCATTGTCTAATCTCTAATTTAAACCCTCTTAAAGTTTGTACCCAGACCACAAATGATTTAGTCAAATGCTTCCCAAACTTGGTGTGACAAAACGTGCCATTCCAAATATTTCAAACCCCATCACAACCAGTCAACCTTGGCTACAGTGGCAATATATAGGACATAGGGAAGAAAAATAAATGAGAAAGAACAATTGCTATTAGGTAAGAGAAGTGTAGTCTAAAATTAAAAAAAATATTGTTCTCAACATTTGTTCCAACTCATGATTGGAATAAACTATTTAGAATGACATAATGTGTTCAAAATAAACAGACCCAATGAAGAGGAGAAGGACTTGCATTGTATGTAAAGAGTTACTAGATCTGTGTACAAATATTACATTGTTATATGTGTGTTCTACTGGATACCCGAACATGCTGAGGAAATAGATGAACTTTTTGAAATCAGTCAGCTGAGCTGTAGAGGAAACACATCACTATAGTACAGATATTCATCTTAAAATTGTAATTGAGATCAGAATTACAGTTGTAATTTGTGTCAGTTATTAAGTGGATCATCGTGTGACTGACTTGATTTTATGATATTTTTGCAGAAGTTGTTAAATAAAAGCCATGGTGGTTAAGGTAACCTGTTGTCCCCATGGTGTTTTTTTCCAGAAACCAGAAGTACATGCAAAATATTGAAAATTGTAGTCACCTAACTCTGGGATACTGCAACTCATAATGAGCCAGTTGCTAAGTGCCAAAATGTGATCATGTCAATGGGAGGGAAAAAATGGGAAACTTGGCCATCAGAATTTTGAATCCAGATTGTAAGTACCTTTTTTGTTGTTGTTGATTTGAATGATCAAATTTGAGGAATTCCATCAACTGAAAAACAGACACTGCATCAATTGGGAAATTAAAGATTCATTATTATGCCTAACTGATAACTTTATCATTCAAAAGGTCAAGGCAGGAACTAGAGCAAGGGTCAGCAACTCTGGCTCTGGAGCCACATGTGGTTCTTTCATCCCTCTGCTATGGCTCCTGTTGCCGGTTGGCTCTACAATTGATAGGGCTTTCAGTTAGGTCAGGTAGAGGAAAAGGATGCCAAGCTAGGAGGAGACTCTATGGTGGGGGAACCAGACTTCCGGTTGGCTCCATAATTGAATGGGAGGCTTCCGGTTAGGACCTTTGTGGCTTTTTGAGTGTTTACGGTTGTTGACTCCTGAACTAGAGGGTCAGCTATACTGGACTCAATTAATTCTAATAAGGATGAAATGGTTGAGGAAGTGGAAGTCATAGAAACTTGGTGATAGAGTATCAAGCCCAGTATTCTTCAACATCTTCATTAATGATTTAGATGAGGGGATAGATAGAGAACTCATCAAATTTGCAGACAACACCAAACTAGGAGTAATAGACTAATAGTTAACACTTTAGAAAATACACTCATGATATAGAAGGATCTTGGCAAACTTGAAAACTGGGCCCTATTCAACAAAATGCAATTAATTGGTGAGAAAAGTAAGGTCTTACCCTTAAGCAAGAAAAGCCAAATGCACAGGAATAGAATAGGTGGTATCTGAATCAATAGCAATAACTGTGAGAGGGATCTGAATGTTCTACTGCAGGAGACCCCATTCTTTCTGGCTCTGTAGACTGGCAGCAATGGCTGCTGGAAGCAGCGGTGATAGCAGAGGAGAGAGGATGGTTTCGCATGCACAACCTAATCCAGCAATGTGCAAATGGAACTTTCCACATTTGCCCACTGCTTTGCAGCCTAGTTTCCAACAGGTTGCAGACTGGTAGAAGTCCACATACTGGGGTTTGGGGACTCCTGTTCTAGTGGACAACCACTTAAATATGAGCCAACATGTGCTGCAGCTGCAAAACAAGCCAATGGTATTGTGGTAACCAGAATTGCTTAGCATCCACAGAGGGATAATATCAAGATCACTTGAAGAGTTAGCATCTCTTTATATTGCACTGGTAAGACCAGACTTGGAATACTGCGTCATTTTTTTAAAAAAAAGGGTTTTATTAAACAAACAAACAAACAAACACAAACATAAACAAAAAATACATTAAAAATGTTGAACATGGTACAGTCTTCCTAACATTGATCTTTGTCATTACTTTGCTAAATCCAATAATAGTAATACACAATTTCATTCCATATACATTAAATATACATATTTATTTATTTATTTATTTGATTTGCCAATTGTTTACAAGATAATAAGTATAAGTGTATACATAGTTGTGAATACATGAAATGGGTACATATAAGAAAAATAAAAGAAGAATAAGAGAAACAATAGGACAGGGACAGTAGGCACGTTGGTGCGCTTATGCACGCCCCCTACAGACCTCTTAGGAAAGGGGTGAGGTCAATAGTAGACAGTCTAAGGTTAAAGTTTTTGGGGTTTGGGGAAGAAACTACAGAGTCGGGTAGAGTATTCCAGACATTGACCACTCTATTGCTGAAGTCGTATTTCCTGCAATCAAGTTTGGTGCGGTTAACTTTGAGTTTGTATCTATTGTGTATATTCTTTATTCTCTTGAATCTTCCTCTTCTCTAGCCAACCATAAAAATTTTCCCATATTTTATAATAATCTAAATCCTCCTTATTTTTTAATTACTTTGTTAGTTTATCCATTTCTGCGCACATCATAATTTTCCTAAGTATTTCAAATTCATTTGGAGTATCTTTACTTTTCCATTTCTGTGCATACGCCAATCTTGCTGCAGTGATTATATGGATTATTAAATATATATTTTCCTTGTCATATTTCCTCGTATTAATTCCCTAACAGAAAGGGATTATGGTCTATGTTCTATTTTCATCCCACATATTTCTTCTAGCCACTTGTGTAATTTTTGCCAATATTTTTGGGCCTCTTTGAAACTCCACCACAAATGGTAATAAGTTCCTTTTTCTTTATTACATTTCCAGCTTGTGGGAGAAAGTTTTGAATACATTATTGCCAATCTTGATGGAGGTATGTGCCATCTATAAAATAATTTATACAAATTTTCCTTAAATGGTATAGCTAAGGTCATTTTTTATTTCTTTTCCATAATATTTGCCAATCGTCTAAATTAATGCTATAACCAAAATTTTTCTTCCAATTTAAATTCCAATAAAACTTGATTGATTTTTTTTATCATCTTCTCCTTGGTTCCTAATAGAATTTCATCTAATTTTGTCTTAGTTCTACTAATTCCCCACTCTTTTTTGTCCTTTAAGTATTTTGATTGGAGTTGCAAATAGGTCCACCATTCCACATCAATTCCTTGATTCTTCAAATCTTGTCTAGATTGTAATTCCCCTTTGTCATTTAGTATATCTTCATAGGTGATGATTTTTCCTTGTTTCAATAGATGTGGGTGCATCAATGCTTCCAAAGTTGATAGCCAAATAGGTGTTTCTACATACATTTGTCTTTTTATTTTATTCCATGTATTTAAGAGAGTCTGTCTAACTTTATGTCTTTGAACATAGTTATAGCCCTTTAAATTATCCTGCCGGAGGAAGGTATGCCATCCCGACTGCAAATTGTAACCTTCTAATGTTAATATTCTTTTATTCTTATGGTTTATCCAATCTTTCACCCAGGCTAAAATTGCAGCTCTATAATACAATTCCCAGTCAGGTAGGCCAAATCCTTCTCTTTCTTTAGCATCTTGCAGCAACTTCAATTTAACTCTTGGTTTTTTCTTTTCCCATATAAAATTCACCATTACTTTATTTAAATTTCCAGGGTCTGTTTGATCACTTCCTTCTTTGGGGATGATTGTAATCATGGCTTCTTTTCAAGATTGTGGAATTTTTGCATCTTCTAGAACTTCATTAAATATTCTGAGCATTCTACTACTAAAAATATTCTGTTGCGATTTATAAATTTCCGCTGGGAGCCCATTTGGGTCTGAAGCTTTATCATTTTTCTGTTTATTTATTACCAGTGGAGTTCTTCTATTGTTATTTTCTGATTCTGGATACTTTTTCCTTCATCTAAAATTTTTGTGAGTGCATCAAATTCTGATCATCATAATACCAAAAATATATTAAAAGAGTAGAAAGGGGCAAGAAAGATGATTAGGGACTGGAAGCTAAACTATATGATGAACATTGCAGAAATTAGCAATGTCTAGTCTAACAAAGAGAAATGATTACTTGAAAGCAGTCTGCCAAAATACACAACCAGGCCAGAAACATATTAACAAGATCAGAACAGCAAAAAGAAGCTACTCTAAAAAGTTAAGGAATTAGTTCTCAACAAATGAACCAGCAAATATGTGGAAAACTCTTAAAAACATCACTGGCTACAGCAAACCTCCTTCCCAGGCAGAAGGAAATCAACAACTAGCAGATGACCTGAATGCGTTTTACAGCAGATTTGAAAGGAAACTACAGCCACCTATCTCCACAACCCCCATCTCAAATACACCAACAACAGCCAAGTGGTGATCACAGAAAAAGAAGTGTAGGATCAATTTCACAGACAAAAGCCAGGAAAAGCACCAGGGCCAGACAAGATAGCCCCTTCTTGCTTAAAAGTTTGTGCTGACCAATTGACCCACATCTTCACCCAAATTTTCAATAAATCACTAGAGTTGTGCTATGTTCCTTCTTGCTTCAAATGCTCTACTATCATCCCAGTGCCAAAGAAGCCCTCCATCAGGGAACTGAATAACTACAGAACAGTGGCTCTAACATCTGTAGTTATGAAAACCTTTGCCACCTAAAAACCATCACGGATCCACTGTTAGATCCCATGCAGTTTGCATACCGAGCAAATAGATCAACAGATGATGCTGTTAATATGGCTCTGCACTACATCCTATAACATCTTGAACCTACACAAGGATCCTCTTTGCAGATTTCAGTTCAGCATTCAATACCATCATTCCAGACATTCTTCTAACTAAACAAAACCAGCTAGTGGTACCTGAACACACTTGTAAGTGGATCATAAGCTTCCTAACAGACAGGAAGCAGTAGGTGAAGCTAGGCAGAATCACATCTGATACCTGTACAATTAGCACAGCCCCCACCCAAGGCTGTGTGCTGTCTCCACTTCTCTTCTCCCTATATACCAATGACTGCATCCAAACGATCCATCTGTTAAACTACTGAAGTTTGCAGATGATACAAGTGATTGGTCTCATTCGAGACAACATATATAGACAGGAGGTTGTACAACTTGCCTCATGGTGTTACCGGAACAACCTGAAACTGAACACACCATAGAAATGGTGGTAGACTTTAGAAGAAACCCTCCCATACTATCATCCTTTACACTACTAGACAACACAGTATCAACAGTAGGGACCTTCAAATTTCTAGGTTCTATCATATTGACCTAAAATGGAAACCTAACATCAAAAATGTCATCAAAAAAGCACAACAAAGAATGTTCTTTCTGCTTAAACTGCTCAAGGAGCTGCTGATACAGTTCTACAGAGGAATTGTTGAGTCTGTCATCTGTACCTCTGTAACTGTCTGGTTTGGTTCTGCAACCCAACAAGATAGACAGACTTCCGAGAGTAATTAGGACTGCAGATAATAAATTACTATCAACCTGCCTTCAATTGAAGACCTGTATACTGCATGGCTCAAAAAAAGGGCTGTGAAAGTATTTAAAGACCCCCTCACATTATGGAAACATAAACTGCTTCAACTCCTATCCTCAAAACAATGCTATGGAGCACTGCACACCAGAACGAGACATAAGGACAGTTTTTCCCCGAATGCCATCACTCTGGGAAACAAATAATTTCCTCAGCACTGTCCAACTATTTACAAAGTCTGCACTACTATTACTATTAATCTTCCCATCACTCCTTATCGCCCATCCCCTCCCACTTGTGACTGTATGACTGTAACTTTGTCACTTGTATCCTTACGATTTATATTGATTATTTCCTAGTATGATTTGATTGCTTATTGTACCCTATGACTATTATTAAGTATGGCACCTGATGATTCTTCATTCTTGATGAATGTATCTTTTATGTATACTGAGAGTATTTGCACCAAGACAAATTCCTTGTGTGTCCAATCACACTTGGCCAATAAAAGAATTCTATTCTGTTCTGTTCTGTTCTATTGAGAGATTACTGCAGAAAAGGGGGGGGGGGTCAAACCTAATCTCCAAAGCACTTGAGACAGGACATTATCAAAGAGAGATCCAACCTAGAATTAAGGAGAGAATTCCTGACAGTGAAAACAATATCAGTAAAATGGTTTGCCTCCAGAAGTTGTGAATACACTATCATTGGAGGCTTTTAAGAAAATACTGGACAGTCATTTGTTGGAATGATATAGGACGTTCTGTTTCAACACGGGTTTGGACTAGAAGCCCTCCAATGTTCCTTCAATTCTGCTATTCTGTTATTCTTTTCGCTGAGCAGGAATATTGGTACGTGTGTGCAAAAACTTTTCACTATTAGCATAAACACAATGCCATTCAAATTTTTGTAAATTTTGAAGTCAAATATAGGCTGGTTCATATTTTTCTAGGTAATTTTGAAAGTCAGGAGAGTTGCTCAAATGACTTCATGTCTGAAGGAAAATCAGAAGAGAGGCAAGAGTAACCAAAACATGCCATAGATACTATAGCTACATAGGAGGCATTTGGAGAGAGGTGTGGGGGTGGGGAGGAGAGGGAGAGGGAGGGAGGGAGAGAGAGAATCCAGTTTTAGTGCTTGGTGAATAATTGGTCAGGAGGTAAGCAAAAAGTTTAAAAATCAATGAATAAACATTTGAATATTGGGTTTTATATAGCAAATAATTTATGTTCAGCTGATATTCAATAACTGAAATAAGAATAAGTTACTTTTATGATAGACCACTTCTTGTAAAATAGCTGATGGCTTATCCTTATGAAAGTGTAGAACTAATTTCATGACACTTCCTCTTATTAAAATAATACTTCTATTTGTGAATAACCCAAAAGAATCTCCCTGCTTCCCAAATATGAAGGTAATAGAACTATTGTTTACAATCCCAGTATAAAATTTTGGTAGAATAGATACCTTAAAAAACCTCAACCAGAAACATTCTTCTGTGTCCTTGGAAGTAAGAAAGTTTATTAAATTGCTGGCAGCCAAACTTTTTCCTGGTTGCTTTCCCGCCATATCACTTCTGCTTTGAAAGCCAAAAGCTGATGGCAGGCTAAGTACACATGGGAGTTCTTTCAATGAAAACATCCTGCTCTTTCAGTTCCACTTGACATAGCAGTTTGCAAAGCCCTTTGGGAGGCATAAAGCAAACAACATAGGCTTGGGGTTGGTATTTTTCCCTTTCCTTTTAAAAGAAAAAGGGGAGGGAGGGAGATCAACAATCTTCATGGAGCAGCCCTTCAGATATTGGAAAATACCCGTCTTTCCAAAATACCTAGTTCCTTTAGCTATTTTTCTTAGGATTTAGCCTCCAATCTTTGTTGCTCTTTTCCATAATGTTTTAGGGCTTCTGCAACTTTTTTGTACACTGTTAATCAGAACTGGACACAATATTCCAAATGTGCCTCAACAGTGAAGCATAGAGTGGTACTATCACTTCCTAGCTTGATCTGCCCTAGGACAATGTTGGCTTTTTTGGCAATTGCAAGATACTATTCACTCATACTTAAATGTTGGTCTACCAAGACATCTAGATCCCTCCTACTGTAGGTACTACAGATGAGTTAGATACTGCCTAACCTGTACCTGTGCAATTGATCTTCCTGCCTAAATGTAGGACCTTTAAGTTTTCTCATCACTAAACTGCATGTTGTTGCATAGGGCCCAAGGCTCAAGTCTGTTAAGATACTTCTGAATCTTGAGTTGATCCTCCAAACTGTTAGCAATTTCCCCCAGCTTGATGTCATGTGCAAATTTGATAAATGCCCCTTCAATCCCCTTATCTAAATCATTTATAAAGATGTTGAAGAATACTGGGCCTAAGGCAAAACTGAAGTACCCCATTGCATGCTTTCCTTCTTATTCCACTGAGGACTAGACTCAGCATCTATTCCTCAATGATGGTATCTGTCTAGGCCTCAACCTGGTATGCTTCACTTTATTTTCCATCTAGCTAGGAAGGCCTTTGCACATATCCATCCTATGTACCAGTTGTGCCTGTTTCTGGACCAGAGACTTACTCACTACTTATGTACAGGTAGTCCTTGACTTACAGCAGTTCATTTAGTGGCTGTTCAAAGTTACAACAGTATTGAAAAAAGTGACTTATGACCATTGTTCACACTTACAACCTTTGTAGCATCCCTATGATCATGTGATCAAAATTCAGATACTTGGCAATTGGTTCATTTTTATGACCATTGGTGTGTCCCAGGCCATGTGATCACATTTTTCAACCTTTGGACAAGCAAAATCAAGGGGAAAGCCAAATGGATTTATCTACCATGTTGCTAAATTATGAACTGCAATGATTCATTTAACAACTGTGGCAAGAAAGGTCATAAAATGGGGCAAAACTCATTTAACAAGAAATTTTGGGCTCAATTGTCATCATAAGTTGAGGCCTACCTATACTTGTCACTTCTTGTCAATATTACTATGAGTCCTATACAAATATTACTCTTGAAAAGTGACCCATAATTTGTAATCAGTCCAGAATGCAGTGGCACTTGTACTTTTGGATGCATTTTGATGTGCCCACAACATCCACTGATTTGCAAGATGCTTTGGCTTCTTGTGAACTTCAGAGTACATTTCTTTTTTCTTTGTAATAATATTTTTTAAAAAGAGAATTAAAAAAGAAAAGTAAAAAAATTATACAAATTATAACAGTATACTGTAATAGTAAAAGAACAAAATTGCAAGTACATTTAGTACTAAAGTACATTTAGTACTTAATATATAATTGAAGAGTAATTAACTTACTTCCAAGTAGAGTTCAAGATGTTAATTGTCCCCCATAAAGCCCTTCATGGCACAGGGCCAGGTTACTTGCCAGGTCACCTATTTCTAATTGTCTCTGCTCTGTTCCAAGATCCAGAAGATCAGGTCCTTTTCCACATACACACACACACACACACAAAAGCCAAATAGCAGCATGCTTTCTCTGTTGCAGCATTTGTTCTATGGAACATAATTCCTTCCAAGATTCAGACAACCTTAAAGATCTCTCTCTTTCCCCTAAGCATTGGGCCGGGCAATGGGATAAGCCAATATAGAATGTGATACATATGTATTGCAATAGAGCTGGTCCTGTACATGTGGTATATAAAGGTTACTGGTAATTTTGATTCATGGAAAATTGATATAAGTAGAATGTCTCATTGCTATGTCTGGATGAGGCATTGTAAAAGAAGCTTTCCCCCTCTTCATTTAACAATTCCACAAATGTCTTTTGGAAGATCCACAAGAGAATGTTAATCACATTTTCTTTTTGCATTCCAAACCACTATTAAAGGTAAGGTTTTGCTTCATTTCTCCAATACGATCCACTGCTGTTTAGTATTTTCTCAGCTGCTTCTTCCTTAGTTTTTGTCATAGGCAAGGAAATCTTCACCAAGTAACATTTTTCAGTATTGTTTGAGTGTATTTTTGCATTAATAGGACTACTGAAATTGTGGGATTGTAGTCAAGGACATGAAATTGGGAAGCCTGATTTGCTTTTTTTACCTATCTGAATTCAGTCAAAGAACATATGAATTCAATTATTGCTTTGCTAGAATTTAAATGGAGTTGATATATCTGGAATAATGCCTATGTCTACTAAGGGCTTTGGAACTTTTATTTTCCAACGTAGAAGCTATTAGAATTAGCAGTTCTGCTTCTGAATGTTGCATATGGTTTTTTGTTTAGTCTGAAGCAGATCAAAGATCAGGATTCCATCTTACAGTCAAAATATTTGCTGCTCATCCTAGCCACATCTATTTGCAGAAATAGTCTAATCTCATACATCTTACTGATACAAACCACAGTTCTTTTGTACATCTGTAAAACAGTTGTATGCAAGAGGATGCTTGTTGTGTTGGTGTTAACAGAATATGTAATCACAGCCACAAACTGATATTTGAAGAATGAAGCTAAAACTCCACTTTGTTAAAAATGAAATAAGATTGGCTCGACATGATCTACTTTTAACAAACCCATACAGGCAACTAGTTATGACTTTATTTGTTTCTAGATGGTCACAGAACTGTTTTTTTTTTTATTATTTTTTCCAGTATCTTCCCAGGTATTACTGTTAGGCTGATTGGTCTGTAGTTCTCTGGTTCTGGTTTTTTTTTTTTTTTAAATATGGGAACTGCATCAGCTCTTTTCCAATCCTTTGGTAGTTTCCTAGTGTTCCAGGATTTATGAAAGATATGATGGTTAGACAATGGTTCTGAGATAACATCTGCCAGCTCTTTTAGAATTCAGATGTAATCCATCAGGTCCTAGTGATTTATATTCATCAAGGTTGGACAGGTGTTCTTACCATTTTCTTGCTTATTTTAATTTGTATTTCTAGTCTGTCTTTCACAGTTATGTGTTTGCTAGGTTGGGCTATAGTTTATTTTTATGTGAAGACTGATGCAAAGAGTTAAGTAGCTCTGCTTTCTCTCTACTGCCTGTTACTTCATTGCCATTTTCTCTCTTTAATGGACCGACTGTTTCCTTGATTTTTTCTTATTATTTGTACATTGAAAGAAACATTTTTATTGTTTTTGATTTTTGTTGCAAACCTTTGTTCATTCTGAGCCTTTGCTTTCCTGACTTCATCTTTGCAGATTCAGGCTATATGCTGATATTCTGTCTTAGTTATGTGTCCCCTTTCCCATTTTTATACTTATCCTTTTTGTCTTCCAGTTTATCAGAGAGATTTGTACAATCATGCTGATGTCTTCTTGGACTTCTTATTTTTCTTTTTAATGATTTTGTTTGGATCGGGCTTTTATGATATTTTCAGAGTCTGCCATGCTTCTTGAGTTGTTTTCCCCTTTAGAATTTTTATCTATGGAATTTTTCTCAGGGTCTCTCTCGGTTCATTAAAATCAGTTTTTTTAATTTAAGACACTGGTTGGATTATATTCTATTGCTTGTGTTTGCACTATATAGAATTTGTTTGCATTACTTTGAATTCTAGAAAATTATAATAAACATAGCTCTCTGCAGATATGCTCTTTCAAATAAGTACAGACTTGGGATCACTTCTAGATGTATTCCAACACACTCATTATAAGAGATGTCCTTTGTGTTGGGCTGCTGGAATAATACTGTTATCAATAAACCTGTTGAATATGTCTGAAACAAAGGGAATATCCTTATTGGCAGATAAACCCTTTTACCATTAGAAAAAAAATCAGATCATTATAAATTATTAGCTATTTCATTAGCAACTTACTCAGATGCTTAGCAGTTTCTTCAAATGAACGAAAAGTTGGGTTTTTTTTAAATGCCTCAAATACAGCAAAATTACTGAAAAGCTTCAATGTGGAGGAGTAGTCTTCCTTATTCTTAACAACATTACTCTTGGAATGTTTATATGAAAACACATTTTTTGTAGTTGGTGGAACTTCTTTCCAAATAAATGCATATAGAACTGTAGCTCTGAATTTTGCCAATTGCTTTGGGAAAATAAATTTGATTTGGGAGCTTGCATTTTTACAATCATGGCCACTGGCATGACCCAATAATTTCTTCTTTAATGCCAGATAGATACCTTGTCCTAATATGCTTACAGTCTGTGACTGTAGACATCCACAGTACAATCAGTTTATGGATTGGCAAACCTCAGCCTCACTCATTGTTGCACTCTAAACACAATAAATATGCCCCCCAGTCTAAAAGATCAGAGATCCCAATTCTAACTGAGCACAAAAAATAAAGGCTCAGCTATTGTTGTGTGGTTGAAGACGAAATTGTTTTGTTACCAGAGGATAAAGGTAAGAAGTTCATCCATTGCTGGAAGTAGTAAAGTAAACTTTACAAAGTACACTGAAGTGTAATGTAGATTGATAGGTCTGAGTTTAGTTTAGAATATAACATTAACAATTGTAGATTGTATATAGTTTAATATATTAATTCAGGTTTACCTAACAAGCCATAAACAAATGAATTCTTACTACTTTTGGCTAATAGGCATTATAGCTATTAACTATCTGTAACATTTGAGGCAATATACTTCTAGATATCTATTGCTGGAAAACACAAGCAAGAATCAATCTTCCATTTTAGGGCAATTGGCTTATCACTAAAGGAAACAATTATATTCTGCCAGATATAGTGATCTAGCAGTGGTTGCCTTATTTTATACTTAGCTTTGCTGGGATATAAGCATGTGTTGTTAATTTTAATCTCATAATTTTGTCTTCATGCCTAACCTTATTTAAATCCTTTCAAACTAGTTCCTAATCAATTTCAGCAACTATCTGGAGTAAAATGCAAAGCAAACAAACTGTAAATGAAAAGCAGAAGCTATTAATTGAAAATCACATCAGTTCATTTCCTCTGTTCCTTGTTTTGTTTGTTTGTTGGCAAAATTATCATTACAACTGGGAAATGTGCTGTTGGGAGGTGAAACAGCTGGTGAAACAGCTTTGTGGTAAACAAAACTTTCTTGGGGTTTTAGTGTAAATCTATTGGTAACTGTTTTTGTCAAGAAGCACTGGGTAAAAACATGATTGACTGAATGCGAAAAACAGCTGCTCTACTTGAACTGGGCACTTGGGAAATAGAGTATGGTGTAATTTCCATTTGGAAGTTTGTCCTGCTATTCTGCTGCAAAGAGAGAAAGTGAAACTAAGATGTCTGTGGCTGGTTTGTGGCCCAGAGGTTTGTTGAGAACCCACCCAGTATGATTAGTTTGTTCAGATAGGTTGAATGAATCCCAACAATGTGCCTTTAACGGCAACTTGATATAAATCAATTGGCCTGGTAATGACAGTACTTATAGGGGGCGTGCATAAGCGCACCATCGTGCCTACCGTCCCTGTCCTATTGTTTCTCTTATTCTTTTATTTTTCTTATATGTACCCATTTCATGTATTCACAACTATGTATACACTTATACTTATTATCTTGTAAACAATTGGCAAATCAAATAAATAAAATAAAATAAATAAATAAATTTTCAAAGGATGGGGGAACTTCTGGGATACCAGCATTTACACCACATTTGGAATACATCTAAGGTTTTTTTTTCTTTGTATCTACATTGTAATCATTGTACTACAATTAGAAATGGCTATAGCTCTAGAGTTTGCAGATAATGTCAGACAAATAGTTTTTACCTTGTCCGATCTCCCTCCCTGCCTTCTCCCACCCATCCCTGTATGTGTGTCCTGCTGACATAGAAGAGAGCACTAAACTTCTGTTCAAGTCTTTCCAAGTGACAATGACCAAATGATAAACTTGTATTCAGATCTCTCTCTCTCCCCCTGGTGTGTATGTGAGGAGGGGGGAGAATGAGCAGGTAGGCTATTGAAAGATCAACCTTAAAAATGTATACAAAGGAATACTGGAACCTTGCTGAATAATAAATTTTCTAGTGACAAAAAATATGGGAGAAAGAAGACTATATGTTATATTTGTTCTGATTTCAGATGGAAACAAAATATGCAATTGAGAAATTTTTCCTATAAATATCAACCTATTTCAGTATATTGTATAAGATACTGAAAGAATGCTAGTAAATATTCTGCATTTCAAAGGAAAATGTTTTTTCCTTTTATAAGGAATAGAGTCTGAAAAACCACAGTTGAAAATGATTAATTAACATAGAAATCATCAAATAACATTTTGTTAACAAATCAAAACTGATGCCTGGAATGGCTCAAAGCATCAATATCTTGGATATTTTAGCATTTTAAAAATGTCTTTGGTCAGAGCATATAATAATTATTTGGGAATAACATCTATTGAGTTTAATGTGTTGTGGGAATACTGCCACTGAGTAATGAATCAGACAACAGCATTTTAATTTGCGATGCACACACATCCTCGATATGAACAACGGGATTGTCTGGTCAATTGAGAATGTGTGATACTCACATACCCACTTTGCCCAACCATCACCAATTTCAGAAAGCTATTCAGGGTTGGCTGTAAAAACTATTTGAAAAGAAGGCCACCAAGAAATCCCAGGAGTAGATATTAGATAAGGAAATATTCATAACAAAATTAAAGAAGAAAGCATTAGCAATCCACCATTATATTTCTTGTTGCCAGGCAAATTATATGGATGCAATCACTAGGAATAGAAAATGACCTGAGGGCACATAATCAAAAAGATTTGTAGTAATTTAACTCAATTTGAAGGAATCTTGACTTTATTTTGCTAGTAGTTCATTTGTGAATAGTATCACCAATTAATATCAGAATAATATCCTCTGACCCTTCATCATGGTCCATACTAGAAATGCTTTATCTTCCCTTGCAGATTCAGACGACTAGGGGGACCTCTGTAGAATTCCACAGGTTGAGGAATGAAAAAGAGAAAGGCGAGCCAACAGGCAGGAAGTCTGGGGGTGGAACGCGGAAGCCATCTGCTGCCTCGAAAGCCAGAGGGAGCCACCTGCTTGCTGGATTTCCAGGCAGCGAAGGAATTTGTTCTTTGACCGGGGAGGGAGGGAGGGAGAGAAAGAGAGAGAGAGAGAGAGAGCTTTCGCACAACTTCTGCTTTGTATTGGACCATTTTGAAGAGAGCGAAGGCCCAAGGCTTCCTTTCTTGCGTGGGCTTTATTTCTGAAGCTTCTTCAGCCACTTTCCCGTAGGGCGCCTTTTGCTTTGCTGGACGGTCTGGCGAGTCAGCGAACGAGCGCGCTCCAGTGGGGAGCTGAGGCTGAAAGGTAAAATTTCTGTAGTGCTTTTGCTCTCAACTCGCATATTTCATCTTGCACAAGCAGTACGTGAGAAGCGAGTAGGATAGATGAGCTTTTCCGCGCGGCTGATTCGCAATCCTGCTTTTGTTAGCGAAGAAGTAAATGTTCGGTTTAATCTTGTTTTGTAATTTCTGTCAATGTTGCTGCCGATAGCAGTAGCGATAAGAAAAGAATTTTTGCATAGTTGATTTGTTTCTACAAATAATTCTAGTTTGACACTTTCCTTTTTAAGAAAGTTATTATTCCATCTGTTCATACGTTATCACTTTGTCAGTCCTGAATGTCATAAAACAAGTGGATTGAGAAGTCATTTGGACCTACAAGATGTATAAAATGCTTTGACACAATGCAGTGGAATTAAACACACTTAAGTGCCATCCATTTTAACAACAAGCATTTCAGTAGATTATGTGTTCCCTTTTGAATCACTTGAGAGTAAAAATATTTACTTTGAGCAGAATGATATTCCTAGTTTCTATGCATGTATGTATATATGTATAAATAAATAATAAAAAAAATGAAAAAATATTGGCCTCTCTCAGAAATTGGTTTAATCAAGCAAATTGTAGTTAACCACAGGGATGTTGTGCAGAACCAACTGTTGTGTGGTCTCCACTTTTTTTAAAAAAAATTCAACTCTGAATTCCATTACCATGCTGTAGTTGAAGAAAGATTTAATTTGTAGATCTCTATCCAGTTGCTCTAAACAGACATTATTAAGGAAGTATAATAAGTTATTGCTCCTTGTTCAATGGAACAAATCCTGGAAAAAAAACCTAAAGAATTAACATGGGTAACTTGGGTAACAGAATAGATTTTGATTTTGATACAATTCCTACTCTTACTCCAGTGGATTGTCTGAAAGTTCAGGTTTCTTTTTTAACAATAAGTAAATTAGCAGGGTATGCTGGATGCATTTCTGGATTTAAAAAGGCTTATTTTCAACCTGGCAGCCCCCCCTCTATTTTACTGTGTCCTAGACTCAAACTGAATGAGCCTTCTCTAATGCTTGCTATCAGGTTATACTTGATAGAGTTTAAATAGGATCAAGAGGATCTCTGTTTGCCAGGAACCACTGATATCATAAGCTGATGTAGTA
Organism: Notechis scutatus; assembly: GCF_049901735.1. Classification (NCBI taxonomy): domain Eukaryota; kingdom Metazoa; phylum Chordata; class Lepidosauria; order Squamata; family Elapidae; genus Notechis; species Notechis scutatus. The sequence continues at coordinate 77,021,210 of NC_142025.1, read as the reverse complement.
TGATGTCTCTTGGAAAACTTGTTTGATCTGCTCCAACAAAGCAAAAAGAAAAGGAGGAGGATGAATGGCTTTGTTCTGATGAGATGTGAGATGAATGGATTCCTTGGCTCAAATAGTTTATCTAATTAATTCTGCATTGGATGCAATTTGTTTTCTTCTGTTACAGTGATTAAGGCATCAGGCTGGAAACCAGGTGATACTTCATTCTAGTCCCATTTGGACACAAAGCTATCTTGATAAGCTTAGGCTTATCACTTTTTCTCAACTCTAGGAAGGAATACCAAACTACTTCTGAAAAATCTTGTACAAAAAGCTGCAAGAACTTGTCCAGGCAGTCCTTGAAATTCGACATTATTGAACAGAAGAAAAAAAAATGTTGGGTCTAGTTTATAATAAAAAAATATTACTACTTTATAGCATTTAAAGGGCCTGAGAACATGGGAATGATATTCTAAGCAGTGCTTTCTATTAATAGAATAGATTTTGTGATACAATCAGGGTAGACATAGTTTTCAGATAGACACTTTATATTAAGACAGATCATTGCTTTCACTTTGATGCCCTCCAGATGTCAGGCTATGATTCAAGTTACCCTAGTCACCATAGCAAAGATCTTTATTGACTTGTGATAGGTAGTCTGACTATACTTTAAAATTTGAATTACCATTCAGTTTAACTCTCTCTTTACTGAACATTGTAATAAATAAAACTTTGAGTTAAAAGTTACTTTTTAATAGCTGGGTTAAATTCTCCATTTGTAATACAATGTTGATTTTCTTTATCTTTGAAATAATAGCTGTGTCAACATCTTCCTTCAACAAAGGCAGCATTTGCATAACTTGATTATAGTGCAAGATTAGCTACATTTTACAACTGCCTTTATCCAAATGCAAACTGTTGGCTAGGTAAGACAATAGATTAAATAACAAGTGCTGTTCAACATAGTTGGAGTATTTATTTGAAAAATTTATTAGTCATCTATGCCAATGTACCACATATAGAAGACCCTGGATTAAAATTAAAATTTGACTCTTAAAGTGAATCTAGTTAATTTTCATATGCACAAGCACACTCACACACTTCAGTTTCAGAAAATGCACTTAGTACCTCACTGAATTATAACATAGTATTATGGTGTTAATGATTTCCAGACTCCTGAAAATTATATAACTTAGTGGCCTTTCACACCCAGTGCCACATTCTGATCCACCCAAAAGCTGTAATGCTGTATTAGAAACCAAAGCTGTTTTACGGAAATGATTTAATAAACAGTCCATGTAAATTCATGCAAACATTACTTCAGCAGGAAATAATTCTTGTTAGATAATAAATGAACATCTTATTTCATTAAAATATCATTACTATAGTTTGCAATTTACTTACACTTAACTGGGTTGCACAGGCCAAGCATGGACACTTTTCTCATATAGGGTCATATTGGAGTATGTCTAATTTTGGTTGAACATGTTATGTCAATCTAGCCATTAAGGTTTGGAAATCATGGTTAATGGTTTATTATAAGTGCCTTTATTGTCTTCCATCATGATTTCCTTAAACATGTTTTACTAAGTAAACCAGAGTTACAGGTAGAGTATGCAAAATGCTTTACAAATCAGAGTGGTTGCTTTTCTTTACAGCAAAAAAATTAAATTAGAATACTTATATAATGTGAGATGTTTCTGATGTTTTCTTTTTATACCAAAAGTCATATTTTAGAATCTTTCATTGTATGATCAGAAATTGCAAGATTTCTCATAATTATATTCTTTCTTTATCATTTTTATTTTTACTGTATAAAATACAAAGAAGAAAAGAAAACAAAATAAGGGAGGGAAAAAGAAAGTGGGGAAAACGGGGTGTGAGATACAAGGCAGAAGAGAAAAAGAAAGAAAAGGGGGAATTGACTTCCAGCTCTTAGCACAGTATAAGATAACACACCCTAGCCTCAACTTTTTGCTTTTATACATTAATATATAACTAGCTATTTCTATAACACCAGGTCTTTCTAAACAACAAAATCAAGGTCAAAGTTTCATTTTTTTTCTTCACAAGCGCAAATTCTAGAAGTGATATCCAAATAAGAACATATTTTCCTCTTTGAATAAAATAATCAATTTAACCATTCCTGCTTTATCTTCTATTTGCACCTAGTAATCTTTGTGAATTGTCACAATTTTTACTGACAAAAATTATTTTACTTTTAAATTCTTTGATCTTACAGAAAAATAGTGATAAAAACATCCTTTTTTCACCCTTTTCTTTCCTTCAAATTACTGAACTTAAAAAAAACCACTTTTTAAAAAACTTTTTAATACATCTTTTTATTTGACTTCTTAACATACTGGCTTTAAACTTGAGTATTATGTTTAGATCCCTCCCTCCAAACTACCCTTATAGATTTTTTCCCTTTTATAAACATCCTTTTTAATATAGAGTTTTTCTTTAAATTGGTACATCATTTTTTTTAAATTTTCTCTTAATACAGGTATTCTCAAATATATTTTAAACATCTTTGCCTACTTTAAGAATTACTTAAGTATATATGAAAAAATACATTTTCAGATTTTGAGTTAAATCTTTCTTTCAGTTGCATATATCAAGCAGAGAAAAATGCATTCTGATTCCAGTTAACTCATTAAGTTAAATCACTCATTTCAGCTTATCTTTAGGGAGTAAAATATTTTTCTTCTCTGGAAGTTTTATCAAAGACTTAAAGGCCTTTCTTTTTATCATGAGATCCACAAGCTTGTTAATGTCCTTAAAGAAAAAGTCCCAAATTTGTCTTTATTCTTCATGTTCTTCTTTCAGTTGTGTTGAGAGGTTTACATTTGAGCCATAGTAGTGAAAGTTAATATAAGGTTCTTCCAAAACTGTGATAACCTTCTCTGCATTTTCAGCTACTTGTGAAGTTGCTTTAGCAGTTTGGTAACATTCTCCACGTGTATGCATCTCAGAAGTAATTTGAGAGGATTTTTTATCAGAGAACAGCTGGTCAACAAATTGGCGTGTTTTATTTAGAGACCTTTCAAATATATTTCTAACACTTTGCTCCAAAATATTGGCTTCCTCTTTTAATCAGAATCAAAAGATTTTAGCCACCTGCAGCTAAGAAGATCAAGCAACCAGTTATAACAATAGTAAACTAAATCCACAGCTTACAATCTTTCTCCATCAGTTGCTTGGTTGCTAAACAGTGAAACTCTGGTAAAGTGGGCATAGCAGCACCTGCATTTTCTGTGTCACATAAGAAAAGTACATCTTCCTTCCCTGATCCTTACTACTTTCTATAGAGGGATGATCAAGAGCATCCTATCATATTGCATTACTGTCTGGTTTGGAAGCATTACTGCAGAGAATGGGGAGGGTGGCAGAAAAAAATATTGGTAGTTTGCTTCCTTCCATCCAGTATTGTCTGAGATGCTACACATGTTCTTTATGACCTGTTCTTGTTACCTTTGGTCTTCATGGTATCCGAAGCAGAACATCTAGATTCAGTCACAGTTTTGTTCCATATAGTATTGGCTTTGTAAATGGTCTATTTCTTCTTTCTGCTGTGTATTCAAAATGGACAGTGATTAATGTGTGTGTGTGTCCGTGTGTGTGTGTCCGTGTTTCTCCAAAAATAAGACGGGGACTTATATTATTTTTTGCTCCAAAAGATGCAATAGGACAATAGGTCTTATTTTGGGGAAAATATGGTACTAAATGCATCTATCTGACTGTCAAACTTAACTGAGACTTATTTTTGGGGTAGGGGTTATATTACGAGCATCCTCAAAAATCATGCTAGGGCTTATTTTCTGGTTGTGTTATGTATGTATGTATATGTGTATATGTGTGTTATGTATGTGTATAGGTAGATAAATATTTTCTTATATTATGAGCACCCTCAAAAATCATGCTAGGGCTTATTTTCTGGTTGTGTTATGTATGTATGTGTATATGTATATATGTGTGTTATGTATGTGTATGGGTAGATATATACTTTCTTTTAAGAGCAGGCAATAGAATTTCATTTTCAATGTGTGCCAGTGTGCTCACAGTAAAAAAAAACGACAATAAAGGTTGTCTCATCCCATCTCGTTTCATCTTGTCTTACTATCTTCCCAGCTGGGTAGATTTAATTTTGGGGGGAAAGTTGTGAATTGCTCATAACATTAAAAATAAAAATGTACAAGAAATACAGTAATCCTCGAGTTACAGCTATTTGTTTAGTGACCATTCAAAATTACAATATAACCAAAAAAAGTTATTTGTAATCTGTTAGGAATGTAAGTCACCTCACAGTTATTTGGGGTTGGAAATATATAAATCAGGATAGATATTTTAATACTATATCTTTAAGAAAATGATAAAACTGTAATTGGGTGTGGTTCCGCAAATGGCCATAAGATGGAGCCAGAAACCTGGGTTGTTTAGTCTCAGAAGAGAGTCTCAGTGAGCCTCCGTTTCTTCTGTTGGAGAGAGTTGCCGTTCCTCCTAAATGACTGTTACTGATCGTTGATGTAAGTCTGTTACCAAACTGTTTTTTGATACTGGACTTTGATATTTGGATTATCCCTGAACTGAACACTGACTGCTTTATCTGTGAATGACTTGGACTGCTTATCTTGGACTGTGCTTAAACATTTATTGGAAGTAAAAAACCCTACATTTACTGTACAATGTATCTGTGTGCTGTGTGTGTTATTTTTCACTACTCTCACTACGTCTCCCTGTATGTGCTCATTCTCCTAACGGGGAATTACCTCAACATAATCCACACTCACACTTATGACCACTGCAACATCCTAGGGTCACTTGATCAAAATTCAGGGTTTTGGCAACTGGCATGTATTTAGAAGAGTTGCAACATCTTGGGAACATTTGATCATTATCTGCATTCTTCCCAGCTGGCTTCCTTCAAGCAAAGCTAATGGTGGAAGTGATATACTTAACAACTGCTTGATTCATTTAACAACTGTAGTGGTTCACTTAAACATGGTAAAAAGTAATAAAATTAGGCACTGCTCACTTAACTGACTTGCTTAGTGGTCCTAATTGTGACTGTAGGTTGCAGATTATCTGCACTGTTAAGAAGAATGAAAGTATGTTTAATGGATTGTTATAATGTAGTATAACTAGTAAGTATAACTAGTAAGTATACATGTCTGATTTTGCTCTAATTTACTCTTTATTCAGTTTTAGATAACTTCTAGAATGGAAACTGACATAGCAAAGATATTTTGCAAGGTAACATAGTGGTTAAACAGCAAAACTTCCTCCTAGAGAGTTCCAATCTCTATGGCCTACCTTCTTTATAATAATAATAGTGATTGAATTATTAATCTATAAACTGTAAGTTTTAGGAGTACTCAGAGTTAGGATCCAAGGAATTATAGCTAGCTCTGGGCATAGTTCTAAATGATAGTGGACCTTTCTACAATTTTTTATTTACTTTTGAAACTTTCATTTTAATATGACATTTAGTTTGTTGGAGAAAAAGCAAAAAAAGGCAACAATCTGTCAATTCTTGGCAGACCTAATGTCACTCTTTATCTAGGATCTGAGTAGTGTAAAAGGCTTTACTAAAATAATTAAAATCTAATGTGAGCTGTTAGTTCTTTGCATTTTTAAGCTTGAGTGAAATACTTTTAAAAGGGTACTCTGTGGCACAAATAATTGCTATGCCATTTTTGTGTGATAAAAAATGAAAAAAGAATATTCTCAGTTGTACAGGTCGGAGAATCCAAAACGTCTCCTGCTTCCTTGTTTAAAGACGGAGTCAATCAAAGTTTAATCCAGCCCCCTTTCCACTGCATATGCCCAGTTTTTGACTCCATCTTCATGCAAAGAGGACACGAAGAGAGAGTGCTCAGAAAGAAAGATAGAAAATATAGGATCAACGCTTTGGACTCTTTGAGAAAAAAAGAGAGACAAGAGAAAGAGTGAAAGTCAGCAAACTGTGAGTAAGTGAAAGAGCTGGAACCTCATCCCAAGATGGGAAAGCCCACATAGCTGTTTGGTGTTAAGAGAATAAGCGGCAGCAGCCTCAGTAAGAGCGGGCAGGCTCTTGATCGGCTAGCAAAGAAGGAGGGCACATTAACTCAGATTTCCCAGAGCCTTCGTTAAACAAACCAGAAGCCGCACAAGCCTCCAGCGCTCTCTTTAATTGGAGGCAAACTCAGTCTTAGGCTGAGCAAGCTTCCATCACAGCCACACAAGCCTACCTGGGGGAAAGGGAGGCTAGAGTCCATGCTCAGGCAGGTCTGAGTATACTCTATCAGTAAAAGCAAAAGGGAAAGACTATGGCTGAATTTTCTGAAACAGAGGCAAGCCTGGAGGAACAGGAATCCCCTGCCCCCAGTTTGAACAGAGAGCAAAGCACAAAGGAACTCAGAGAGGCTGGGAGAGCTTCAGAAAGGCCTCTCAGCAGGGTGTCCAAGGCAGATGAGAGGGAGGCATTAAGGAGACAAAGGGCCATTGAGAAATGCTTCCCAAGGGCGGAAAAGGAGGCGAAGAAGAATGGAAATTCCCGCGCTCCAACAGGCAAACCAAGGAAAGCGAAGTATCAGGAAAGGAGCGCAACACTAGAAGATCAGCCTTTTCAGCCTGTGAACGAAGAATTGAGTGAATCAGAAAGACAGTGCTCTCAGGCATGCAATGAAGAGCCCTCCCCAAGAGAAAGAGATTTTCTACAGTCTAGCTCTTCCTCCACAGTGTCGGAAGTCAGGGAAACAGTCCTTTAAAGAGGAAATGAGGGCTATGATGAAAGAAATGGCAGAATTCAGGGACAGTCAGGGCAACAGACCCAGCCTGATACATAATGAGAGGAGACAGGATGCTCATCATTCTACTCGAGCAGGAGGAGTAAGGGAGGAACTGGGCTTCCAGGGAGACAGTTCCAGTAGATCAGACACTCACAGTGAGGCCTCTGTTTCAAGAGAGGAAGAATATAAGGAGTCAGCTTTCTCAGATGAGGAAATTAATGAACAGGAAACTCCAATGTTCACAGGTCTATTTTGTCACCAGCTGTTTAAGATACTGCTGGCGAAGGCTAAGATAGCAACAGGCCTGGGGAGAATCACAAGGACAGAAGGGTCTGAGTTAGAACCATCTGATCCCAAAGATAGATTTTTTGCTAGAACCAAGGTTGAAAGTGAATCCATACCTTCACCTGAATTGTTCAGGGAAGTGGTGGAAGGTCAGTTGGACACACCAGTTATTTTCCCAACTCCAGGAGGAAATGAGAGGAAATTTTATAATGCGGAACTAGCAGACCTATTCCCAGTTCCCACGATAGACAGCCCTGTGGCAGCCTCCACAACTGCTACAGTGTTGGCTAATGAAGCTGAGGATGGTCTAAAAGGGGAGGATAAGAAAACAGAACAACCCTACAAAAAGTTCACCAGGCCGTGGTATAGGAGGTAAAGGCAACGTCCATGGCATTTTTCAGCAGAGTAGTCCTGATATGGATTGAACAGATGCAGGAAAGGATGCCACCTGGCGTTCTTTGATTGCAACAGGATTTGAACAAAATAACTGCTGCAACAGAGTTCATAGCAGACGCCACACTTAATGGGGTCAACTACACAACTAAGGCAATCGCAGCTTCAGTGGCTGCAAGGCGACTTGTTTGGCTCTGCCACTGGCAGGCAGATCTGAAACATAAATGGAAACTGGCATCAGCTCCAGTTAAAGAGGACAAACTCTTCGGGGAGGCCATTGAGCCATTACTGATTGAAACCAAGGACAAGAGGAAGGTCTTACCCAGGAAACTTGGTCAGACAGATAGGCGACCTTCTCCATATACATGGCAACAGCCCTTTCCTATCTTGGAGGGTGGCTTCAGCCACTCCCCATACACACAGAGACAATACACACAGACCCCTACTAGACATCCAGATAGGTCAGGATTTAGAGATAGGGATGGACAACGGTCCCGGGGAAGGCGTCCCTTCCAGAGTTCGACCGGTAGGGCCTTCTGGCATACAAAGTGACAGCCGGAACAATGCACCTATTGACGGGAGGCTGGGCCTATTCACCGACCGATGGGTGTTGACTACAACGGACAAGTGGGTCCTAGACATATTAAGAAAAGGCCTAGTTCTGGATTTCATCTCCATACCCCCGAGCTCATTCAGAAGATGCCTGACACCAAGGGACAGAACCAAAAGGGTAATTATGGAAACAGCAGTTCAACCTCTGCTGGACATTCGGGCGGTACAAGTGATACCAGAGAACGAACAGGGACAAGGGTTCTATTCAAACCTGTTTGTTGTGCAGAAAGCATCGGGGGGTGGGGGATGGGTGAAGACCAATTTGGGATCTCAAATTACTAAACAGGCACATAGTATACAGGAGATTCAAGATGCAGTCCCTGCAAGCTATACTAGGGAGCATACGGGAGGGGGATGTCCTGACATCAGTAGACCTCACAGATGCTTACCTACACATACCTATTACCAGGAGGCATCGGAAGTTCCTGCTGTTTTGTTACGCAGGGAGATACTACCAGTACAGGGCTCTACCATTCGGCCTGTCCTCAGCGCCAAGGACTTTCACCAAGGTCCTGGCAGCAGTAGCAGCCTTCCTCAGGACAAAGCCTATACGGGTCCAATGCTACTTAGACGACATATTAATACAGTCAACATCGACTCTAAGAGCACAGAGCGATCTAGAAACCATGATACAGACATTACAAGAGCATGGCTTTTCGGTGAGAGCCACTTAGAACCGCCAGGCGATTACAACACTTAGGAGCTGTAATAGACACCAACTCCTGCGAGGTTTACCTGACACAGGAAAGGCAGGACAGCATAAGGTCATCGATAAATCAAGTGAGCACAGCTCCGGGGGTGTCCCTGGACTTGCTGTCACAAATACTAGGGAAGATGATATCATGCATCTCGATAGTACCTTGGGCCAGGCTGCACGCAAGGACATTGCAGTGGTTCCTATTACCTTACCAGAGAGCAGGCAAGGGCAATACAGGAACTATGGTATGAGTCCCCCCCAGAATGAAGCAGTCACTCCAGTGGTGGAGATCACCCGCAGTGACAAGGGAATGTGGGTCTAAGGAACCCACCCAACTGACTATCACAACAGATGCAAGTTTAGTAGGCTGGGGAGCCCACTGTCAGAGCCAGATTACACAAGGTCAGTGGTCTCAGTCAGACCTCAAGAACAACATCAATTGGTTGGAGCTCAGGGTATCTCACCTGGCTCTAAGGGCCTTCAGGTCAGTGATAGCGGGACAGCACGTGTTGATCCTGACAGACAACGTGACCACCAAGGCTCATATCAACAGGCAGGCGGTACTCACTCCCTAGTGCTCAAGAAGCAGAGCGATTGGGCCTCTGGGCAGAGACGCACCTTCTATTGATCAGGGCGGAACACATATTGGGAATGGAAAATATTCAGGCAGATTGGCTCAGCAGAACAATGGTCGATCACTCAGATGGCGCCTACACCCGGACCTGTTCAGGGAGCTATAGCACAGATTCGGGAGAGCAGTCCTGGACTTGTTTGTGACGCCAGCAAATGCACAACTCCCGAGATTCTACTTGAGATTCCCAACACAGGGAGCAGAAGGAACCAATGCGCTCCGAGAAGCATGGCCAAGGGGTTTGCTCTACGCATTCTCCCCGCTCCCCTTGGTACCAAGGGTAATCAAGAAAGTGATAGAAGAGGGGGCGGAGGTCTTAATGGTAGCACCTCACTGGCCCAGGATGTCTTGGTATGCAGATCTGGTAGATCTGTCGGTATCCAGACCATGGAGAATTCCCCCAGACAAGGTAGAACTGAGTCAGGGAGCCATATGACACCCAGAGCCACAATGGCTGCAACTAACCGTATGGCACTTGAGAGAACCACGCTAAAGCGTTTAGAGTACTCAGACAAGGTAATACAGACACTCCAGGCATCCAGGAGACCATCAACCAACAGAATTTATGATGCTACTTGGAGAGCATTTGGAACCTGGTGTTCCAAGAAACAAATAGATCCAACCACAGTGTTAGTTACTCAAGTGCTGGATTTTCTCCAGGAAGGCCTGGAGAAGGGTTTAACCCCTAACACCTTAAGGAGGCAGGTAGCAGCAATAGCTTCAGTGTTGGGTTGCGGGACCTCAGAGTCCCTCTCACAACACCCCCTAATCCGCACGTTTATCAGGGGAGCAACCAATCTAAAGCCACCAGTGATACACAGGTACCCTGCTTGGGACTTGACAAGGGTGCTCAGGGCGCTCATGACTGAGCCCTTTGAACCGCTGAGGTCAGTAGGATTGCCTTCACTCACCCTTAAGGTGGCCTCCCTAATAGCCATTACATCAGCCAGAAGAATTCCAGAGTTGGCAGCATTATCCGTGAGGGAGGACCTCTGCATAGTCCACCCGAATAGGGTAGTATTAAGTTTAGACCCAAAGATCCCAAAGATCAATTCTACGTTCCATAGAGCACAAGAGTTAGTACTCCCAGACTTCTGCCCAGAACTGGTCCATAGCCTAGAAAGGAAGTGGCACTCCTTGGATGTTAGGAGAGCTATACGCATTTATATTAAGAGAGCAAGGCCCATTAGAAAAACAGAAGCATTGTTCGTTTCATTTAGACCGAGTTCATTGGGACAAAGGGATTCACCATCTACCATAGGCAGATGGATCAAGACATGTATCACAAAAGCTTATGAAAGCCAATCATTGCAATTGCTGGGTAACATAATGGCACATTCAACCAGGAGTGCAACCACATCAGCGGCATGGAACACACAGGCCTCTATTGAAGAGATCTGTAGGGCAGCAACGTGGTCATTGCCATCTCCATTCATCAGAAATTATAAATTGGATACATTTGCATCAGCGGAAGCATCCTTTGGAAGAAGAGTGCTACAAAGAGTTCACACGGAGATGGGGGCTCAGGACAAGGAGTTGGCCCACCCTCAGGACAATTAGCTTGGGTACGTCCCACGCTTTGGATTCTCTGACCTGTACAACTGAGAAAGAGCGTTGGGCTTACCTGAAACGCATCTTCTAGTTGTATGGGAGGAGAATCCAAATCCCACCCTTAGATAGTTAATCCCGATCTGAGAACAATCAAGAACGAGCACCAAAGAACTCTCCAAGTCAATCATCAGCCTTCATCAAAAACTGGGCATGCGCAGTGGAAAGGGGGCTGGTCTAAACTTTGATTGACTCCGTCTTTAAGCAAGGAAGCAGGAGACAGCCCATGCTTTGGATTCTCCTCCCGTACAACTAGATGCATTTCAGGTAAGCCCAATGCTCTATCTGTTCATAAATCTTTTTGAAAAAAACTAATTTGCATATCTGCCTGAAAAAGAGTAGCAAACTTAAAAAGATATAGGGAATATATGAAGAATGTTTGTTTGTCTTCTTCTCTGTGATATTGATGTGGTGTGATATGTTTTTGATATATGAGTTCTGCTTCAAGGGAAAAATGCACATCAAGGAAAAGCAGCCCTGGAGAGGAATTAGGCACTTTGATCCCATCCATCTGCAAGTTAGCTTGTTTTAACCTGTTAATATATGGATAGCCAATTTCCATTTTCCTTTTATGTTTGGAAAATAATTCCCCACAACAAGTAAGGGGAAATAAGCCCACAACAAGTCTCTGTAATTGTTCAAGATTGTTCATTCTTGCCTGCAGGAAGGCATTTCTCTGTCTGCTAAATTGAGGTTCCAAAGAGGAGGGGAAAAAATGGATATATCTTCTTTGTCGGTAAGGAAGGTGAATGATAACAGACCAAATCTTTCTGGTCAGAAATTTTATTAAGAAATGCACGTGGAGTTGCAAAGCATAGAGTAGAGTTGTTCCTGTTTCGTGCTTTCCTGATTTAGTTGGCTAGGCAAATAAAGTTTTGATTATGCATTCTACATTATTTTTCTACAGCATTTATTTGGTTTTATTTTCAAAACAAAAACTTTACTTGAAATTAAGTTTGTGTTTCTAGAATCATGGAATTTTAAAGTTAGAAACGACAGCCTTGCTAGTTAATGCTGGCATCCAAATTAATGCCTTCTAAAGAATTGATATTTATTTTCTGCTTGACCAGATACTCATAAAGGGAATCATCATCTCTTAGGCTAATTAGTTTCACTACTGAACTATGAAGAAGGATTTTCCCCACTCCTAACATTCAAATAGAATTGGTCCTTTTGTAATCTAAATTCATTATTCTACATTTTATATTCTGCAGTGAGTAAGAATAGGTCTTGGCATTTCTTCTCATGTGACATTTTTTCAGGTATTTGAACAGTGCGATTACATTGCCCTTTGGTCATTTTTCTATATCATTTCTTAAGCCTTTCATTGTTCATAGGGATTGTTCCCTATGAATCATTTATCTGCTATCCATTATTTGCTTCTCTGTAAATATAACATAAGATTATTCAATAACCATTTTCTGCCTTGTTACATCTCCAAGACAGCATATCAACCTAATTATAGATACAGCTAGCCTTGAAGTCTAAATCTTTCTGAATATCTCATCCTCCATAATCTGGAATTCTCTAGTTATCCAAATGACAGTAGAATAGTCTGCACAGATTAAGGGAAAAATTAGTGTGCCTGTTCTTCAAATATGAAAGAACTAAGTTCTGACTTTCTAAACATATACAGTAGAACCTCTGGTCACAACCATAATCCACTCTATAACTTTGATTGCAACCCAATTTGGTCATGACCCGAAACTAATTTTGGAATTTTGGCACTTAAAAAAAATAGCGCGGAAGGGGAAATCAGCTGTGGAAAAAAATTGTAAATATTTTGGTTGACTTGTTTAGCATTTCTAAATCATTTTGACTATTATTTTAATCTAATTGACAAATTTTGCCTTGTTGGGTAATATCCAATCAATCTCCGAACCTTTCCCCTAACCTTTAGAAATAGGAAGTTAGTGAAAAGGCCTGACAAAATTTGTTGCCTGTCAACATAGTGGCTTGATGATAGCTCCTTTGACTTTTAGTTACTGCTTTCTGTAACAATTTCTTTCATCCACACCCTTTGGCACAAAGATACCTGTTTTCTTACATGCTTAAATTTCTGTGCAGGTATGCACATTTTTCATTGTGCTCTCTCTTTCCTTTTGTGCTATACTTTTAAAACAAAGTATTACTTCTAATCATAATAGTCATTCCATGAATTTTAAATGTTGTCCAGCAAGTTATGAGTTTAAACTAACATTTTTTAAAAAATTTTGTTAACCAAACCAGACAGTTATAGAGGTTCAGATGATAGACTCAATAATTCCTCTGTAGAACTGTATCAGCAGCTCCTTGAGCAGTTTGAGCTTTCTGAGTTGGCGCAGAAAGAACATTCTTTGTTGTGCTTTTTTGATGACGTTTTTGATGTTAGGTGTCCATTTTAGGTCTTGAGATATGATAGATCCTAGAAATTTGAAGGTCTGTACTGTTGATACTGTGTTATCTAGTAGTGTAAGAGATGGAGTATGGGAGGGTTTCTCCTAATGTCTACCACCATTTCTATGGTTTTGAGTGTGTTCGGTTCCAGATTGTTCTGGTAACACCATGAGGCAAGTTGTACAACCTCCTGTCTATATACGTTGTCTCGAATGAGACCAATCACTTGTATCATCTGCAAACTTCAGTAGTTTAACAGATGGATCGTTTGGATGCAGTCATTGGTATATAGGGAGAAGAGAAGTGGAGACAGCACACAGCCTTGGGTGGGGGCTGTGCTAATTGTACAGGTATCAGATGTGATTCTGCCTAGCTTCACCTACTGCTTCCTGTCTGTTAGGAAGCTTATGATCCACTTACAAGTGTGTTCAGGTACCACTAGCTGGTTTTGTTTAGTTAGAAGAATGTCTGGAATTATGGTATTGAATGCTTAACTAAAGTCTATAAAGAGACCCTTGCATAGGTATTTGGAGACTCAAGGTGTTGTAGGGTGTAGTGCAGAGCCATATTAACAGCATCATCTGTTGATCTATTTGCTCGGTATGCAAACTGCATGGGATCTAACAGTGGATCCGTGATGGTTTTCAGGTGGGACAGCACAAGCCTTTCAAAGTTTTTCATAACTACAGATGTTAGAGCAACTGGTCTGTAGTCATTCAGTTCCTTGATGGAGAGCTTCTTTGGCACTGGGGTGATAGTAGAGCATTTGAAGCAAGAAGGAACACAGCAAACTAGTGATTTATTGAAGAGTTCAGTGAAGATGGGGGTCAATTGGTCAGCACAGACTTTTAAGCAAAAAGGAGATACCTTGTCTGGCCCTGGTGCTTTTCCTGGCTTTTGTCTGTGAAATAGATCCTGAACTTCTTTTTCTGTGATCACCAGGGGTTGTGAACCCAATGAATTGGGGTCAGTTGTGGGAGGTTCGGCTATTGTTGGTGTGTCCGAGATGGGGCTTGTGGAGATTGGTGGCTGTAGTTTCCTTTCAAACCTGCAGTAAAACACATTCAGGTCATCTGCCAGTTGTTGATTTCCTTCAGCTTGGGAAGGAGGTTTGCCGTAGCCGGTGATATTTTTAAAAGTTCTAGGCTGCATAAATAGAGGGAGAAAATCAAGATCACGTGAAGTGTTAATACCACTTTATAATGCCTTGGTAAGGCCACACTTGGAATACTGCATCCAGTTTTGGTCGCCACAATGTAAAAAAAGATGCTGAGATTCTAGAAAGAGTGCAGAGAAGAGCAACAAAGATGTTTAGGGGATTAGAGGCTAAAACATATAAAGAACGGTTGCTGGAGTTGGATATGTCTAGTTTGATGAAAAGCAGGACGAGGGGTGACATGATAGCAGTGTTCCAATATCTCAGGGGTTGCCACAAAGAAGAGGGAATCAAGCTATTCTCCAAAGCACCTGAGGGCAGACAAGAAACAATGGGTAAAAGCTAATCAAGAAGAGAAGCAACCTAGAACTAAAGAGAAATTTCCTGACAGTTAGAACAATTAATCAGTGGAACAACTTGCCTCCAAAAGTTGTGTATGCTCCAACACTGGAAGTTTTTAAAAAGAGATTAGATAACCATTTGCCTGAAGTGGTGGGGGAGGGGTTGGACCAGAAGACCTCTAAAGTTCCTTCCAACTCTGTTATTCTATTCTATCAATAATCTCATACCTAGAAACTGAATTTTAAGAAATAAACTAATTTGGCGTCATATCCTGTAGCTGTAATTTTATGTGGTTGTGGTTTGTATGCATCTTTTATGTGGCAGAAAAGAAGCAGAACATGTAAGTTTTGAAGATATACATAGGCTTGACTCACATATCATGCTTTAGCCATAGAGCAAATTGTTTGATTGTTGGGTTGTATGAATTCAGTTATAATGGGGATTGTATACCAAGGCTTGTAACTTAGTCATGTTTCTGTGATTATCTAATTCATATTTTAAGTTTGGTGGTATGTATAATATAATGAAACTATTATTATTTCAAATACTTTATAATACAAAATCGTACCATTATCAACAGAATTGCTTACTTTTCTTTAGCCCTTTCTTACCATTTTCTATCATCTGTGTAACAGAAGACCCAAAAAAACTAGGATACCAAGAAGACAATTGCTTTAGAGTGTCTTAGTTGTGAGCTTTAATCCCAAAGAATCCACTTAAATCTGCTTATAAAATATTGTTGACTAGGAGAAAATGCTCAAATAATCCTGGAGCTAATCTCCTTTTCCCTCATCTGCTACTGATAGACTAAGGCTGGTGTTTACATGACACCCTAATGTGATTGCCAGCTGTCACAAGTGTATATAGAGTAGTTTTAATTGGGTGACATTCTTTCCCACCCCTATCAATGTTCTGCAATACTGCTGTCATCCTAAAAATCAATAGAAATAAATCGGAGTTGATTGATTCTGAGTGGAGGTCTTCCAGTCCAATTCCCCGTTCAAGCAGGAGACCCTATACCATTTCAAATATGAAGCCTCAGTATTTAATACTTGAAATGATGCATTTTCTTCATGAGTTCATAAAAGCTACTTTCAGAACTTGCTAATAATTAAATACATTTATTAAACATCAACTGGACTAAATTGTTTATTCTATTCTACAGGTTACTGGGTCCTGGAGGGATGACTATAACCAGCCAATGTAAGATTTTGCAGATAATCAAGATTTACAAAAGACAGATATTCTGGCTCAGCATCCATTCTTGAAAATTTCAAACAGCAGTTTGACTTTTATTAAATAATGTGCCAAATTACATCATAGCAATATAATAGTCTGATTCTAAAATGCAATAGGAATAATTTTATATGTGTCACAATAAAAAGTATGTATGCAGAAGTGTATACACTGCTTTCATTCTACAGGGGATTTCATTTGAGGAACTTTTTAAAAGAAACAATGTATAAGTAGCTTTTAAAGATGGGAAGCAACATCCCTTTTATAAGATTAAAATAACTGAATTAAAGAACAACAATTGTAAGGTAGCTTTTCTTCGGGAAACATAAAGATTGTGGTCCAGAGATTAAAATTTTTATTGGGCTGCCTGAATCCTAGCATACCCTTGCAGTACTTTTGAGCCAAGATAAAATGCAGAATTTTTACTCTTACCTGTGAATAACATGAATTCTAAAGAAGTTTCTATTTATCTCTAATGAACATGAATTTTCTATTTATGAAAAGTTTCTATTTATCTCTAATGAATTTTATGGATAGGCATTTAAAAACTAGCTTCCGTTTCTTTTTCTATTGTTTCCCTCAAATGTGCCCTCAAATGTGGGCCAGATTGACATCTTGACTCTAGACATATAGAACCTTATAATGTTCAGAAGACTAGTCGGCAATATAATTAGTCCTCATTTAGTGACCAGTTACAATTACCATGTGAAGAAAAAGTAACTTTTCAACTAATCCTTGCATTTATGATACTTAACAGGTCTGTAAACAAGGGAAAGCTGAAGGAAGCAGCTCCTTTGCTTAAGAACCAGGCTGTCAGTTCCAGTTGTACATACAGAATGAGAACTACTCATATAGTCCAATATCTGTAGTGTCAATCTCCTATTGCCAACTGGATAAAAAAAATGAATAATGGTGAGGGTTAGAGTTAAAGAGGGTTAGACAGGAGAGAAAATTGGGAGGAAGGAAGGCAGTTTCTTTCCTTCTCTCCTGCACCTTTCTCAAAAAAATATTATTTGTTATCAATAATTATTAAAACCTAAAATATTTATTCATTGCATGGCAGTGATTTCCAATAAAATTTGCAGGATATAACAGGATAGGTGCTTCCTTTTAAGAAATCCATCATCACATTCCTGATTATTTTTCCATTTCTTCTGAATATACTGTGCTTACTGAATTAACTCAGTTACTGAAATAATGCACTTATTCCTCATTTCTTATTTATATCTTGTAAAGAAGATTTCTTGGTATTTCTATAAACTTCAAAGCTTTCTTTGCATTCTGCTATTTCCTCATGTGAGTGAAATATTATTTACTGTTAAATACAGTTCTTTTTATTTATAAATATGTTTGTAAATGATACACTTTGATACAGTTTAAAGTACTATTTTGTCTTACAATTGTTTTACTATTTGCTTCACCAGCTTTGCTAGTTTAAATATATTGTTAACTTCTTTTGAAATTGTTTTTTCATTGTCTTCCAGGCAGAAGACTTAGCTTCAGACTCTCAGATATTCAAGAGTAAACACTTTTAAAAAGCAAAAACTTGTGATACATGCAGTCAAATAAACAATTCCAATGGTACTTCATGCAGAGGTAAGCCTTACTGCCTTGCATTTATATTGCTTTTTAAATTTTAATTATTTATTAATTAAATCTGTTTGTCTCCCATCTCACTACAAGGCAACTCTGGGCAGCTTACATCATCAAAATAAAATCATACACACACACACACTTTTATTTTGATGGTGTAAGCTGCCCAGAGTTGCCATGTAGTGAAATGGGAGGCAAACAAATGTAATACATACATACATACATACATACATACATACATACATACATACATACAACATACATACATGTATGCATGTGTGTGTGCGTGCATGTGGGTGTGTATATAAAAATACAGGTTATAACTAAAAAATGGAGAGGAAGAGAGTAGAATGTCCTGGGGGGGGTGGGAAGGTGGGAGCTGCTATTAATCAACCACTTCCTTGTGTGATACTTCCCATTGGGGCCCCAAGCCAAGTGGCAGAGCCAGATCTTCAAGTTTTTCGGGACGATCAGGATGGTGGGAGGCAATCTCATCTCAAGGGGCAAGATTTCATAAAGGGCCAAGGCCACAGCAGAGAAGGGTCTTCTCTTGGACCCCACCAGTGAAATTTCTTTGACTGATGATATCTGCAGCAAGCTTCCTCTGCTGGCACAAGTGGGGCAGGCCTATTCCATAGGGCTAAGAGTTAAGTTATCCGGAGCCATGACATGCAGGTGATGATAAACATCTTGAATTGCACTTGGGAGCAAACCAGCTGCCAGTGCACCTTGCAGAACAATGGTGTAATTTGGGGCAATGTAGGGACCCTAAAGATTGCATGCACTGCTGCACTCCACAGAGTTTGAAGCTTTCAAATGCTCTTCAAGGGTAGCACTATATAGATCACATTGCAGTAGTCAGAGTATGAGATCAACAGAGTTTGAATGACTGGCTTTAAATACCAATCATTTTAGACTTTCAGTTGAATGCTAAAGTCTGGCTTCTGAAACCTTTCATTGTGTGGTTGTTTTGCAATGATTTGTTTCAATTTATATAAAGGTAGTCCCACTCAGAAGGTTGAGAGTGCAATCCTAGATATTGGCAGATGTTCTCTCCTAGGGCGCAAAGGAAAAAAATGTTGTGAATTTCGCATGGTGTCAGGAAGGGCATCTGTCCAGTAAATGCTCAGCTCCATCAAGTTGCCCCAACTCTACCTCAAATTAAGGAACTACAGAGTTGTAAAAATTGAGTAGTCTTGAGATGTGACTGTACTGGAGCCTTCCCATTATGGTCAAATGATGAGGCAATCATTAGGTGAAACATCTTATATAATGGCCTCCAGATCCCTATTTTCCCCAGTGAATCATTAAATGAGGGTTATTAAGCAAGAGGCATAGCACAGGCCCAACCTCACCTTTCTCTCCCACCACCACCCTTCTCTACCATTTCCATGCTCCACTTCCTCTGCATAATTCCAACAGGCCTTTTCCCATTCCCATTGGGTCCTCCCAAGCCTTAGGTCTGATTCCCATCACACAAAACACTTTTGTCCTCACTTATCTTTTAAAGAGCTCCAAGGCCTTTCAGAATGCTGGAATTCCTTACTTCTTTGCACAACTGGCAGAATTCTGAAAGCAGCTGCCATTTTGTCCCACCCACAGAATGGTGGCTGCATTTGGACACTGCCATAAGTTCTGGGGACAAATTTCTTCACTGCCATAAAAAGATCTGTGCAGTGGTATGGACACATTCTGCAGCATTCAGAAGCTTCTACAGCACTATGCAAACCTCTCTAAAGCAGTAAAACAAATCAGTTTTGTCTGGCATCTGCCAATTTCTTCCTGCCTGACAGTGAATAAGACAAAATAGTGGTTGAATTTGGACCTGTGACTTGAGGATACATAGACTCCCTCCTTCTATAACAGAAGTGTCATATTCTATTTCATTGAGGGGCTCATCAGGGTTGTGTTGACCTTGGGGTATGGATGGGCATGGCCGGAGTGGGTATGGCCAGGGTGGACATGACTAGCTTGATGTCACTCGTGTCAGGGGGCACCTGTGGTGGCCCAGGTGGGGCTGGGGGGTAGCCCCCTGCCAGGGAAAACGGACTCCAGGAGGGCCATGTACAGGCCCCCCAAGCTCTGTTTTCTCTGGTGGATGCACTGTGTGCTGGTCCTTCACTATTTTCAGGGTAGTCCTGACGGTCAGATCTAAGCACCCCGCAGGCTGGATCCGACCCGCGGGCCTTGAATTTGATATCTGTTCTATAACATGAGGTAAGTGTAGTGATGATAGGCCTGCAGGGAGCAGACTCAAGCTCAAGGTTCCAGCACGGTGAGATGAGAAGAGAGAGGTGGGAGAGCACTACAGTGGCTCTGTGGTGTGTTATAATGGTGAATGACTGCAGGACTGACTGCAGCAGTCATAATTTTGAAATGGATTGTATGTAACTTGGGGTGTGTGTGTGTCTGTTGTAACTTCAAATGTTCATTAAATGTTCATTAAATCCTCAAGGACTTTTAGTCAAACTGCTGTACCTCTTTCAAGAAGAGATTGGACAGCCATTTTTCCCGAATGCTGGAGCATGGGGTTGACTAGAAGATCTCCAAGGTCCCTTCCAATCCTATTATTTTATATTCTATATTTTTAAAGAGGCCTTTGGTTCACTTGCTCCTCAAGAAACCATCATTGAACCCAACTTGGAGCTGGCCTTCTAAA
Source organism: Notechis scutatus (assembly GCF_049901735.1). Classification (NCBI taxonomy): domain Eukaryota; kingdom Metazoa; phylum Chordata; class Lepidosauria; order Squamata; family Elapidae; genus Notechis; species Notechis scutatus. Next base: position 77,000,873 of record NC_142025.1, on the reverse strand, counting down.
GAGCAGTCAGGGTTGATCTCTAGGACTGATTTATTTGATTGCCTTGCAGTCCACGGCACTCGTAGGAGTCTTCTCCAGCATAATAGTTCAAAGGCCTCAATTCTTTGGCGCTTAGCTTTCACAACCATAAATTGCAACTGGGAAAACCATACTGTTGACTATATGCACTTTTGTTGGCAGGGTGATGTTTCTGCTTTTTAGTATGCTGTCTAGATTTGCCATAGCTTCCCTCCCCAGGAGCAAGTGTCTTTTAATTTCTTGGCTGTAGTCCCCATCTGTGGTGATCTTGGAGCCCAGGAAAATAAAATCTATCACTATCTCCATTTCTTCCCCATCTATTTACCAGGAATTGAGAGGTCCAGATGCCATGATCTTAGTTTTCTTAATGTTGAGTTTCAAGCCAACTTTTGCACTTGCCTCTTTCATCCACATCAAGAGATTCTTTAGTTCCTCTTTACTTTCTGCCATTAGAGTGGTATCAACTGCATATCTGATGTTGTTGATATTTCTCCCAGCAATCTTAATTCCAACTTTTGATTCATCTAGCTCCGCCTTTCTCATGATGTGCTCTACATATAAGTTAAATGGGTAGGGTGACAGTATGCAGCTTTGTGAACTCCTTTCTCAATTTTGAACCAATCAGTAGTTCCATGTCCTGTCCTCATTGTTGCTTCTTGACCCATATATAGGTTTCTCAAGAGGCAAATAAGATGGTCACAATTTGCCACAATTTGTTCTGATCCACACAATCAAATGTTTTAGTATAGTCAATGAAGGAGAAGTAGATGTTTTTCTGGAACTCCCTAGCTTTTTCCATGATCCAGCATATGTTGGAATTTGATCTCTAGTTCCTCCAGCTCTTCGAAATCCTGCCTGTACTTCTGGTAGTTCTCAGTCCACATACTGCTGGAGTCTAGATTATAGGATTTTGAGCATGATTATAGGATTTTGAAATGAGTGTAATGGTGCAGTAATTTAAACATTCTTTGGCATTGCCCTTCTTTGGAATTGGAATGTAAACTGACCTTTTCCAATCTTGTCGCCACTGTTGAGTTTTCTAAATTTGGTGGCAAATTGAGTGCAGTACTTTTACACTTTTTCAGTGCATATAGCCTCCCTTATATTATGAAATTAACCAATTAGGAAAGTTTACTGTTGGAGAGGAATTTATATATGTATATTATTTACATGTATTATTTGAATCTGCTCTGCTAAAAATCTCCCAGTCATTCCAATTATGAATTAACAGTTTTGGGGAAATTTTTTCCCTTTAGTGTTCAAGAACCTCATCTTCTAAATAAGAATTGCAACAGATATACTAAACTGTTTCCTTAAATTCAGTTTCCTGAGTGTTGCAAAAGCAATTTCAGTCTTAGATCAAGTCACATGATTACATCACTCATGGTCACTTGAGAGTCAGTAAGAATTTATGATTCAGTAAGAATTTATGGTCTTCAGGAGCTTCATTGGTTTTTAACTACTGCCTTGGAAATAAATTACAATTCAATTACTCTGACTATTTTCTGATATATGTGAGTGCCTGATTCTGATATATGTGAATGCCTAACCTCATATAGAAAAAAGAACATAGAGAAGTTTTAAAAGGAACTAACTTATATGATTATAAGAGAAGGAAAAATATGGATTCCATTGGTTTCTCCTAATTCAAAGAAATGGCTGAACATCCACAGTATTCAGTGAAAGAGAACTTTCAGAACTGAATGTACAATTATAATCTGATACTTTTGTATGTGTTGTATTACCTTGAAGTAATTCTGTTTTTCTTTTTTCTTTTTAGTTTGCAAATATTTCTGTCACAGGAAATGTGAATCAAAGGTAAGGTTTTATTTTTCTACATTATTAACAGTGTTAATTCAGATTCAGAAATGTACATTCCCAAAGGTTTTATGTTTTTTAACATATCAGTATTTTGAGATTTAACATGCAATGCAACATGCAATGCAGTTACAAGTTATCTAGGACAATGAATAGAATTAAAGGCAGTAAATTAATACATAAAAGATAATAATTGCTTTCAAATGTGTCTTGATTTCTTGTAAGCTGCAAGGGAAATTGTTGAACAGGAGAGTGAAAAGTGCATTTTGATGCCTGTGTATGCCAATGTACCTTGCATATGTCTCTCTTTTTTAATTTATCAGGTTTTATTTCTGCTTCTGAGATTTTTAAAGATAATATCTTACTTGAAACACAATAATTTAAAATTAAAGTGGACATTTGTACACACAAAATATTTTGTTCCTACCTAATAATTTTAAGTTTCTTTTAAGATATACCTTAAAATGTTTTTTCAGTTGTTACTCACTGAAAACTAATAATATAGTATATTTAAAAAACTGATGTTTGGTCTAATGTTTAAGGCATCAGGCTACAAAGCAGGAGATTGTGAGTTCAAGTCCCATCTTAGTCAGGCTGGGTGATTTTGACAGTGCAAAGTTGTTGTTGTGGAGACAATAGGAGGAGAAAAGATGCATTGCATATATTCACCGCCTTGACTTATTTGACAAATGAAAAAGAATTATTGTCTTCAAATTCCTGGAAAATTACTCATAACATTCTATTCATGATGGTTAGCTACTTTAATCATTGTGAACAGAAGACTAGATAATCTCTGCTGAATATTGATAACACTTTTTAATCTACATTACATATTACTTATTTCCCTTTTTCTCTTCTTGAGATGAAGCATTCTTATTGTGAAATGTGAGGGTAATTTGTTTGTGAGAACAGAAATCTTAAATACTGCTTTTTTTCCTCCTGGTAAATTACCAATGCATTTTTTCTTGTTTTAGGAATCTCTTTTATCATTAATTGCTCGTAGATAGTTTTCAAACATCTAAAATGTAAAGTGTAAGAATTGTTTTTGCAAGCTCACTTAGGTTTTTTTTAAAAAGGAGAAAAATCAATGATATAAAATATACCATGTCACCAAATGCCCTCTTTTAAATGCCAAAAGATACGTGTGTGCATGTGCGCGCGCGTCTTATCTCAGGTCTTGACAACATACACTATACAAATATAAAACACATTGCTAGTACAATGTAAAATTCTTTGATTGAATTTTAACTTTAAATTTAATTTTAATATTTAACAATTGACTATTTTCTTAAGTTTGTATTGTACTAAGTATTTTAGTAATGATTTTCCAAATATTAATAGCATTTTGTTTTAAATGTATGTTATTACAATTTCTGACTTTTAATGTAGAATCATGTTTATACTTTGCAATTTAATCATTTTCTTTATTTTCCTCTTTTTATACATTATAGTTTTATTTTTCTCATTTCTTATATTATAGCTATTGTCTTTCTGATAATCTTTTTATATATATATTTAAAATATGGATAATGGGATTATTGATGCTGTTTTTAGTACCATTCTGATTTAAATAGATTGGTATTTCATTGAATGGAAATAATAGTACTTTTCTGTTTTCATCACACAAAATAGGTTGAAATTACTAATTTCTACTTTTCAATTTTTTTTTTTTAAAAAATCACATTTATCTTGCAATCATAATTATGCATTTCATCTAATTGTTCAATCATCTCAGGAATGCTTCAATTAATATTTTCCAGATGTTCAAATGTTACAATGGAGGAAGTAATTTTTTTAGCTCAGTTAAGATATAAACAGTTTCATTATTTCATTTGTGAAGAAGAGAACAGGTTGAGCTATGAACAATTCTTTGATTACTGCATGTGGCTATGGAACATTTTTCTGCAAGAAATGCAATGCTGAAAATATTATTGCTGTATTTCATAACGATATACAATAGGAACATTTTGCAAACTAGGAAAAATTATATTCATGGTAATGAAGTACAATTCTTAAAATAAATTTAAAGATTGGAAGGACAGAATTAAAGTGAAAATTTCAGGATACAAATGTATTCTTAAAAGAGAATCTGGAAACTTAATTCTGCTAATAATTCAGTAGATAGAGGACACAACTATATGCTAGCTTCTTTGCAAACTGTTATTTTTATGCATCATAACTCTTCATTCAATCAATATCAATCAGAATAGAGCTGGAAGGGATCTTGGAGGTCTTCTAGTCCAACCCTCTGCTCAAGCAGGAGACCCTATACCAGGGTCTACTCTATTTCAAACTCTATTTCATTAAGGGCCACATCAGGGTTGTGTTTGTCTTTGGGGGACAGGGCGGGCATGGCCAGGGTGAGGGTGTCCAGCTTGATGTCACTTGTGTTGGGGATGCCTGTGGCCCTCAGCCAGCGAAAATGGAGCTCTGTTTTTCCTGGCAGAGGGCTGAAGGAGGCTGTCATGGCCTACAATGGGGCCTGGGAGGGCTGCATGTGGCCCTCCCGAGCTCTGTTTTGCTGGCAGAGGCACCACAGACTGGTCCTTCGGTGTCTCCAGGGCAGTCCTGCAGGCCAGATCTAAGCTCCCCGCGGGCCGCATCTAGCCCCGACCCTTGAATTTAAGACCCCTGCCCTATATCATTCCAGAGAGTAGTTGTTCAGTCTTTTCTTAAAAACCTCCAATGATGAAGCACCTATAGTACAATTTCTGAAGACAAGCTAGTTAAACACCAGTTGTGCTGCTAATTAAGGTGACCAACTTTTTTACAATGAAAAGGAGGACACAAATAAATTGAAGAAAAAAAACAAAGCCACTTGCGCATGGTGCATTCATGCGCGCTGCGCACTCTTGTGCATGGTGCACTCTTACACACGTCACACTCTCTCAAAACAATTCTGTGTGGAGCAAATGCGCCTCATAATCGCATCTTACCCCACTATACCAAGCCTTGACGAATTGTCATGTCAAATACAAATACATCACATCACACACAACGGATCGGATCAGCATCGATCAAATACGGAGATTTACAGATTAGTCTTCAAATATCAAAAAGGAGGACATGTAGGAGGACACATTTTGAGAGAGGACAGAACTTACAAAAGGAGGACTGTCCTCCCTAAAGGAGGACGGTTGGTCACCTTATGCTAATTCTTTAAATTTCTTTGCTAGCTGTTTGTAATATCTTGTATTGTTTTCAGATTCATTGTTGTGTTATTGGTCCCCATGTGTAGGAGAAGAAAGAGATAGTAATCTGTGGGGTTGATTATTTTGGTAATAATCTCAGTTACATCTTTGAATTTTGCTCCAGAGAGACAATATGCCTCCCAAGATTGACTGCTTGGACTGCAGACTACAGTTTCTGTCCCCTGAGAATTGAATCTCCTATCACCAATATTCACCTTTTTTTTTCTTAGGGAAATTTGGAATATTTTTCTTCCTATCATGGGAATGCTGGGTTGTGTCTCTTTTTTAGAAACTATTGATGAATGCTCTATTGTGAGTATCTGTATATTTTCTTCCATGGAGAGGCTATGAAAGTGATTGTTCAGTTCCAGAGGGGCTTCACTGGAATAAACTAGGGTAGATAGTTGGAGCTTTGGTCTTGGTTGTTGTTTTGTTTTAAAAATGACATGTTTCTATCAGTCTTGCTCTTTTGGTACATAACTAGGGTTATTTTTAGAAGCTGTTTACTCCCTATTGTATTTTTTTTTGGTGTAGTCTTTTTGTTTAGGTTGGGATTTCTTGCTTTGTTCATTGAGTTTCAGAGTGGCTAGAGTTGCTTCTAGGTCTTTTATTTTTTCTTCTAGTAATTCAGGTAGTTTACATTTGATATCTACATAGTTAATTAATTACTTAATTTAATATGTATTTGAATACAGTTCACATGCTTACTTTATTTTTTGATGTTTTCCCTTTAACAGTTTTTATTTATAGCAGAATAATGCCATCTTGTGGTCTGCATAGAGCCTTGGATTTTCTTTTAAGCTGCAGAGTTGAAGAAGTCTTCCATGATTTCCTGCATCAGTTATAGGTTGCATAGTATAAAATCTTCAGTTTGAAGGCAGTGAAAACATTTCTCATTCAGAAAAAGCTTTAGAGATTTTGAAGCTGAACAATGCCACTTCCTGCATGTAAAGAAATAAATGTATATATAGTCTGTTCTTTTTGAGAAATGCATGAAAATTTCTCTTTGGCATTATTACAGGGAAGATGGTCTAAAATACTGTTTGAAAAATGTGCTTGTTCATATGAATCTGGGGGTACTGAAACAATCTAATATGCTATTTTATTGTGCCATCAATGAGATATTTGTCAGCTTTGGAAGTAATATTTTCTTAGCAACTTCCATGCTGCCACATTTTAGTGCCTGAGAATTTGGGAGGGGGGATTTTAGAGAGAGATGGAAGTTTAGACATAATAACGTTCTTCTTCTGAGTCAAGGACAAACCATCCTGCACAGGGGGAAGGAGTGGTTGGAGGGATGTGCCCAGTTGGGACGGATGGTGATTGGACTGTATAATGGACTGATGGGTGCAGGGGATGGATCTTTGAATTTCTATTGGGAAGGGAAAACCCGGAACTCTCAGATTCGGGTTTTCCCAGATGTGCCTATATGACTACTCTAATAAAATGGAACTTTGAAAAAATGCCCGTCTCGGAGTTTATTGGGTTGGAGTTGTTAGTTGGATCACTGACATATTCATAATGTCTATATTCTGTCCCTTTTACATCAGTACTTGATCTGATAATAACCTTTTTTTTCAGATTGTAAATTGTTTATTACTAAGATTTTAGAAAAATACAGTGTAGCAGCCATGAAAATTGGACATTAATTAATGTAAGATCTACCAAAGTTGTAGCATACATTTTTATACCAACTATTACAATTGCTTGTACTGTATTATTCTATCTTTATGTAATGGTTGTTTTTAACCATTTTCAGTTATAGCAATAGCACTTAGACTTATATATTGCTTTATAGTGCTTTACAGCCCTCTCTAAGCAGTTTACAGAGTCAGCATATTGCCCCCAATGGTCTGGGTCCTCATTTTACCTATCTTGGAAGGATGGAAGGCTTGAGTCTGGTGGGATTCGATCTGCCAAATTGCAGGCAGGTGGCTGTCAGCAGAAGTAGTTTGCAATACTGCACTCTAAACAATGCGCCACCAAGGCGCAGTTATGCTTTCTATCTCTGGCTTTTAACTATAATAAATATGCATTCATTCTTATTTTTTCTTATAATTCTTTAAAAGGAATATATAAGTGAAAAATCTTGGTTTTCAATTGCTTCAAGCTTTAGGGGAAATTGGCATCTCTCATCTTATTTGAATCCCATTCCCCTGCAGAGATAAGAAAAATGAAAAACAAGGGCCCAGTGGGAACTTTCTGTAGAGCAAAAGTACATGCAGAAATATTACCAATTTTACTTGCAATTAATAGAGTGATTAAGAAAGTTGTGGCTCACTTCTTTTTCTTGTGCCATATCCATCATCAGATGTTGGCAATCATGTTGGCAATCCTATTTTTATCAAAATAACGAAAAACGTTTATCAAAACAAAAAAGTGCTGCTGAGTTTTGTCCAAACCAGTCCCTTAGATTTTGAAGCCATTATTTTATTCTTCAGGCTGGACCTCGTTTGTCTTCAATCTTTCTCTGGAGGACTAAATGAAGTATTGCATATTTTTCTGGGCGTCTCATCATATGTCCAAAATATTCCAGCTTTTGCTTTTTAATGATTTTGAAGATTTCCCTTGGTTTTCTGATGCTAGTTGTCTGATGCTAACTAAAGCATAGAAGTCAGTAGCAGTCTTTCCCAAAGTGCCATTCTCCTGAGACTGGACATGGAAAGTTCCCTGCTGTTGCACATTTTTTTCTTTCCTTACTGATAGGGATAGAGATTCTTTACCTTCTCTCCTGATGGTCTCCTATCCTATAACTGACGATGCTTTGGTTACAAAGCTGGATCTTCTCACAAGGAGAGGGAATGGGCCTCTCTCTGACCCATACACTTTGCCCTCCCACACCCACCATGAGCAATGTGGCCAAGAAGAGTGAGCACAGTAGCAGTAGCCTCGAGGAGATAAGCGCAGCTGGGCGCCCCTCTGGGGAAATGGAGCTGGGCTGGGTTATGAGATCCTGGGGTCCTTAGAGCTTGAGGGCCAGGCTGGGCTCTTGGCCTCCATTGGCAAGGGCTCCAGGCAGCCCACACCACCGACTGGGGGTCCACCATGTGACCTGAAGAGGACAGTGAGTTTTCTCTGGTGGACAAGTGTTTGGCACTTGCCCTGGTCCCATCTTCCTCCACTGGCGATAATGGATTTCCCACCAGCCCCGCCCAGGCCATTACCAGTGCCCCCCAATGTGAGTGACATTGAGCTAGCCAGGCCCATCCAATCAGCTGTGACCACCCAGCCACGCCCCAAGGTCAACCACAACCCTGATGCGGCCCTCAGTGAAATTAAGTTTGACATCCTTGGATTAGATTCTTGTGATGGCCTTAGAAACAACAATGCAGCTTGTTTTACGCCCTGCACAGCTGGCGCTTGTCCATTCAGATTGAAAGATGAAATCATAAATTGACCCAGTTATCTCCCATACTGTCAGACCTCATGAGTAAATTACAAAAACAGAAAGTTTTCTTAATTGATTGTGAGCTGAGCAATTGAGGGGGTTATTTTCACAGTGGCAATGTAGCAGGTTTTATGGCACCAGAGACTTTCTTCATTTCTATTTTGTTTTTATTTATTCATCTTTGTAGTTAAAGGGAGACTTTTGAAAAATGAGTATATTTTGGAGACTACTTCTGGAGCTATATTTATATGATACTGAATTATACTGAAATGTTTAGAATTTTTCCTAATATTTAACTTGTAAAAACTTAGAAACAAAAGAGAACAAATGCATTTAAACATAAAGTTTTTATTTTGATTTTTTAGGGATTGTAAACTAACAGGTCTGTGTTCTACGATTACAACTTAAAGCTTTAAATTGATTCTGTCTTTTTTTATAAACTGCTCCCACTGATTTGTTGGACTTGTAAACAAGAACATGCTCCTTTGAATTAAAGGCTGTTTTATATGTTTTACCACCAGTTTATACTTTAGATTAAAATTGTATGTAAGAATCTGATAGAATAGCAGATATGTGTCTAGGACCTTCAGATTCCTACCCTTGGCCGTGCCTCCTTCTCCTCCAGGCCTCCACCTCCTCCCATTTATCTCCAGCTTTCCTCCTCAGCTGGCCCTCCCCCAGCCATTTGCCCTGGCCAATGAGCCTCTGTCTGTCCACCCTGTGCCCTTTGGCCCAGTCCATTCACTGAAACACCGTTTGTCCCAGGCCTTTGGCCACACGGGACAGTTTGCCGCCAGCCAATCGAGTGGCAGACAGAAGCCCTGGTGCTTCTGCCTGCCAGCATGCAATATCTCGGGAGCTGTGGGGCTATGGGGGAAATGCGGCAGCCTAACGGCAGAGGCTCACAGCCTCAGACGCTTGTTAGGGTAAGGAAGGAAGGGGAGGGAGGAAGGGAGAGAGATTGCATCCTGGCCCCAGCCCCATGGAAGGCAGCAAGCAGCTCCCATCTTCCATATCAGCTTCTCTCATCTCTCGTTTTTTCCCTCCCCAGTGTCACAGCCTGCCTGGATGTCTTCTCCCTCATCACCCCACTTGCAGCCTTTTGTGGGTCTTTTTTTAAAACTTTTTTCAGTCTCTTTTATTTTCTTTTTGAATAAACCCTACATATCCAGATCCAGCTGCTACCAAGATCCCCTTATCTGATCCTGCCTCCCTGACACTGAATGGGCAGCTGATAGCAGGGAGGTGGCAGGGAAACGGGGAAAAATGCACCAAAGCACTTTAAGGTGGCTTAAACAAGTTTTTACGTCCACCCCAAACATCTTAGCTTTGCAGAAGTTGTGCAGTTGCATTTGTTGCTGCGACTTCCTTCCTGGCTGCCGTGTGCACACTGGCCCCTCCTCCGCTGCTGCCATGAGGTCCACTGGGTTTGGTTGAAAGGGAAAAGCCGGGGAGGTGTTTGGTTCAGTAAGCCAGGTGGCAATGGCTGACTTCATCCAAAGGAGTTTTTGTTTGGGGTGGGTATCCTAGAAGGAGGAAGGGAAGAGAGAGAAAGAGAGAAAGACAGAGAGAGAGAAAGAAAGATAGAGAAGGGAGAGACAAAAAAGAAAAGAAAGACGAAAAGAAGGAAACAAAAGAAATAAGGAAAGAAAGAAAAAGGAAATAAATAAAAAGAAAGAGAAAGAAAGGAAGAAAAAGAAAGGAAGAAAGGGATAGATAAGAAAGAGGGAGTGAGGGAAGAAGGGAAAGAAAGAAAGAAAAAAAGGAAGGAAGGAAGGAAGGAAGGAAGGAAGGAAGGAAGAGGGAGTGAGAGAAGGGAAAGTGAATGAGATATGGATAGATGGATGGATGGATGGATGGATGGAGGAAGGGAGAGAGGGAGAGAGAGAGAGAGAAAGGAGAGGAAGGAAAGTCCACAAATCTTGGCACAAGATGTGGCTTCAAAAGATGCTTTGAAATAGCACAATAACCCAGGGCTGGAAGGGACTTCCGAGGTCATCTAGTCCAACTCCCTGCTCAAGCAGGAAACCCTTATGGAATCATGGAAAAACCGAGTTGGAAGGGACCAAAATAACCCAGATGATATAAGGTCTCCTGCTTGAGCAGAGGACTAAATTACCTCCGAGGAGGTTCCTTCCCTTCCTCCTTCCCAAAGAAAAATAAAAATAAATCCCCACAAAAGGCTGAAAGAGGGTGGTGAGGGAGAAGACATCCAGGCAGGCTGTGACATTGGGGTGGGAAAGATGAGAGAAGCTGAGATGGATGATGGGAGATGCTTGCAGCCTTCCATGGGGCTGGAGCCAGGACCTGATCTCCCTCCCTCCTCTTCTTTCCTTACCCTAATAAGCATCTGAGGCTGTGAGCCTGTGCTGTTTGGCTGCCACACCTCCCCCATAGCCCCACAGCCCCCAAGATCTTGCACACTGACAGGCTGAAGCACCATGGTTTCTATTTGCCACCTAATTGGCTGGCAGAACGGTGTTTTGGTGAATGGACTGAGCCAAAGGGCCCAGGGTGGATGGAAGGAGGCCCATTGGCCAGAGCCAATGGTTGGCGGAGGACCAGCTGAGGAGGAAAGCTAGAGGTAAATGAGTAGAGGTGGAAGCCTGGAGGAGAAGGAAGCAAGGCCAAGGGTAGGAGCCTGAAGGTCCCATTCCGGCAGATACTGCTTCAGATGATACTTGATTCAGGTCAAATACTAATATAATGTTTACAAGTTAAATTGAAGACTTTGAGGGAAAAAGCTGATAAGACTGAATAGTTTTTTAAAAAACCAAAGGGCTTAAGGAGGAATTGGACTAAACTTCTATGGAGATTGCTGACAAAATTTCACAAGATTACAACTGACGAAAGATACCGAGAAAGAAAACTTTACATTGGGAGATACATACAGCTCACTACTTCAATAAACTTTTCTTTAGAATTTTAAAGTTTAACATACAATATAAATGGAGTAAATGCTCCTAAAAATACTTTTCACTGTTCGAGAAAATTGAAACAAGTTATAATTAGTTTACAAGAAACTCATATTTTAAAAAATGAAGTGAAGTATCTGATCTGTAACACTCTGGGTGAAGACTTTACATCAGCATGGAATGGGACACCTTACCATGGCCACCTCATCTTTGGCCACTAGTTCCAGCCAATTTTCCATGGACACATGGGCCTTCCACTCTAGTTTCCAAAGCTGGCCTGGCTGAAGGGAGGCAAAAGTTCCCACCAGCCCACATTCTTTCTATAAAGACCTCCTCTCCTTGCTTTCCACTACAACAGGTGGGCTAAGGGGGAGTGGAAGGCCCATCATGATAAGTTTGCCAGGGTGGGTTGGCCAGGGTGAGATGTCCCACAGCAAGGTGGTGGCAATGAGGTGGTGGCACGAGATGGCGGTGGCAAGGTTGTGGTAGAGAGTTGTCCTAGACCAGGGGTCGCCAACCTTTTGGACACAGGGACCACCAAACTCATAATTTTAAATCCCGGGGACCACTAATATGAATTTTGACTGATGGTGGCTTGCTGACGTTGGTGTGTGTGTGAGAGAGAGAGATCTGATCAAATCTCTCTCTCTCTCTCTCTCTCTCATACACACACACAAACATACAGAGGCAGGGGTGGGATACAAATTTCTTAACTGCTTCTTGGGTGTGGCCTAATTTGTGGGTGTGGCTTGGTAGTCATGTGACTAGCTGGGCATGGCTTATATGTAAATATTATAAATATTTATGTAAATATTGAAATTTTTATAAAAAAATAGTAACTTTTACCCAAAATCAGGCAAAGCAGGCAGACAGATTGAGTTGCTCACAGAATCACAGATTCAGAGATCTATCTTTCTGCCATTGGCTACCTGAGTCTGTCACATAAAATTTGCTTGCAAGCAAACCCATAAAATTTGCTTGCAAGCAAACCCATAAAATTTGCTAGCAAGAAAACTCACAAAATTAACTCACAACACACCATGTATGTAAATATTATATTTTTTATTAAAAAAAAGCAACTTTTATTCAAAATTAGGCAAAGCAGACAAGCAGATTGAGTTGCTCACAGAATCATAGTTTCACTTAGAGATCTGTGTTTCTGCCATCAGCTATCTGAGTCTGCAACTGAATAATAGAACCTTCAGTGCTAAGGAAGGTTCGGTTCTGCTTAAAAGCAGAGTCGAAGATATAAAGATTAGCTAGAAAGCAAGAAATCCAATGATTTCCTGCTTTCTAGCTAATTTAAATCTACCGGCACAGCAGAATAGCTGATAGTCTATTAAAAAAAAAACAAAGGCAAAATAGCAACTTAGCAGGCAAGTTTGCCAGGTAAGGAGTGAGTGGGCAGGGAGGGTTCCCGCGGACCATGTGGGTGGTGCAGCCTTGTGTTCTCCTGCAGCCTGGATTAATTGCTTTGTGGGGGTGCTCTGGGGGTGACATTTCTCTGCGGACCACCAAAATTTTCTTGTGAATCACCAGTGGGCCTTGGCCTACTGGTTGGCGACCACCCTCCTAGACTCACATCAATGGACTCAGAAAAGACTAATGGAGTATTTTTCTACATTAATCCATTAATTAAAACTGAAATTATAATTGACTGGTAAACATGATAAATACTTCATGAGAGCTGTTCGGATCTCAGGAGGATTTTCTTTCCAAAGGACAGGTGCTGCTACAGAGAACAATATACAGTATTACAGTAGAACCAATTATCCCTCAAAATAATTCCTGAATCCTAACATCCCCCACCCCAAATCACAAATTCAACACACTTTCAGCAGGACGTACTGTATACTAAGCTGCAGTAATGTTGAAAATATGCTGTTTTGTGAATTAAACATTCCATTCCCAAAATGGTATGTGTTGCATAGCCATATTAATTAAACATTCTGTCTATAGAGACAAACTATGATTTTGATGAAATCTAGGTAAATTTGCTTATCAAAAGGGTAATACTGTGCTAATCTTTAAAATAAATTAATATAGCTGTTTTGCTTGAAGTAATTTTAAAGAGCAAGCTATTATCTCTTCTGAGTTTTGTTGAAAATAATTCTATTGTTAGATTAATTTTGCTCCATGCATTATTGAGGCTGAAATACTTTAAAAAACTACTAAATACAGTTTCAATTGCTGTCAAACATTAATAGCTTTGAACATTGATTTGTTCAAAGCAGTGGAAATTATATTTAAAAGTTATGCAAATAAATTGCATAGGATTTTTTGTGACAGAAAAATAATTCATATTTTGCTTATTTTTATTTCTAGGGTTCCAGCAGTTTTTTAAGAAATTCATCTCTCCATTGTGACAAAATATCTAAGTAAGTCCTTTCTGAATGCTTCTCTCTTATTTATAATGCCAGAGAGAAAAAGTTTAAGTACATATTTGACAACACTTGAACATTTGTTAGTGAACATGATACTAAGCTACGATAACATTCTACAGTATAATTCTGTAGCCTAAATTACAATTTCATATACTAAATAGTTTCTGCTGTGATATGTCCTCTAAGAACTGACAAAACTGTTTGGCAGCTATTGAACTCTAGAGATAAGGGGCAGGGGATTAAATATGTTTACAATAAATGTAATTCATGTAACTTCATAATTCATATAACTTAATTTTATTTTTTATTGTTGTTTTAACCATTTGGTCATGTCTGACATTATGGGCAACTGCTCTCCACAGTACCCTGACAAGTACAACTTCTTTCAGTTGTGGGATGTTCAACTTTGTATCAGATTTGATATTATCAAGCCATTATTCTTTTTTGCTTGCACCTTCTTCTTGTTCCACTGACCATTGTCATTATCTTTGTTTTCCTGATGTTAAGACCCAATCCTACTTTTTTACTTTCAACCTTGTTAATCCAGATCGTTTTTTTCTAGGTCTTCCTTATTTTCAGCCAATAATTTGTATCATCTGCATATCTCAAATTATTTATGGTTCTTGCCCCAATATTTATTCCAACATCAGGCAGATCCAGAACTAATTTCTGCATATGCATTTCACATACAGTTTGAACAAAAAAGCTGATAAATTACATTCCCCTTACTGATTCTGAACCATTCTGTGTCACCATAAAGTGTTCTCACTTGTATTAGCATCACTTTATAAATCCTTAGTAAGACCACACTTAGAATATATTGCATCCAGTTTTGGTCACCATATTATAAAAGAAGATATTGAGACTCTAGAAAGAGATAAGAAAAGAACAACAAAGACGATTAGAAGGCTAGAGGCTAAAATGTGATGAATGGTTGCAGGATATATCTAGTTTAATAAAAAGAAAGACTAGGGGTGACATGATAGCAATGTTCCAATATTTGAGGGGCTGCCACAAAGAAGGGGGGGTCAATCTATTTTCCAAAGTTCCAGAAGGTAAGGCAAGACATAATGGATGGAAAATAACAAAGGAGAAAAGCAACTTAGAATTAAGGAAATACTAACAACCAATGAAACTGCTTGCATTCAGAAGTTGTGGGTGCTTCATCACTGGAGGCTTTTAAGAAGAGACTGGACAGCCACTGGTTGGAGTGGTTTAAGATCTACTGCTTGAGTAGGGGGTTGGACTAGGAGTCATCCAAATTCCAACTCTGTTATTCTGTTATTCCCCCCATTATCAGTAAGAACTATTTAAATATTTGTCTCTTACTTAAAATGCTTTTGTTTAAAGTATTTATATCAATATTTTTTATACATATTTGTCATATTTTCAGTTCTCCTTAAAATTTTTTTCTTCACAAGCTATATTCTAAGTGTCCTAGCTTACTTTCTATATAACATTGTATGCCCACTTGCAATTCTCTAAAGTGGTCTTGTTCTATGTTGTTCACCACAGAAGTACAAATTTTGACTGTATTATGGAGGAAAATTATGAACTGGACCTCACTTACGTTACTGAAAGAATCATTGCAGTATCATTCCCAGGAAACTGCTCAGAGGAAATTTATCTAAACAACTTCCAAGATGTAATTGGTATGCTTAAATCCAGACATGGTGGCAACTACATGGTAAGAGGATATGCAGTCTCTATGATGTCGTTTGTCATCTAAACATTTATTAGATGATATATCTATTGTTATGTTTATGCCACTAGATTTTCTTGTTTGTAATGTGTGAAATGACCCCAAAATATAGCATGAACAGCTTTGCATTTCTTAAAATTTTCAGATTTTTAGTAAAGTCTAATAGGAGACAGTAATGAAGTATATTATGTATCTGTAGTCCAATACAGCCATTCTCAGAATCTGGTCCACAGAACACCTTTCATTCATCCAAAAAGAGATGATTTTGAGATTCTAAAATTTGACTAAAAGGATAGAGTTGCAAGAAGTATGAGGAGAAATAAAACGTATACATTGGCTAAGCCATTATATTTGTTTAGTTGCATACTCCTATTTTATTGCTTCAAATGAGAGATTAGCTGCTAATTTATAATCTAAATAATATATTTAATATGTTTCTTTTATATGTGAACAAAAAGAGCTGAAGTGAAAAAATGGATTATATGTAGTACTGAAAATAAAGTTTGTGTATATACTGTATATTCATATTAAGCTTTCTATGTATGAGAAAAATATATTAATGACATGAAATTGAACATCCCCAAATTCAAAAACACTTGGAAATAAACTTTGATATTAAATCTGAAGCTTTTTTTGTTAAATGTTTAATTTGAACTTTTTCTTTAACAACCAACAATTTTTGTGATCAGTGTAATGATTGGGTCAATATACTTTTCACACAATGCTAACAGTAAACATACAATTGCATACACAGAGTTTTTATCTTCCAACTTCTAACCTTGATATGATCATTATAATTATATATTCTTTTATGTATCAATATATATTGTACTATTTTCCCAATTTATACTTATTTCTTTATTTTTCCCATTTGTTGGGGTTCTTCTATTTTCGCCTCATTATCTTTAAACAATACTATTCTTTCTTTATGATTTTTTTATCATTTTCTCCAAAAATATATGTAAACATCAACAGCATTTCTTCATATAATATATTTATTAACTCCTGTTAAGTCATTAATGTCTTAATATTTTAAATATCACTCAGTATTCCACCACATTTTCAACATCTCAATTTTCTATAAACACCAATAAAATCAATTGTTAATAAGATTTAATCAGTCCCAAGATTATATCTCTCAGTCCCTTGAATTTATAGTCTTTGAAAACTGTATATTCCGGTATGTTTTTTGCACCCTGTTAATCATAATAATACATTTAGATATACCTAGTCATAGTCTTCCACCTCCTAATCTTAATATATTTATAGTTATAATAAATTCTATTATATATCTATATATGTGCTACTATTTTCCCAATTTAAACTTTCCCCTTATTTCTTTTTTTAATATAATTACTATATTGCAAGGTATTATGTATATTGCAAGGTATCTATCCATCATTTCTCAGCCTTTTTAAAATTTCATCATTTATTTATTTTTTGGTGATTCTTTTATCTTTCTCTCTTGGAATCCTATATGACTTTCTAGCATTTTTACACAGACTAATTGTTCCCTCTGCCTTACCCTTTATCTTCTTCTGCTGTATCTTTTGAATATCCATCCATATCCCTTTCATTATCTTTGGAAAATCTTCCTTTTTTCCTTCGATTCTGTTGTAAGCTCTTAAGAGACTATCTATTTGATCTTTAGTATTTATTATTACTGTCTTTTCAGTGTTTTTATCTGCTTGTAATTTATTTTTATCTTCTTGTAGTTTATTTTGCTTTGTCTCCTCTACCACTCCTTCTAATTTCTCATCTGTCTTCTGGGTATCATATTCATCTTTTCCCGCCATTTGTTGAGGGCCTTCTACTTTCACATCGTTATCTTTAAATATTCCCATCATCTTCTTACAATTCTTTGTCACCATTTCTAACATTACTTCATAGAACTTTATTGTCTCCTACTGGATCATTTTGTACCAAATTAATATACCTCTAATATTCCAGTATCCCAATATCTAAAAACTCCCAAAAAGTCAATTATTAATAAAATTTGGTCAATCCCAAAATTATTCCTCTCAGTCTCCTAAAGCAGTGATCCCCAACCTTTTTTACGCCGCGGCCCGGTACCGGCATCAGCTGGGCGCTGCGGCCCGGTACAGGCATCAGCTGGGCGCCGCCATCTTTTTGATGAAAAGTGCTTTCGGTGACCTCACCGGAAGCACTTTTCATCAAAATATGGCGCTCGCGCTCGTGAGCTTTTCCGGTAGAAATGGCTTTCTACCCGGAAAAGCTCACGAAGCGCTGGCGCCGCCATCTTTTTGATGAAAACGTGCTTCCGTGAGCTTTCACCCGGAAAAGCTCACGGAGCGCTGGCGCCGCCATCTTTTTGATGAAAACGTGCTTCGGTGAGCTTTCTACCCGGAAAAGCTCAACGGAAGCACTTTTTCATCAAAAAGATGGCGGCGCCAGCAAGCCAGCGGCCCGGTAGGACTTGTTCCGTGGACTGGTACCGGTCCGCGGACCGGTGGTTGGGGACCCCTTGTCCTAAAGTACCCAAATCCAACTTAGCCCACAGGGTTTCTTCAAATCTTTCAAATCCACTTTTCAATGCACAGTTCCAATAAAGTTTTATGTTCAGTGAATATTTCCCAGCATCGAATTCGCCTACTAAGATAAAGTCAAGGTCAAGTAGCCTTCCAGGTGTTATTTATTTCACTCCTTCCTTTGAGTTTTACACACTGCAGTGATCTTCTTCTTCCAGTAGATGGCTCCCCTGTTCCCAATTCCAGCTTCAACAGAGTGTAAAAATAAAAAACAGCTGATTGTCATCCAGTCAGGGGGGTTAGAGATAGAATTTTAGAAAAGCAATTTTCCCAATAATCATTTTTCACAATGTTATTCGGCTTTTTGAGGCTTTCTATTTTTTAAATCATCCTTTAGGTATTTCTTTTACTTCTAAGCCATTAATCTTTAATCTTCCTGTTTAGTTTTTAGTTTTTAGTCTTTAATCTTTTTCCATAAATCCAATTGCAGTTTTCTTAACATTTGGACATCATTTTTTGTAATTTTTAATTTGGATTAAATCTCTAAGGTAAAGTTGAAAGTTATCTCATCCAGTTTCACTGCTCTGTCCACGCACCGCTCCAGCACAAGATCTTACGTTCTGGCTTTCCCAGGTTGTAATTGACCAAAATGGCCGTCCCTGCTGCCGTTTTGGAGAACTTTCTTCGGATCAACAAATAAATTGCAGTTTCCTTGAGATCAATGAAGTGCCTCTCCTTTTTTCACCATCTCTCTAGGACAGCTTAACCCTGTAGAGTCTCCCATCAAGCAGTTGCCAGTTGTATTTCATGGAGCCTGGCGGAGCTCTGCTATTTTTCAGCTGTTCTTGTCGCAGCATCAACCAGAAGTCCCCTGACCATTTTGTTAATATAGGGAAGAAAAGAAAAAAAAACAAATCCGTTCCCTTCCCTCTCTCATTCGCAGCTTCAAAGTCTTCTTTGGGAACAATGTTGTTCTTTATAATTCAAATTCCAGGGTACCTTGTACTGTTGTTTTTCCAGTTCGACCCGGTCAGCCAAAAGCTTTCTCTTCTTATCTTCCTCCTGCACATTCTTTTCCAGTTGAGTTCTTCTTTGAGGTGGCCATTTCTGACCACCGCTGCAACCTCCTTCGGGAAAGAGAGTAATGGCCAGCTGGGGAGGAGAGATGTGGCTCTCCTCGACCCTGCTGGCAGTCTCCCCCCTCTTCACCACCTCTATGGGGTGGCTTAGCCCCGAAACCAGCCGGCTCGGGGCACTCCAGCAGCGAGCACAGATTGAAACTGCACTCAATCGCAGATTTCGGTCTGTCGCCGAAGAAGCTCAAACCGGATCTGATCCCCTGACCATTTTGTTGACCATCCAGTTTCTAATAGTCCTTAGCTATGTGCTTATAGGAAGCCCAATTTTTTTCCCAGCAAGCAGTTAAGCAGGTTATCTAAGTTTCAGGAACAATTCTTGACAATAGCCATTAATAGAGACATCTACTTCCATAGCCCTTGATTACTTTGAATTGAGATAAGAAATACAAAGATAAGAGTGGAAATTATTACATAGAACAAAAGTGGTGCTTGTGGGATGGATAACACTATATCAGCATTGAAATAAAATCATAATTAGCTCAAATAAGAATGAGAGTAAATTAAAAATGTATTTGCTTCTTCCACTGAAATCAGTAGCCTTAAGGAATGCTTATGTGGAGCTGGGTCATGCCTACATTTATTTTGTAAAAAGAAATATTGGCAGTTAACTCTGGTTTATTCCTCTATGTTTTGTCACAATCAGAAGAAAATAACTTTGAAATACTACAAATATTCAAGCTTGTCACATTTCTGTTATGAGATTTGCAGGGCTTTTAAGAAACTATCATATCTGCATAACTTCATTATCAAATATATTTGATGAAATGTTTAAATTATTAATGTTCATGCTTAAAATATTTTTCTCTGCAATAGGTACTGAATCTCTCTGAAAGAAGATATGATTTTGCTAAGCTTGACCCAAAGGTATTAACATGTTCTTGTATTAAAGTGCACAGCTTCTGTTTTATTTGTTTTATATTGTAGGCAGAATTTTTGAGGATGTTTGGCTAGACTGTCTCCAGCAAAATTTCCAAGGGGGACACTGTCACCTCAATAGGCAGGTTTTTGCGGGGTAATTTTTAAGCAAAAAATATTTGTTAAAAATAATTTCCTCATTCCTCATTATTAGATTAGGGGATTATTGCGTAAAGAAGTTGTATAGTCCAACTACTGATTCCACAATTATTTTGAAATATGGACACTCAATGAACACACCATTATTGGACGGAATCTGAATTATCTCTCAGATTACATTTATTTTTTTCTCAATACACAAAAGCTATTCTCATTTTTATGTTTGGAAGGACAACGTTAGAGTTGCTATTGCTATTTAACAGCTTCTTTGGTAAATCTCATAACTCTGTTTGATATTAGGCTACAAAGATAGAATTGCTGAATAGCTTAAAAAAATGTTTCTGGGAATCCCATCTGGTAATCAGATGATTAGTGTATATATCAAGGCTTCTATTTGTAATGTTTTTTTATGGTTTTCATATGGAATTCTGAATAACCTTTTTAACAAGTGAAAAAGATAGTCGCCATCTTTGATTCTGATAAGTACTTAAAGCACAGCATTTATAAAAGCATTACAATAATTTATTTGTAACAAATAAGGTGGGAAAGACTGCTATGAAAATAAACATATGAAAAATATATCTATTCTATTTATTAATTGTGTAAATTGCTAAAAATGTTTGTCTTTATACATTTCTAACACTTTTTAATTATTTCAGATTATGGAAGTGGGCTGGCCTGACTTCCATGCCCCATCCCTTAATAAGATATGCAACATCTGCAAGGCTATGGAATCCTGGCTGAACAGTCACCCTCAACACGTTGTGGTGATCCATTGCCGAGTAAATTGCTGTTACAAATCTTTTAGTTTATGTATTGAATTATAATATAATAGCTATGTGTCTCTTGTGGAACTTTGATCCCATATGTTATGGAAAATAAAATCTCCAGATGCATTAATTGTCTGAAGAAATACATAGGCTATACTTGCGGAAGCTTTTACATTTCTTTTAGTGGGCTGAGAAACTGTCAAAGAAGCTATAGAGCAATGTCAGGTATAAATAGTATTGTTGTAGTGTAAGAAGCTGCTAAACTAGAATATTTGCCACAAATACAAATCTATTCCTTTGAATATTTTTTTTTCTCATTTTATATTTTTGACATGCAAAATATCCTTCCTTCCTTCCTTCCTTCCTTCCTTCCTTCCTTCCTCCTCCCTCCCTCCCTCCCTCCCTCCCCTCCCTCCCTCCCTCCCTCCCTCCTTCCTTCCTTCCTTCCTTCCTTCCTTCCTTCCTTCCTTCCTTCCTTCCTTCCTATTTCACTCTGTTAATATCAATCTGGCAATGTACATTTCTTCCTTCTGTCTTGTTCTCTCTCGATCTGTCCCCACAAACCCCTTCCTTCTAATGATTCTGTAAACCCTCCAATACTTCCCATACCTTTCCCAAATTGTTTCTGTATTTTCTCCATCTGCCACACTTATTAAATAAAAGGTTCCCCTCTTCTTTCACTCTTTCCCCAAATAGTTTCTTTGGGTAAATAACTGACTTAGAATAGATATCCTATAGATTATGATTTTTGCAGAACCTTACAAAATATCCCCATGTCTGAGGATTCCATAAAAAAATGAAACTGATCAGATGATACCTCCTGGTGATCACTGCAATCTCAATCACAAAGTGATTCTAAGTGGCTTAAACAATGAGATAAAAACATCAGTAAAAATAATAAAGCAAATGCAGAAAAAAATATAACTTAACTCATCAGGAAAAAAATTTAATACAACAATAACCACCGGGGACCAGATAACTTTATGCTTTACAGTACTTATAATATAGGCCCTATTGAAAGAGTTAGGAACTTAAGGTTTTATAAAATAGAAGCCCAAGTGAATCAGTATAATAAGTTAAAAAAAAAAAAAAGGTAAATCGGCACGTCATTCTTATTTTTAAAACAAGTTGGAGAAGACACATTAGGAGCAGGGAATTCCAGAGCACAGGAGTCACAACTAAGAATTTCTTCCCTTTAGTAATTTTTGGGCTGTCACAGTCAACAATTGCATATTAAAAGCCATTAGCGGTAAATAATAGCTCCCAGGATTCAATATATGAAGTCATTAATTCATTTAAGAGGAAGGGCTCTGCATATATAGGAATTCATGTGTAATTTTATTCATGAATTACATTGATATGTGGTACGTAATACCAAGCACTTTGAATTTAACTTGAAAGTTGGGAGTTAAACAGTTTAGAAGGGAGAGAGAGGCATTACACAATCTATTTTGTAACTTTTATTCAGAATACCAAAGTCACAACCATTGGATTCTATCTCTGCTCCTTCTATTAATTTTCACCTTAATTTTGAAAAAAAAAAAAGATCTAATAAAATCCCAAGTAGGTTTTGTTAATAAACACACACTAGCTTTTAAATGTTATAGTTTTATTTGTTTCCTTTACAAATAGCAGCTATGCCATTTTTACTTATTTATAATCAGCTATAAATTAGCTGTCATATTTGCTGGCTTTCTTTGAGTAATTTTGAAACAAGTTAAGACTGCTGTTAGTAATTTGTACTGAATGCATGTAGTATGTTTAATAAGATTTCAAAACATTGTGAAAGTACTCATTAAATGCAATCTTGGCTATAAATCATAAGTATCACAAGAAATGTTATATATGTTCATTATGTGCTGGGAAACATACATTTTTCAGAATCTTTTAGAGCACACTGCAAGAGATGCCTAGACTTGTCTTAGAATAGCTAACAGAATATTGTTAATATTATATTGAGATTTTTATCCTGTAATTTACAGTTTTGTTATGATCCTAAAATGTCATGTAAAATGAAAACAGTGTCTGCAGTTATTCTAAAAATAGAGTAAACATATCCAGTTTAAGAACATAGAAAATATTTGTGTTTTTTGTTGTACAGGGTGGAAAAGGAAGAATAGGGGTAGTGATCTCCTCATACATGCACTTCACAAATCTATCTGCAAGGTAGGATAACAAAACATTTAATGATTATTTGGCTATTTCCTAACTGCTTTCTGTCAGAATAAAAAAACAAAAACCTAAAGATAGTGGAAGGATTCTGGTTTTTAGCCATTTCTAGCATAACCATAAATGAAATCCAGAGTTGGTCTGTGAGACAAATGATACTTTCATGTCTTGTTCCTGAATACCTTTATTTCAATACCACTTTGAATGTATGTATGTATGTATGTATGTATGTATGTATGTATGTATGTATGTATGTATGGTATGTATGTCTGTCTGTCTCTCTCTCTCTCTGTGTATACACACATATATATTCACATATGTGTGTGTGTGTGTGTGTGTGTGTGTATTCTTCCTCCCTTCACTCCTAGTCATTCTTTCATTTCCTCCCTCCTTCCCTCCCTCCCACCCTTCCTCCCATTCCTGCTGGCTTCTCCATTTACTTTGCTTGTGGGAAGCTTGAAAAAAGGTGAAATTAGTCTATAGAAAGTTGCAAATCGAAGGCCAGCATGAAGATAAATGGCTGCTGCTAGTTGGGAGAGGAAAAGAATGGTGCATAGAAGTGTGTGGGTAAAAAATGGTACATAGGAAAGAGAGAAGTTGTGGAGGTTGGAAGGTATGGCAAGTATGCGCCAAAGATATTACATGGATAGATGGTGTAGGTCTCTTTGCATTTGAGCAGAACGGAAGCTGTCCCAATAGCAGAGGAACAAAATGTCAACTCCTAATTGACAAAATGATTTTAGAAAACTTCAAGAGAAGGAAGACCAATATGTATGTAGCACAGATTGATTACAAAAAGGCATTCAACTCTCTGCTACATGACTGGAGAATCAGGTGCCTAGGAGTCAGTAGAACAATCAGAAGCTTTGTGTAAAGATCTTTGGCACAATGGAAGACACAGTTGCAGATCAATGGTGAGAGACTGGGAAAGGTTAATATCAAGAGAGCAATATTTCATGGAGATTCACAATCACCACTACCATTTGCCATTGCACTGTTTTCTCTGTCAACAATATTGAATAACTCAGGCCATGGTTATCAATAATCAACAATATCTGCCAGATTATCTCACCTCCTTTACATGGACGATCTGAAACTGTATGGAAAAAGTCCATCTGAAATAAAATCCCTGCTCAACACTGCCTGTATACATAGCCAAGATATTGTAATGGTGTTTGGACTGGACAAATGTGCCACACTCATTACCCAACAAGGAAAATCGTGAAAACTGAAGGAATCAAGATGCTGCATGAAAATAACATTAAAAGCCTGGATGGAGATGATTATTTAAAATATCTGGGTATCTTTCAAGCTGACAACATCCTTCCAGCACATACTGAAGTCAAGAAAAAGATTAGAGGTGAACACATCAAGAGAGTGAAGATGATTTTAAAGTCCAAACTCAATGGAGGAAATACCATCAAGGCAACCAACACCTGGGCAATTCCAGTCATTAGATACATAGCCAGAATAGTGGAGACAGAGCAGAACTAAAAGCAATGGATAGGAAGACCAAACAATAATGACAATGAATCATGCCCTTCATCCTTGCTGCAACATTGACAGACTCTAACTACCAAGGCAAATAGATGGGCTTGGAATGTTGCAAATACATCAGATGCTTAAAGAAGAAAAAAGAGCTTTTGAATAATATTTGAAGGACAACAAAGAAGATGCACTGAAGTTAGTACACCAGAAAGGCTTACTGACTACTAGAGAAACCAAACTGGTCTACATGAAAGACCAAATGAAGAAGAAAATGGAGGCATGGGAAGACAAAGTACTACATGGCCAGTATATTTAAAAAAAAATAGCAAGGAAATCTGATTACAACAAGACCTATCAATGGCTAAGAGCAGGAAAGTCGAAGAAAGGGACCGAGGGACTAATTCTGGCTGCACAAGACCAAAGGACAAATGTATATAAAGCCAGAATTGAGAAGACAGCAACAGACAGTAAGTGTCAGCTATGCAAAGAAGCTGAAGAAACAATGGACCATCTGCTGCAAGATCGCACAGACTGATTACAAACAATGGCATGACAAATGATAATGCATTGGAAGATCTGCAAAAAATACCATTTGCAGATCTTGTATATTTTTAAATGTATGTGTTTAAATTAAAAACCAAGCATGCTTAAGGAAATCAAATAGCTGAGAGGAAAGATGGACATCTGACTCTCCAACCCCCTACCAGGAATTCTTCTCCCCAAGAGTGTCCCTGGTCATCCAAAAGTCACCTTGGGTCAGTTCTAGCTGCTCCCATTTGATCTAGGAGCCTGTTTGCCGACAAGAGAAGCAAATCCCCCTGCCATTCAGAACTCCATCATGGAGGAGGATCAGACTTTTAAAAGATATTTATTATGGTCTTTTATATTTATATTTACTTTTTATATATTTTTGCTTTTTATCTATTTTGCATTGTCCTTAGTGGCTAGACCAGTGGTTCCCAAAGTGCCCTGGGGGGCAGGGGGATGCCTTAGGGGGCGCTAAGAGGCAAGGGGGGAGCTAAGAGGCAGCAGAGTGGCGGTGGAGGTGAGCGGCAGGGCACAATTAAGGGGTGAGAAAAAATCCCGCCCCCGCAGTGTTCGAGGCAAGGCCCTGCAGGATCACCCCATTGACTTGCATGCTCTGGTGCAAGGAGTTCTGCCCCCGCATGCAGCGTTGGGAAAGGAGAGCAAAGCCAGAGTGGCTTTGCTCTCCTTTTCAAATATCCTGCTGCCGCTGTGTTTGGGGCAGCGGGGTGACGCCCTGAACGCAGCGTTGGAATAGGAGCCGCAGCATTGGGAATAGGAAATATTCAAATATCCCACTGCCATGTTCGGGGCAGCGGGGTGGCGCCCGAACGCAGCATTGGGAAAGGAGAGCAAAGCCAGAGTGGCTTTGCTCTCCTTTTCAAATATCCCGCCACCGCTGTGTTCAGGGCGGTGGGGCGGCGTTCCGAGCGCAGTGTTGGGAAAGGAGAGCAATGCCAGAGTGGCTTTGTTCTCCTTTTCAAATATCCCGCCTGTCAGCCTTCAAGATTTTCTCCCTTTGCTTTGCATCTTTTGGCTGTCATAAGTAATGGGGGGAGGAGGGGGGAAAATTATGGGAAGTGAGCTGGAGGTGTTACAAACTAGAACTGTATAAACTGGGGAGGGGGAGTGCATTCTTGCTTAGGTTTATATTCCTTGCTTAGCTTTCTTTTCTATGCTATGCGCAGCTGCAAACCTTTATCAAACTATGCCAAGGTCAATGGACAGAAGTCTCATCACCACCTGGAGATGTCCACATGATGATATTAACAACTTTTAATTGGAAGAACCATTTGAACTATTGGGGGTGGGAACATTGCCATTACTTTGTATATGTGATTTACGCGCCCATTTTCTCAGATTCAGAATTCTTTTGTTGCTACCACTTGATTTCCAGTAAAAGATATCTTTTCTCTAATTAAAAGAGTCTTAAGTATTTCTTTTTTGGATTTTGAATGGAGTACCAGCTGACATTATTCTGAATCTCACCTTACCAGCCCACCCGGAGAGATAATACCAGTTGACACCGCCGCCGCCGTGTTCCACCCCATTGAGCCCCTTGCACCGGAGGCACCTGCCCAAGCACGTCCGAACTGAGCAGTGCGCGAAATCAATTGGGTGAGCCTGAGAGAGGGAAAGAGAGAGGAAAGAGAGAGAGAGAGAAAGAGAGAAGGAAGAAGAGAAAGAGAAAAGGGAAAGAAAGAAAAAGGGACAAAGAAAGAGAGGGGGATGGAAGGAAGGGACAGAAAGAAAAAGAAATAAAGAAGGAGGGAGGGAGGAGAAAGATAATGAGATATCTATTCTAGTCTAATCACCTGCTCCAGCAGGGTTAGAAGGGAGTGTGTGCATGTGTGTGTTCTCCTTGTAATTTACCAGTACATTTTGGTTTTGCCTTCTTCAGAATTGGCACTGTAATACATTGGAGAAAAGTAATTTTTTAGGGTGGAGATCTGATCCAATGGATCCTGTTTAAAGCCTCAACAAAATGTGAGAGCTTTCTGATAGTCTTGGCCATGTTTCATCTGCAAAACCTTTAATTAATAGAAGCCAAAGATGTTTCAATGTGCTGGCAAAGATGCTGGCAAAGATGTTTCAATGTGGAAAAGGGCCTCTAAACTAGGCCTCATTTCAATCATGCATCAGCGCTCTCTCTCTCTCTCTCTCCCTCTCTCCCTCTCTCCCCCTCCCCCTCCTTCCCTCCATGCCCCCCCCCTTCTTTGTCCTTTTTTCTTTCCTTTTTCT
Organism: Notechis scutatus; assembly: GCF_049901735.1. Classification (NCBI taxonomy): domain Eukaryota; kingdom Metazoa; phylum Chordata; class Lepidosauria; order Squamata; family Elapidae; genus Notechis; species Notechis scutatus. The sequence goes on along the minus strand of NC_142025.1, from coordinate 76,973,622 downwards.
TTTCTTCCTTCTCTCTTTTCTCTCGCTCTCTTTCCCTCTCCCAGGCTCACCCCATTGATTTGGTGCACCGCTCTGCTTGGACTTGTTTGGGCAGGTCCCTCCAGTGCAGCGGGCTCAATGGGGTGGACCTGCGGGGCCGGCACCTAGAATGCGGCAGTGCCGGCACGTTTGAAAAGTAGAGCAAAGCCAGAGGTCAGTAATTTTTGCTGCAAAGAATCACAAAAGCTTCTGGGTTGTGCACAAGAAGGGACACACATATCAATGCAATTCAGCAACATAAAAAAAAAAAGAAATGCAAATAAAACAAATCAACAAGAATCGGCAAAGCATCTCTGATTAGATTTTATTCACTACTAGAATCTAATCAGAGATGCTTTGCCAATTCTAGTCCAATGACCAGCTCCAGCAGGGTTGGAAGGGAGTATGTGTATATGTGTGTGCATGGCTGTCAAACTCCAAAAACAGGTCAAGTAGTTCTGGGAAGGCCAGTCATAAATTAGAACACTTGCTAAGCAACCGGCCATTAAGTGAGGACCACTTGTATTTGGTTTGCCAGTCACCAAACCACACTCACCCAGTCACATGACCAGCAAGACACACCACCAGTCATGTGACCAACAAACCACGCCCACCCAGTCATGTGACCAGCAAACCACACCCTCAAATTAGGCCATGCCCACAGAAATTTGAATCCCGCCCCTGGGTGGGGGCATTGAGGATGAGTTTGTAGCACCAAGGGGGCGGTGGACTGAAAAAGTTTGGGAACCACTGGGCTAGACAGACAGACTGATGTTATTTTCAGGTGTTTATTTCCATTGTAGATCAAAATATATTTTATTTTGTTATTTTTAATAAATGAGATACAAACAATCCTGAATTTTTCTAGCTAGGGTGTTAATGGAGCTCAATGAGAATGTGCTTGTTACAGTCGTATTTAGATTTTTAGGGAACTTAATTTCATTCTCTTTTATTGATTGTGAAACTGGTTTTGTTTTTTTCTTATTTGCAAATATCACCAGTGAAAATATGCTTTATACTTAGCATGCTAGATTGGGAATGACATAAATTATGTAGGATATTAGAAAAATTGAATAATAAGGACACATGCAGAGTATAAGGCAATGTATATGTTTGAAGCTTGCTTATGAAGAGGTCTAATTGGATCCATACTCAATTTTCGTGGTAGCAACTGCAATTAATTAACTGACCCTCTAATTTTTGTTTTCCTACCAGAATCTCTCAGAAATTGTTTTTCCTGTTTTTGTTATTGTTGTTGTTTTGGGTAACAGATACAGTGTTAATTAAAACTGAAATAGTTAATAATTCAGGGTTTGAAGGGGAAAAAATCCTTCAATATTTTTCTTTCACTCTTTCCTTCCTCTTTATTTAAAATATAAGAGAGATTTATATAGAGTTGGTATCTGGCAAACTAAGGAAGGCTGGGCAGGATTTCTTTACTATTATTATTGAACAAAGGCCAGGTGGGGACTGTATTTCAAAGTATGGATATTGTTTTAAAGATATTATTTTGAAAACAATATTTATATACCATATTGTAGAACACTAGACATTGCTTCCATATAAAAACTATTTTGTTCAGAAGGGATGGGAAAAGAAGCATTAACATTTTAATTATCATTGTATCTGGAAGTCAATGCATTTGCCAAATACAACACAACATACTGCAATGCATTGGCATGATTCACTTTATAAGAACTTTTATTTCCAAGACTGCTCCACTAAAGGATTTACATTTTCTCTCTTTCTTTCACAATAGTGCAGATCAAGCCCTGGACAGATTTGCAATGAAGAAATTTTTTGATGATAATGTTTCTGATTTAATGCAACCATCCCAGAAAAGGTATTTCAGTTTCTCTTTTAGAAACATCTTTTCTCTTAGAAATATCTTCCAGTTTCAATAAATAAGATTTTTAGCTCCCCATGTCCATAGTTGATGGACAGTTCTTAAATTTACCTCTTTCAGCCCTTTTCTCTTCTTGGAAATATATGCATCTTGTTTCAGGTGTCAGTCATGTTTCTAATAGGATATTGCAGCAACGGATCCAAAAATTGGGAGGTTGTAAGAGAAATAAAAACTTTTTATGCTTGCTAATTTTAAAAAGGGAAAGGGAAGAAGGCAAAAAAGAATCAGTGATGGATGGCTCTGTTCTCAACTCACAATAACTTTTGCATTTTGGGTACTATCCAGTATCCTAGATGTAGCCTTTTGAATCTATGATGATCAGGTATTGATGAGCAGAGCAGGAGGCTGATAAGGATCAGAGAAAGATAGAGTGTCAAAAAGTCTGAAGAGGTGATTCAAAATGGTAAAAAAAAAAAAAATCTTAAGGTATCTATGACGTATCAAAATGATCTGGCTGTATCATTACCACTACTGTAAACAGCAGTTCCTGAAAGTACATCAATGTATAGCTTCGGAGAGAAAAATGTCAGCCCCATGGCACAAAAAAGGTTGGGGGCCACTGCTATAGAGCATGTCCTATATGAGCAAATGGTTGAGCTAGCTTATATAATGTTATGTTTTGTGTCATTTGATCAAAAGTTCCCTAGGGAATTTCAGATACTTAACTGCCAGAAAATAAGGGAAAAATTGAGTGTTGTTGCATTCTAATTAATAGGTCCTAATAATTTTCTTGAATGGAGGAAAGAGACACAGATCTTAACTTGGAGATGGCCGGGGTGAGGTGGTAGGGAATAGATATCTCATAGCAACCTCTTTACTTTCTGAAATCAAGCTTCAGTACCAGTAAGAAATAACTGAGCAATACTCCTCAATGGATTTGGGTCCTTATGTCTAGTTCCTGGATGGGTCTAGGACAACTTGCCACAGCCAATTCCCTGTGTCCATCTTGTGGAGCCATGTCATCATAACCAGCTCACTATGGTCATCTCGTCATGGTGGTCTTGCCATGGCCATCTTGCCACAAGACAACTTGCTGCAGGACAATCCATGCAGGATAACATAACACAATAAATGCTATCTGCCATGTTATCTGTTACTGGTACATTATTTGCATTTTTGCCAATGGAAATAATATAGAAGAAACAGTGGTGAATAACAATTATCGCATTGAGTTATCCGCATAGAATTGTCCTGCAATGAAATGGCTGTGGTGAGTTGGCTGCAGCAAGTTATCCTGTTCTGAGGTTGAGTAGTTTCTGCACACAATAATTAACATAGGCACATGTTTTAATTTATTGTGCAGTAACTATATATTTCTTTTTCAGTCAATATATTTCTCTAAAATAGACATTCCAAGATTTGTACTTAGGTATTGGGATAATACTTACTTTACTGTTCATGCTAACTAACAATACTGGACCTAATATGAAAGAAAATCCCAATTTGTTTATTGTATTTTTTTCTTCCAAAAATAAAGATGAATTCATTTGGCATAACAAGCATTGATTATAAACAATTATAATTACATCTGATCATGCCAGGTGATTCTTTTCCGTTATCCTCTATCTGAATTGAAGCTTACAAAAGCTTGCCATTGCCCTAGCCAAACCTCTATGCACAATCTATGAGGTATGCTTCAGAACCAACTCCTTGCCCGACCTATGGTCATTAGCCACAGTCATATCTACCTTTAAAATGGGAGAACCTAGTCTGGTTGAAAATTACAGACCAATCTCCCTGTGTTGCATCACCTGTACAATCATGGAATCAATTATAAACCAATCCATCACCCTCCACTTAAAAACAAACAACCTGCTTTCTAATGAGCAGTTTGGTTTCAGAAAGAAATTGTCCTGTAATCTGCAACTCTGCAGAAATATTTGGACCACACATCTTGCCCAGGGTAAAGCAATTGACACAATTTACATAGACTTCTGTAAAGCCTTTGATTCAGTGGTGCATGACAAACTACTGTTGAAACTAAGTTCTTATGGCATATCTGGATCCCTGCACAAGTGGATAGCCGTGTTCCTGTCAAACAGGCAACAAATAGTCAAAATAGGGTGGGCTCTATCAAATCCAGCACGAGTTAGCAGCAGTGTTTCCCCAAGGCAGCGTTTTTGGACCCATACTCTTTCTGCTTTACATCAGTGGCCTATGCCAGTGATGGCTAATCTTTCAGTCCTTGTGTGCTGAAAGTGTGCATGTGTGCACATGTGCACATGCACGTGTGCCTGCACTCATAATGCAATGTGTGCACGACCCCCCACCTCCCTGTGCATGCACACACGAACCCCCTCATGCCGTGTGCCTCTACGCATGCATGCACCACCTCCCATGTATGCCACATACCTCTGTGCATGCATGCGCAACCCCGCGTGTGCCACATGCCTCTGCATGCATGCGCTGCCCTCATGTGCACTGCCTGTCTCTACGCATGCATGTGTGACTCCTGTGTGTACCCCACCCCCTGCGCAGCAGATACCAAGCAATCAGCTGGCTAGTGGAAGGCATGCGTGCGTGCAGAGTGGACCTGAACTGGGGCGACGGCTTGCATGCCGGCAGAAATGGCTCTGCGTGTCACTTCCAGCATGTGTGCTATAGATTCACCATCACGGACCTATGCAATCATATTAAAAGCAGCTGCTTCCTCTTCGCTGATGCCATAAATTTTTTTAATACCACGGACAATGCTGCTGCTCTACAAAGCGATCTTGACTATGTGTCAGAATGGTCATGCAATTGGCAACTCCAAATCTCAACTAATAAATGCTCTGTCCTACATATTGGCAATGAAAAGCAGAACACCAAATATAAGTTGGGTGGAAACGATCTTGTAAATGACCGTCACTCTGTCAAGGACCTAGGAGTACTCAAACGATCTAAGCTCCAGAGCTCAATGTAATAGCATTGCCAAAAAGGTATTAAGAGGTTAACCTAATTTTGCAAAACTTCTTCTCTGGTAACATTGTATTGTTAACTAGGGCATACAAAACCTTTGCCAGACCAATTCTTGAATACAGCTCATCCCCCTGGAATCCATACTGTATATCAAACATTAATACGATCGAGGAGATTCAGGCATTTCACGAGAAGACTCACAATAGAATCTCTACTCACAATAGAATCCCTTATGCCACCAGGCTTGAAATTTTGGGCTTGGACAATCTGGAACTGCGCCGCCTGCAGTCCGATCTAAGCATAATACACAAAACTGTCTGTTACAATGTCTTACCTGTCAACGTCTTCTTCAGCTTCAACCACAATAATACACAGGCAAACAATTGATACAAACTCAAGGTAAACCACTTCAAACTCTTGCAGAAAATACGACTTTAGCAACACAGTGGTCAATGCCTGGAATGCTCTACCTGACTCCGCTGTTACAGCCTCAAACCCTCACAGCTTCAACCTCAAACTGTCTACAGTGGCCCTCACCCCATTCCTAAGAGGTCCCTAAAGGGGGTCTGCATAAGTGCACCAGCGTACCTATCGTCCCTGTTTTACTGTCCCCATTTATCTGTATTTATTTCCTTGTTCATGTTTATGTTCATACTTATACATGCTATCTAGTACATGCTTGACAAATAAATAAATAAATAACTGTGAAGTAAGAAATATAAACCACATAGAAACTGTTATGGTGGATTTTAAGAGAAAGGGTACCTTGGAACAGGTGGAAATTGGAAGTACAAATTTAAAATAAATGGACATTTGAGACCAGAATGGAAGAGAGATGTGATTGGATAATTATTATTATTTGTAGCTTAATATCATATTGCTTGATAGGAAAAGTAGAGGAGGCTGGGGAAATTGTTGGTAGTATGATTTGGTAGCCATAGTTACTATCCTTTTTTCATAAAGCATTCAATAAGTTTAGAATTTGTTTAAAGAGTAGAGGGCTGAATAGTGATTGAGAAAACAATGTTGGAAAGAAAACCAGATCTGGCAATGCATCTTTCGCTACATAAAAACTTTCCCAGGGAGCCACTATTTTTCCTATTTATTTGTCAATACATAGCTGGTATTGATATAAAAAAGGAAACACATATCCTCTTGAAACATTACACTATAATAAATATTTACTCTGAAAAGTTTTTTTTACTTAGATCTTTCTACAAATAAATTCATTATTTGAAAAGTTTGGTGTATTTGTAAACATTATCTAGAAAGGCATAAATGAATAGCAGTGTGGGAGCAAAAGGAATAATGCCTTTTCAATATGGACTATTAAATTTAAAGCATTCTGGTTTTTTTATATAGTATTTCTTTTATCAAATACTATTCACAAGAACTGAAGCCTTTGACTAGTTAATGGAAGAGAATATTTATAGCTCAATGCTGAACTAGGTTTCCCCCCCAGACCAAACATCATCAGTGAAAGAATGGAATGGGGTTTGCTCTTATTTTTTTTATACTAGTAGCTTGCACTGTTGGTCATGTTCTTGATGGTTGTTTGATTAGGCTGTTGTTTACTGTTTGCTTGTTTATCTGCATTGGTAGTTCTTTGATTGCTTACTTGTTAATCTGTGCTCATACGGGTGTTAATTGCTGGTGAGAAGGTGTTTTTGATTTTTCTGTTTCCTTTGGGGCTCTTTTGAGTGGTATGTAGATATTGTTTTTCCCTATGTGCCTGTTGATCAGAGGTGATATTCAACAGGTTCTGACCAGTTCTGGAGAACCGATAGCAGAAATTTTGAATAGTTCAGAGAACCAGCAAATACCACCTCTGACTGGAGATTTTACAGTATCCTTGCCCTGCCACGCCCACAGTACCGGTAGTAAAAATATTTGAATCCCACCACTGCTGTTGACCAAATTATCTGAGTGCCAGGCCTCCAATAATTCTCTTACACTTTTTGGACTTGGTTTGATCCAGAAGCATATGGTTCCCCAGTTGAAACTATGTTCATACGTTGTGAAATTAAGGAGTTTTCATTATGTACTCCTGACTGCTAATTGGTGCTCAAGGTTTCTTCTGCTTGCTACTGTATATTTCCCCTACTCATTCAACACAACTCTTTTCCTTTTCAGATATGTGCAGTTTTTGAGTGATCTTCTCTCTGGATCGGTAAAAATGAACACAAACCCTCTATTCTTACATTATGTTATTCTGCATGAAATCCCAAACTTTGGTATTAGTGGAGGTAAGGCTTTCTTTAAAAAATTACTTATTTTGACTTCAGTCTTCTTCATTTTTCATCATTATCTGTTACCAGAGGCAAAATCTCCATCTTTGCTTATCCTGAGAAATCCCTGTTAACTGTTATGTTGGCTGTAATGATTGCATCCTCACAGTGTTTAATTCTCCTAATGAGGAGAATAAATATCCCCTAATGAAAAAGGATCTTAAAGTTTGGCTTTCTAAAATAACTGGGAAATCTCCAGAATATTATTATCAGGGGATTCTATGCAAATGTATTCTGATAAATTATACACTCTGATAGTCTTTATGATTATTATTCTTTTCATTGTTACACAAAGCTAATTTTGATAGTCTTTAACTTATGGCCATGCAACCATGTTGCAAGCTTCTGGCCAAGCACTACCTAAATTAGGCTTTTAAGCATTTAAAAATTTATGTTCTTATATTTGTATTTATACCTATGCATAAAATTTTAATAATGATGCTTCTGACATGGATAAATAATAAATAAAAACTTCAACTGAGAGAAGCCATCATGAGGGGCTTGTTTAATGACCACGTCACTCAAGACTCCAGACCCAACTGTGGTAATAAGTAGAGGACTACATGTTAATAAGAGATACCAACTGGAATTATTCTTTATGGCTCAGACCAATACACTATTATTATCACCACTAATGCTGCTACTTATTTATTTATTTATCTAACAGGAATGAAGGGAAAAACATCAGGATTCTGAGCTTTCCAGAACAATGGCATTTGCTAGTATTTTCATCAGATGTAATATCTATTGTTCCAGTGCGCTGAGGATTTTCCTTCCAGAGGAGAAATCCCTTATTGGATTGAAGGAATGGACCTTACATCTGGCAAAATCAGTAGCAAATGTCGACATTCTTGTGATTAGTCTCCCTAGTGGGGTAGGAAGGATCCAGGTGTCCTTGGTCTGATGTCATGCCTGGGCTTCATCCAGGAGGCCAAACATTCTCTCCAGCACTCCACTTGATGGCTGCATGATTATTAAACAGCTGCAACTGGGAGAGCTAGAAATGCGATAGTTGAGCAAAGTGAGCATGTGGAGATCTTATTTAACAACCACTTCATTCCATGACTAAGATTCTGGCCCCAATTGTAGTCCAAAGGAGGCAGCTAGTTGTTTAAAAGTCATTCCAAGTAAAATCTTTCTTCATGGCATTAGTGGCTCCTACTACTCACTACTAGTACTACTACTACTATTACTGCTACTATTACTACTACTACTACTACTACTACTTTATTTATTTATTTATTTATGTCATTATTAATATGCAGCCCAGTGACTCCTAGATTGAGCCAAGCACCCAATTTAATTGTTTTTCTAAACCAGAGTATCCCATATGATGTACAGCAAAAGTAGGGTCAGTGTTTCTCAAATGTTCCTTAAAAAGTTTAGATATTTGTAATTTCCCCCCTTTTAGGTTGTCAACCATTTCTGAAATTGTATGAGGGCATGCTGCCAGTTTATACATCAGGAGTATAGTAAGTAGACACAAACAGTTTTGATGTGTGCCTTCTCTGTGCATTATGTTATATTATTCAGATCACAAAGCTAAGTGATGTTTAGCAAAATGTGATAGGAAAACATGATTTAGATTCTAAACTTCATTTTTTCCTGTGTAAAGAATGATATTCATGACTGATGATATAGTCTCAACAGGATTGCATTTTTATTATGTAATATTGGAATTGGAGAAGTTGAAGTGTTTTTCTTCTGAGAATATTTCAAATGTACATGATTCTCCTGTTTTTCAGTAGCACAGGGCTAGAGAAGCAAAGCAGAGCCTGCATTGCAATTGAACCAGCCCAGCTATTAAAAGGAGATATAATGGTAAGTGTTCTGTCTCACTTTTCTTCTTTCCCAAAAGATGAAAGAATACAAACTCACACAAACACAGGCAGGCAAGCTGGCTCGGACTTCACAGAGTTAATTCTTTGGAACTGATAATATCCTTGACATTCCAACACCCTCTGCCTGCCAAGTCCGAACTGATAACAAATAAAAATCTACTCACAGAAAATTACAAGGCAGTCCACAAAAATCATTCACGAAGAAAATCTGAAGTAAGATTAAACTTTGTCCCGTACAAAGTTCCAGCCGAAAACACACCCACTTTTATCCCCTGTGGGGTGTGGCTCAATGACTCAGCTCACTCTCTGACCCTCCCACGCCTCCTACGTTGCTGCTCACGTTTCTCCCTACGACGCTGCTTAGGATCAAGCCAACACTCTTCCTCTTTACTCCCTGTCAGGGGCTTCTCCGATATGCCTTCCTCCTGATTAATCTCAGGCTGTTCCTCTCGGTTGTCTGATGAAACCTGAGGCATTATCAGGGAGGAAGGCATTGCCAGAGAGGAAGGTCCTGGGGAGGAAGGCATTCCCAGTTCCTCCTCCTCATCTTCCAGATCTTCTTCCTCTGACAGGATAGGCTCAGGAATCAGGGCCACAACAGGTAAGTGTTCCATAAACTTTGTTTTGGATTATGGATAGAGTTCAGAGGAAGAAAATGCATTCCTAAATGCAAATCCTATACTATTGTTAGCAGGTTTAATATTTTTAAGATGAGCTCAAGCAAAAAATTGTAAGAAAGGACTGATTCCAAAAAGTACTGTTTTTTTACTTAAGTTAGTTGGTGAAATATATTTGTATTACTTATTAATTAATTGATTACATTTATATTCCATTTCAATTGGAAAAAGCTGTCAGCAATTTACAAGAAAAACATTAAAGTGTCCACAATAGTTTGAAACATCTTAAACAGCAATATCACTAAAAGGTGTTCTACCAAATTACTCCTTTTGTATGTCATTCTGAATGCAATCAGGGAATGAGCAAGTCTGATTCACATTGGGAGATTCTTCCAAAGGAAGCAGCAGCTTCTAGTCCAATTCCTTTTAAATTTTAAGCAAATTATCTTGCAGATACTCAAGTAATCTGTGAGTCAAACTGACCATTAAATTGTATCAGAAGTCATTTATGACATAGTATGAAAATAGTGCTGAGTACCAGTTAGCATACTGTTAGATTCTGGACCAACTGGAAGTCTCAGTAATAAAGTCAACTACAATAGTCTAATTGATGGCAATACAGGTATAACTTATAGGTAGTTTTCACTCTTATAGCCATTCATTTAGCATCCATTTGAACTTATGAAGGTGCTGAAAAAAGTGAGTTATGACTGGTCTTCACATTTATGACCATCATAGCACCTCCACAGTTATGTATCCAAATTTGGCCACTTGGCAACTGGCAGATATTTACCACGTTTGTAGTATCCCAAATTCATCTGATCTCCATTTTTTGCTGACTTCTGACAAGCAAAATCAATGGGGGAAGCTGAGGACTTATTGGGCACCCTGAAAATGTCACTGGAGAAGGACAAGTGGTCCCAAGCCCACAAGAGGGAATGCATGATGCAAGATGGTTTATCTTGGGTGGGAGCCAAATTGCACATCCCTGAAAGTTAATGGATGATGGTCTTTCAGAAAAGCTATGACTCAAAAGTTGCGGATCATATTGTTTTTGTCAAAAGCTTGAACTTGGTTAAGTACCAATTTTGATGTCCCTCACTAAAGAAAAACATAGAAAGCTATGTAGCCAGCTCCCCTATCTTTGCTCCTGCAAAAGGCAGCAAGGGAATACTCTTCCAGCCAGTGATTAAGCCCAAAGCCCAATGGAAAGAGATTTCAAAGGATTTTATGATAGAGTTATCCGAGAGTTCGGGAAATACCATAAATTGGGTGATAACTGATTTATTTCCAAACAAGTGCATGTTGTGCCCTCTCAAAAAATCCCATCTGCTCTCACCGTGGCCAGATTGTTTGTACAGCACATCTATAGACTACATGGAACCCCAGAGAGAATAATCTTGGACCATGGAGTCTGGTTCACTTCATTATTTTGGCAAGAGTTCTTAAAACATTTGGGGACCACTCAGGTGTTTAGCTCCTCACATCATCCAGAAAGGAATGGAGGCTGTAAATATGCAAATTGGGTCTTGGAGCAATATCTCATGTATTACATTAATTATCAACAGGACAGTTGGACCTTCTTCCTTTCACTGAGGTTGTTTAAAACAACTCAGTACACGGTATCACTAGATTCACCACCTTTATAGTGGTCATGGGGCAGGACTTTGTTTCTATCCCTGAGTTGCCCCAGGCCACCCGAACTGACCTCCTCCTTAAAGGCGTGTAACATCCAACTTCAAAATATCTGGCCAATAGTAAGGAAAGCACTGGAGGAGGCAAGGGAAGTGTAAAAAAAACAAGCTGACAAAAGGCGTGCGAAACCAAAAGACCTTAAAGTTGGGGACAGGGTCAAATTTATCTACCAAGTACTCACAATCTAGACAACTCTTTAAGAAGCTGGGTCGAAGTATATTGGTCCTTTCCCCATAAAAAGAGTTATTAACATGGTCACCATTGAACTCGAACGTTCTAAAACACTTAGATGAGTCCAACCAGTATTCCATTGCAACCTCTTGAAACTGGAAATCATCTCTTGCTATGCCCAACAGTGAAACCATCTCTCAACCTGATTATGATTGAAGGTGAACAACACTTCAAAATCAAAGCCATTTTAGACTCTCACACACATTGAGAAAAAACCCAATACTTAGTAGCATGGAAAGCTTTTCCATCTTCTGAAACTGAATGGGTGAATGCCAAGCACATCAAAGCTGCTTAAGTTGCTTAAGAAATTCCAGGACCAAAACCCAGAGAAACCTTGTTGAATGACGACTAAATACATCTATACTTCTCTCTCTTCCCTTTTCCTCTCTTGGGAGTGATCTGGCTGGTGCAGGCCTGACAAAAAGAATACTATTACCAGATTAAATTGTAAAAATTGATGTCTTAACTACACATTATGTATATCTTTTAAGTTTTCATAATTTGTAATATAATTATAGGAGGCTTGCATTTATTACATTTATTTATTATACATTTATTGCAATATATTAAATGTGGCCTTAGACACAGAATTCAATACTCTGAGAATTTCTATCCTCACTGTTTTTAGAAAACAACTTTTTCCCCCCTCTCCCTGGGTCTTGGTTATGGAAAGCATAAGTCTGGTTTATGCATCTTCTTGACATAGACTATGATTCTTTGGCATACATATATTTATAGTGAAAGATGGAATAATACAGTTCAGTTTATCAACAGAACTCAATAGCTCATGTCTCAGCTTGTTTGTCCTTTTTATTGAATTTCAAAATTCTCTACATTGACATTCCCAGTAATGAACACCTTAAAATATGCTGTAAGATATACATTTTTTCCAAGGAAAAAATGTCAATTGAAAAATACACACAAGAATTAAAAAAGGGAAGAGATTTTACAAAGTAGGGATTGGGTGAGCTGTTAACCATCAAAATTCTCTTTAACTAGGAAATAGCCTTACTGTGTTTCTGATTACTGAAGAAACGTGCAAAAATAACTATAATCAAACAATGCCTAAGTTATGTTTGGCTGAGAAAGACTGACTGGCTCAAGGTCATCCAACAAGCTTTAATGATTGACAGTGGATTAGAACTTGGGTTTTCCTGTTCTTATTCTACCAGCTTAAACACTAAACTACATTGGATCTTTCTCATTTGGGACAGAACTATGATCCAATACTTTTGTTCCATCTCTTTTTATGTCCATGAATATAAACCTGTTTCAAGATTTTATCTAGAATCTGCAGAAGGAAGTGTAGTCATATGGTTGGATGGTTCTCTGTAAGTAAATTATCTGTAAGCTTGCTAGATGACCGTTCTTTCAAAGATATTTTGTTACATACTTTTCTCTCCCATATAGTTTTCCATTTATAAGTATTGGGAGACGATTGGTAGTGGATCATCTTGTCAAAAGAATAAATGAAAATAGTTCAGATCAAACACAATATACTTTCTGAGAGAACCAGCTTCACTTATTTCATGCTATATCTTCATTGTACGTAATAGGATAACTTGGATAATATAGGGACCATAAGAACTATCAGAAATGTTTTTAAATTGTTAAGAATAATAAATAATTTGATCTTACAAGTACAGACACTTTGGATTTGAATAAAAGAGGAGAAGGAATATAGTTTATCTAGATGCTTCTCTTGTTTTCTTCTTATTGAATCCCAAGACAATGTACTGGTAATTTTCTCAATTTCTAGTAGAATGACTAAAAGAAATTAAAAAATGAATATTGAAACGACTCCTGAAAATTTTGTTTAATTAATATTTTACTGTATTAAATGAAAATTGTATATCCTTCTGATAATTTCAGATTTTGAATTGTAATTTATATGGATCTTATTTCATATCTGGGCTGGGGGCATTGCTCCCATTACTCCACCCTTCCCTTTATTTTGCTAACAAATAACACCAAGAGGCAGTTTGGTAATTGAGACTTGGGAAACCAAGATGCAAAAAACATAAGCTATATGGCTAGTCCTTTTTGCATCTTGGTTTCCCAAGTCTCAATCCAATCTTCTGTTGTCTTTGCTAAGAATCTGTAAGTAGAATGTAAAACTGCTGTTTATGTATATTTTATGTAGTTGCCCAGGTACCTTGAAGTTTCAGGAATGCATAGATGTATGAATGTTTGTTTATCTGTTTATTTCAGCTCAAGTGTTGCTGTAAAGAGTACCAGTATGGCATTCGGAGTAATGTTTTCCGTCTGCAGTTTCACACAGGCGCTGTTCAAGGATATAGCCTAATATTTAACAAAGAAGACTTGGATGATGCAAACAAAGGCAAGTCTCCATTTTAGAAGGAGAAATTATAAAGCAGAAATTTCCTGCCTCGTTGTTATCTAGAAGTTGGAAATGGTTATTTCTAAGGTTGCACTTTCAAGCAATAAGAACTTTATAATATATTACATGACCCATGACCATTCTTTCAAAGATATTTCCTTATTTAAGAAGAAAAAAAAGAATGACTGTGGGTGGGCAAAAATGCAGTGGGAGCAGGAGCAATAGCAATAGGACTTATATACCATTTCACAATGCTTTACAGTCCTCTCTAAGCAGTTTACAGAGTCAGCATATTACCCCAACAATCTGAGTCCTCCCTTTATCAACCTTGGAAGGATGGAAGGCTGAGTCAACCTTGAGCTGGTAAGACCCAAACTGCTGAACTGCTGGCAGTTGGCAGCCAGCCAGCAATATAGCAGAATTAACCTGCAATATGGCATTTTAGCCACTGCATAGTCACCACTGTGCCATCACTACTGTGCCACCTTGACAACTTCTAACTTCCTGCTGGCTTCCCCACTGACTTGTGAGAAATTGGCAGGGAGTGTCAGAAATCATAATCAGGTGACCAGGGCTGATTGCAGCTATCCTGAAGTGGCCACAACTTTGTGAATACAACTGGTTTGAAAATCTTAACATTTCAATTACACTTGAGTAACAGTCCCCAATTTAGAATGCTTTCCTTAAATTAGCATATTTGAGGTACTTTGATTCAAAATATTTTGTGCTTTAATGTATCATTTGTTTTGACTTATGAACTCTTTACAATGAAAATGTCATGGATTTTTTAAGTCGGAATGTAGAACTGGGATTTTATTTTCATGTCTGATATTCATGCAACTCTGTTTTGTATGTACTTCATAAGATCTCTGATTTTTCAGAACTATTTTCTGCTATGCTTATTTTATAGATGATCATTTTCCTGAAAATGGAAGAGTTGAATTGATATTTTCGAGTTCCCCAGAAAAAACTCCAGGTGAGTAAAATATTATCTAAAATTTACTTCAGCTATTCTCAATGTCTTATTCAAAGGAAGATCATAGAACTATAATTATAATATTTGGTTACTTGTATCTACATTTTCATTTCCAAGTACAGTTATTTACATTCTGCAAGTCCCTCCTAATTCCAGAATTCTGTTTGTGCCAAAAATAACATTGGATTCCTGAGTTTTAAAAATACGATACTGCAATCTTGTTCAAACATAAAATTCTAGGGAAAATTCTTAGCCTAGTGGCAATCCAACTGGAAGCAGTATAGGAGATGGGAACATTGTTTTCCCTGCAAATCACTGTGGAGAAGAGGGGAAAGTTGCTACCACACATTCTTTTCTGTACTATATCTGCTCAGAAACACACTTGATACTTTTCTTATTCTTGTTTGAAAAAGACACAACTGCTTATATCCAATGAGTATTATCTCTCTGTCTACTTAACTGCTCTGTTGAGAATTGCTGGTTAAGTCTATTATCTGGAAAGATCCTGCATTAAGACAAAACAAGGAAAGCCTATTTCTCTATATTGTGAAAAAATGGGAAAAACGATAGAAGCTGTATTATGAAGTTAGATCAATGTCATTTTTGGATTGGTCTTCCGGTTTGAGCTTCAACGACAGACCAAAACCTCGTCTCTCTGAGGCTTCGATCCGTGCTCGCCGCTGGAGCGCCCTGAGCCAGCTGGTTTTGGGGCTAAGCCACCCCGTAGAGGTGGTGAAGAGGGGGGAGACTGCCTGCAGGGTTGAGGAGAGCCGTATCTCTCCTCCCCAGCTGACCCTTACTCCCTTTCCCGAAGGCGGTTGTAGCAGTGGTCAGAAATGGCCACCACAAAGAAGAACTCGACCGGAAAAGAATGTGCAGGAGGAAGATAAGAAGAGAAAGTTTTGGTTGACCGGGTCAAACAGCAAAAGCAACAAATAAGGTACCCTGGAATTTAAACTTAACAACATTGTTCCCAAAGAAGATTTTGAAGCTGCGAAGGAGAGAGAGAAGGGAAAGGATTAGATTTTTTCTTCCCTTCCTTATACTGACAGCTAAGAGACTTAAGCAAGAAACTGAAAAAAAAAATCCACTTTGACATTAATAGGCATCTAAGCTGAAAATAAAAGTCAAAGGGATAATAAAGATTTTTGGACATTTAAAAGTTTTTAAAAGGTGGAAAGGTGGAAAAAAAAAAGAATAGAAGGGCAGGATCTGGAAAAATGGAGGAGACTGCCTGGAATTAAGGAATGGAACTGTAATTAAAAGGAACTTACAGTGAAATTTTAACAAGATTCCTCAAAGATACATTTTAATGGAAACTTGGTAACAAAATAATAGAACCCCAAGAAGAGAAAGTGGAAAAAAGAAGCAAGTAGAAACAGCCTTGGATTATTTGGATTACTTGGTGATTTTTGGTTCTTGCATCTAGATGACTAAAATTAACTGGGTGGTTGTTTAAAAGTTTTTAAAATGGTATCACTCTTAGAAGAACTGAAAACGGAACTTAAAAAATGGAAAGAAGATGCACAAGAAGGGAGAAGTTCTTTTGGCTTCGTGTTTCAATTCTTAGAAATGGAGATCTGGAACTATGAGAAGCAACAAGAAACGCTTGCAGAACAAGAAGATTGGGACAAAGAAGAAGCCATCTTTAATGATCAAATAATTTCAAGTGGGGGGAAAAAAGAAAAGTGGGGGAAAGAGAGTGAAAGGTTTAAGATTAGAAAAAACAACCAAAAAGAAGAAGAACAATTTGAAAGATAAGTATAATATTAGAAAGCAACAGAAGAGGGGATTACAGATGAGAGAGTTAGAAGTAGAGAGACGAGGGGGTAAAAAGGGGAGGGAGAAGAAGAGTGGGAAGAAGGCAAGGAAAAGAAATTGTAAAAGACAGAAACAAGAAATGGAGAAACAGGGAAAAGATATAAGGATTGTAACCATAAGTTTGTTTAGAGATAATGGGTGAAAATTTAATTGTAAAAGGGATTCTGCAAAGGTACATAAGATAGCTTTGTTATATTACAAATAGAAATAACTTTAGAAAATACGATGATGGATAAAATATTTATTGTAATGCAGTGGGATGTTTGTTAATAAATAAATGAATTAAAATGATTGAGAGAATTAAAAGGGAACATTTTTAATTATTAGTAATGATTTATAAAAATATAAGTGAGAAATATGGGGGGAAAAGAATTAACTATGGAAAGTTTATAAGTGTTCCCAAGGAAGTATGATATTTAATTGAAAAGAAATGTTAAAGATGTTAAGATTTTAATGCATATTAATGGTAGAATTGAATTGGAATGGAATGTGTTTTATTTATATATATATATATATATATATATATATATATATATATATATATATATATATATATATATATATATATATATATATATATATATATATATATATATGGAACAGAACATAAAAATGAGCATGAAATTGAGTTTTGTGTCTGTATGAAGAAGTGATAACCTGGGACCATGCTATTTTCAAAAAAGATGTTTTATTTGTATTTTGTTTTTGTGAAAACCCAAATAAAATCCCCCCCAAAAAAAGTCACTTTTGGATTGGTATGATCTACACATTTTCATGCAACTCGTGTTACTTTTCCATATGCAAAGATACAGAATTGTGAATATATTCAAGTTTGGATTGAGAAATTCTATTCCAGCATTTTTATTATATTTGGCATATTGGTTCACTTCCAGAGATATGGTAAAACAATTGGCCAAGAAGAGAAGAAGCAAAACCCTAGGAATTAATGTTCAGAGTAATTTTCGTCTGTTTCCTTGTTAAAAAGTAGAATTATGCTAATAGCATAGTGGGAAGTTTAGTTATTATTAAAAATAATCAGTTTCTAAGATGCATTCTATGCAGTTTTTCAGTAACTGATTTGCCAATTTAGATTAAGTGCAGAAATCACTACTAAGAGGTATATAACACTTTATGTTAAAAAATGAATATACTTACTGAATATGTTTATTATTATTTTTTCTAAAATTGCTTCTATGTAGAAAATTAAGAATGAAGAATTATTGTTGTTGTTGTTGTTGTAGTAGTAGTAGTAGAGGTAGCTCTTCCACGTATAGAAGGCTCGATTTGGGAAATAACTTATATCTAGAGCATCTCATACACATACACACAGTTTTCTCATTTGGTTGAATCATGTTTTCTTATATAAAGACTCACGATGAGCATTAATGTCCTCAATGAATCCATATTGTTCCAATATTTCACGATATGAGTATCTACAAAATGTCTGTGGAATAATAGTAGACTATAACAACTCAGATTCTTTGGTTTGCTGGGGTTCTTATGAATGTTTCAATCCTGATGGTGAAGGTGAGTGTCCTGAAAGTAGAAAATCATTTTAAAAGAAGTGTAGCAGTCATTAGTACTAAGAACAGATAGGATCTCAATTTAAAAGCAGTTAAGGAAGTCCTGTTTCCCAGCACTAATTGCAGGTTACATGATAAATGCTACTAAAACATTTTTTCTCTTTTCAGTAAACATTTTGAAATTGGTGCATAATTTTTGAGAAGTAGGGAGAGACTATAAATTCTTTGGGGAGCTTTCCTCTGCTTTGTTGCTTTTTTTGGACATTTGAATAGTATGAATGAATCAAATATTTCATTATTTCATTGCACTGCAAACAGTTTTGCTTGTAGTCTAACATATTTTGTCAATATTTTTTATCCAGCATGCATTTCCACTAAAACAATGTTACTGTATCGTGAACAAGTTTAAGAGCTTTAGCTCAACTGTACTCCTTCCAGTAGCATTCCACATGGTTGCTATTTTGATTTTATGAAGTGTCTTTTCTATAATATTTAAGTCTTCCTTAAGCTAAATATTTTGATAGATTTGGTCGAGGTAGAGAAATGAGCTTTATATCAGTAAGTATCATGGCTGGATGAATAAAATATTATAAATCTCTAAATTATTATCTTTTAATTTTTATATGGGAATAGCCTTCTATGTGAAGTTGCTCTTGGGACTGATCTGGAAGCTTTGAACAATGCTGAATGCAATGGCTAGGTTGCTCACTGCACACATATTATTGCTAGGGAACTGCACTAGTTGCTGGTCTGTTACAAAGCCAACATAAACTGCTGATATGCAGAATTCTAAAGTATACAGAGTTTTAAAGTGATGTAAAACTCTGGGAAAGATTCTGCTTTTTCAGATGTGGTTTTCGGGTTACAACTTAGTGATTATAACTGATTGTTTCTGCAGCATTCCAGACCCTTGCATTTTAGAGAACTGTTAAACACAGATTTAAACACACACTAATTGTTTTTAATTAAAGCAAGCATTTTTATGTTCACTCCATTGCTATCTTATGCATAGATTATTTTTATTCAGAAATATTATTTTATAAGACAGTGCATAGTATTTGAAAGAGGTAGCTCAGTTAGCTTGACTGAAGTATCCTTCTCAAAATGTTAAAGAAGCCAATCCTTTGAAAGCCTGTGTTTCAAAGTATGTTTGTGGATATTTGCACATATATGTGAAAACATTGACATGACATTGCTGTCAGCATACAAATATTACACATGTACAGACAGCTTTTCATACTTTGTACAGCCTTATTATTATTGGTTAATCTTCAATTTGATTCACAGTCTAGGATTGGTAAAAACTTAACCATTCAAGTCTTAACCAATGACCTAATAACTGTTAAGGTAATGTCTGAGTACATAATAATAACAACAACAACAATGACAACAACAACAAAAATAATAATAAAAAACAACTTTAGAATTGACAGATGTGCAACAATGGCAATCAAAGCAGGCAAGGTCATAGAAGATGATGGAATAAAACTAGAAAATGAAGAAATGATAAAGGCAATGAAACCAGAAGAAGGCTACAAGTACTTAGGGATTTTAGAAGCCTCTGATTTAATGCATAATAAAGGCAAGGAAACAACTTCAGCCAAGTACTTTCGAAGAATTCACAAGATTTTAAAGTCCAAGTTGAGTGGTGGAAACATCATAAAAGCAATAAATACCTGGCTATACCTGTGATTCGATACTCTGCAGGAATAATTGACTGACCCAGATGGAACTGGACAATTTGGACAGAAAAACAAGGAAGCTTATGACAATGAATCATGCCTTTCAACCTAAAAGTGATGTTGATCGACTATATCTACCAAGAACAGAAGGTGGTTGAGGTCTCCTACAAATAAAGCAGACTGTAGAAGAAGAAAGACACAGCTTGAATTACTACATCCAGAAAAGTGAAGAGCCAATGATTAAGGAAGTACATAAAGGAGGCATTTTAAAGACAACCAAGTCAAAAGCTGAATACAAAAAGAAGTAATTGAGAAGTGAACTGAAAATTGGAAAAGCAAAGTTATGGAAGGCCAATACCTGAAAAGTATTGAAGCAAAGCTGACCAAAAGCTTACTTGGAATTGAATAAATTCAGGAATACTGAAAAAAGAAACTGAAGGCTTTATTTTAGCTGCTCAAGAACAAGCCTTAGCCACAAATTGCATGAAGGCAAAGCTTCAGCATGTCACCACCAACATCAAATGCCACCTCTGTAATGAGAAAGATGAAACAGTTGACCATTTAATCAGTGGGTGCAGCAAAATTGTACAAACTGACTACCTAGAACGCCATAACCGAGTTGCTAAAATCATTCACTGGAAATTGTGCCAAAGTTTGTATTTGAGTATAGTAACAACTACTGGAAACATTAGGTTGAGAAGGTTCTGGAGAATGAAAAAGTCAAGGTCTTTTGGGACTAAAGGTAGAAGCTGGAGAAGGAACTATATAATCAACTTGGATAAGTATACTTTGATTTTATACTGGCACTAATAAAGCTGAACTATGGACCGTTAAAGAGGAAATTTAATATCAACTGGATTTGATCTTTTTCTTGTTGGAAAATTGTGGTTTAAAAAGCTCTGAATAATAGAGAAGAAAAAAGAAAAAAGGGGGTGAAGACTTAGCACAATAAAGAGTGCCATCTCAGTTAAACTCAACTTGTTTTTCTTTTAAAAAACTCTTGTTTCTTGAAATTGCATGGAAATTGATACAATAAAGCAAGAACTTTGAAAAATTGAAACATTGTAACAAAGAAAGAATTAGGAAGATTCTGCCTTTGGATTAGTTGCTGATTCTGACATGAATTTGGCACTGGATTAGCGGAGACTTAAAAACTTGAGAGGAAGAAAAGTTGACTGTTGGAAATAAACTTTAAAGATACTATTTGGATTAAATTGCGAATCAGAAAGTTGTAAAATGGGGATTTCTTTTCTGGCATTAAAAATGGAACTCAGAAAAATGAAAGAAACACTACAAGAACGAGGTGAATTGCTGGGTTTTGCTTTAAAATTTATTGAAAATGTGGCAGCAGAATATGAACAACAAAGAAAAAAGGCAGAAGAGAAGGTGGAGCAAATCATAGAAGAGACCATCTTTAGTGATCATCGAGAACCAAGAACTCTTGAAAGAAAGAAGAAAAGAGTTGGAAATAAATACAGGAGATTTAAGAAATTAAATAGAAAGGGGAATATCCGAAAAATTAAAAAAGGGAAAAAGAGTCAGCAGAAATTCAAAGGGTGAAAGGAAACTATAAATAGAGAGAGGGATAAAAACTGGAGTGAAAGAACAAAGGAGAAAAGACAGGGGGAAAGAAGGGACAAGAAACAGGATTTAGAAACAAAGAAATATGGGAATTGTAAAAAATGGGGAAATCCTTAATTGGACAGAGAGGTAATGGGTGATTATTATATAGAAAGGGGATTCTGCAAGGTATTGAGGGGTAATATAAGTAAATTTATAGTTACAAAATAGGGACATATAGACTGACAAGATGGAAAAACAGAATTGTTATTTTTTGGATAATGGAATCTAATGCTCTTCCTCTTTATGTAGAGAGATAATTGTAACAAATAATGGAATAAGTATATTAGATATATTGAAATATTTTTAAGATTGGAATGTTGGCTTTTTTGTTTAAATATGAATGGAATAATTAATGGAATATGTGCATTAAATATATGGAAATAAATGAAATGATATAGGAAGAGAGCTGAAATGGAATTAACTTTAGGGCTTAGGATTGTTTTACTGTTTGAATGAGTGGATTAATATGTCCTTTTGGGGGGGGGAAATTTAATGAAATTTAAAAGGAGAAAAATCATGCAGAATCTGATTTGTATATGCTATGTAGTTTTAAAGGGATTATTAAGTTTAATGTTTTAGGTAATAATGTTAAATGTTTCAATGAGATGTAAAAGGGGTGAAAATAAATGAATTTATAACTTAGAGGTGGCGCACTTATATTGAGATTTCGGGGGGAAACCAATTTATAGAAGGAGTGTCTTTTTTAATTAGAATTTAAGATGGAATATACAAATGTGACAGTTAAAAGTACTAAAGTATAATGATTATGAAATGATCATAAGTGGATTAAATAATGAGATAAATATTTGGAATAAACAATAAAATAGAAAATGAATAAAATCATTCTTATGGGTCTGAAACTAATTATCTTGTTTCAAAGCTTCCCTAAAGTTCTCCCTCCGGATCTAATGCTAACCTTGGTGGCCTTCCTTGCTCAAACCTCTTAAGCTTGTACAGCAAGCTGACTGGAAGGGATTATAGAGTTTATCACTTCTTCTTTGTTGCTTTTGTATTGAGGCATGTGTGAAAGGGCATCAACCAAAAATTTCCCCTTCCTGGTATGTATTGAGACCAAAATGAAATCAATAAAAATATTGAGTCCACCTGACTTGCTTAGGAGATAATTTCCTTGGGGACTTTAAAGCTTCTAAGTTCTTATGATCCATCCATACTTCAAAGGGGATTTTACGGCCCTCTAAAAATTGCCTCCACATTGCCTCCACAAACTGTCTCTGTGGACCTTAAAGGTGGTGTGTATAAGTGCATCAGCGTGTCTACCATTCCTGTCTTACCGTCCCCATTTATCTGTATTTACTTCCTTTGTTCTTGTTTATGTTCATACCTAACAAGATACCTACCTTGTTATCTTGTACATGTTTAACAAACAAACAAACAAACATAAATAAATTAGGAGAGCCCATCGGACAGCAAGAGCTTCCTTTTCCCACACAGCCCACCTTCTCTCAATATCTGAAAGTTTCCGAGAAGTATATGCACATGGTTATAAATCACCCTTCTCATTTTTTTTGTAGCAATACTGCCCTCACTGCCGCACCACTAGCATCTACTTGAATTACGAATGGCTCCACTGGATTTGGTTGCTTTAACAATGGCTTTGTGGCAAAAAGCTTTTTTAGCCTTTTCAAAGGCTGCTTTTTCAAAAGCTGCTTGACATTCCAGTGTCTGGATTTTGGCTTAGTTCCTTTTCCCGTTTTTAACAAATCTGTTATGGGCAAAGCAATCTGAGGAAAATTGTGGATAAATTGTCGGGAAAAATTTGCAAATCTCATAAAACTTTGCAATTGCCTTCGAGTCTGGGGAGCTTTCAACTCCAATATTGCTTTTACTTTCGCTGGATCCATTTCTATGCCCCCTGCAGAACGGAACCCCAAATAATCTAAACTGGTTTTGTGAAAATCACATTTTGACAATTTTGCATACAATTGATTGGCTAACAACTATTTTAACACTGCTCTAACTAATTTTACATGTTCTTCCATTGTTTCAGTTTAAATCAAAATGTCAGCACTTCGTTTATCAACTGCATGAATACGGCAGGTGCTCCTTGTAAGCCAAATGGCATTACCCTAAACTGGTAACATCCTAATGTTACCAATGCAATTAAAGGCAGTTTTCTACTCAACTTTCTCTTTAAATCTTACTTGATAATAAGCTTCTCTCAAGTCTAGTTTTGTGAAAAAATTCCCTTTGCACAAGTATCCTAATATGTCTTTCATAAGGGAGAGAGGGTACATATTTTCCACTGATGTAGCGTTGACTCATATTTATGACAGTTGCAGTGTCCCAAGGTCCCAAAGTAATCACATTTTGTGACCTTATGACAAGCAAAATTAATGAGGGGCCAGATTTGCTTAATAGCCATGTTACTAATTTAACACTGCAGTGATTAACTTAACAACTGTGGCAAGAAAGGTCATGAAATGGGGCAAAATTCACTTGACAACTGTCTCACTTAGCAACAGAAATTTTGGACTAAATTGTGGTTGAAAGTTGAAAATGACCTATTTCCTTTAGTTTGTAGAGTAGAATATTCTATAATGGAATATTCTATTTCCTTTATTTTACATAATGGGATAACAATGTGCAACTACACTTTGTATGAAAATGTGCAACGCTATTCATATGTGTGAGTAGGACAGCCATCAGACCCTAGTCTCCCTTAATAATTCCAAGTGAATAAAATCTCCTCCCAGGTCTTTTCCAGCTTTTAATTGTAAAATCAGGTCCTTGTCCTTAACATAGGAGGCCAGCGAAAAAGAACACTTCAAAAATAAGTCACAAGTGCATTGTCTAAATGTTCTATTCCAACATTCTTCCAAAATTCTAAAGATACTTGGGAATTGAATCAAGATCTTTACCATTAAGTAATTAATATCAGAACTGAAAAAGACTTTCAAATTTAGTAGCTACAAATAAGCTTCTCTGTTCCTCTCATGATTTTCCTTTATTATTTTAGAAGGACTATGTAGTTCTTTTTTCCTAAAGTGATTGGAACATACCTGAAAAAGCTGTTCAGTTGGAAAGCATTTATTGTCAGGAGCAAGGCCTTTTTACTTTGACAGAATTACAGCCAAACTAGCCTTTGGAATATGAAGGAAGTTATGACAGTGTAGGATAATATTGATAGAAGTGTCTGAAGAGTAAGAATCTTATCTTTCTTAGGGAGTTTGAATTGAGATGATAATTTATTTAGTCTTGGACCATAAGTTTAAATTTTTATTTCTTAGAAAATTTATTTCCCACCTATCTTCTATCAAAAAACTTTATAAATATATAAATATCCACAATGACCTGAAGTAATCCATAGACTTAGAAAGGAGAAATTCATAAGAAGGAAAAAGATGCTTAAGAACCAAGCTGATATTTCTATAATATGTCAGTTCTTGATTGTCCTGTTCTTGATTTTACAGGATGGTCAATACCAGTGGTGATATTCAGCTGGTTCTCACTGGCTCTCCGGGCAGACAGCCAAGAACCACTTAACAGTTGCAGCTGGAATGCAGCTGACACACGCTGAATCAAGTCAATAAACAACAGAAACGGACAGGGTTTTGTTTTGACTTATGAAACTGACAGAAACTGATTAGGGCAGGGAAACCCATCAATCACCCATCTAGGGATGGGATTAACCTATTCCCTTCAGGAAAAAGGATAAGATTACAAACATTTTCATTATAAAGAGTATTAAGTAACACTTTGTGATCAGCTGACACTCCCTGGAGTTCCCCAAGACCTTTTATAGCTGCTGCAGTGTTGGCTACTACTTGTTTCTTCATGGGGGGAAAGATACAGGAGGGGACAATGATGCAGCTTTATCATACAGGCCATGAATTTAATGCATGTATGGTCAGCCAGCTGTATTGCTTCTACTGTGAAGCACCCAATTAAGAACGTAGAGAACATAGAATAATACAGTTGGAAGGATTAATGGCTTTTGGCATTAGCATGAACCTAGGCTTTCAATTAGCATGAAGGGTGCTCTTAGTTTCCTTCTCATAGTTTCCCTCTCAGCTGCTGCATTGGTTTTGGGGTTGACTTTTTTAAAAAAGGGGAATGGCTGTTTTAAGTTTTCTGTATTGTTTTAGTGGTTCCTGGTACTGTCCTTTTGGGGTGCACTTCCCTCACTCTTTTTGAAAGCCTCCAGTGATGGAGCACCCACAACATCTGAAGACAAGCTATTCCATTGGTTGATTGGTCTCACCCTTAGGAAAGTTCTCTTTAGTCCTAGGTTGCTTTTCTCTTTGGTTAGTTTCCATCCATTGGTTCTTGTGCCTTTTGGTGCTTTGGAAAATAGATTGACTCCTTCATTTTTGTAGCAGCCCCTCAAATTTCCTGACATAACAATTAATCAGTGGAACAACTTGCCTTCAGAAGTTGTAAATGCTCCAACACTGGAAGTTTTAAAGAAGAGATTGGATAACCATTTGTTTGAAGTGGTATAGGGTTTCCTGCCTAAGCAGGGGGTTGGACTACAAGACCTCCAAGGTCCTTTCCAACTCTATTATTCTATTCTAAATATTGGAACAGTGCTATTTTATTGTGAGTTGAACTAAGGGTGAGACCAATCAAGTTAGCCATGCCCACACAGTCACATGCCCACCCAGCCAGTCATTAGGGCAGAACTGGTTGTTAAATTATTTGAATCCCACCACTGGTCAATACTAATTACTGTATATACTCGAGTATAAGCCTAGTTTTTCAGCCCATTTTTTGTGCTGAAAAAGCCCCCTCGGCTTATACTCGAGTCAGATTCCCTCTGAAAAAAAAATGGTGTGGAGTCGCGGCCTCCGGCGGCAGCGACTCCCAACAGCCCAGCCGGGAAGGGAAAGGCAAAAGCGCTTTGCCTTTCCTTCCCGAGGCGCAGGGACTGGGGCCGCGCCAGCGGTAGTGACTCCTGACTCAGGGGGCCTCCGAGGGAGGGGAAGAGAGTGACTCCTGCCTCCCGCTGTCATCATCATCTTCTTCTTTTGGGTTAGTGAATCAATTAAACCTTTCATGATAGTGAGATCGTTTCCCAAATTAATTATTTTTATTTTTGAAATTTACCAGTAGCTGCTGCATTTCCCACCCTCGGCTTATACTCGAGTCAATAAGTTTTCCCAGTTTTTTGTGTAAAATTTGGTGCCTCGGCTTATATTCGGGTCGACTTATACTCGAGTATATACGGTAAATATTTGAAATATTGAAATATGCTGTTTTATATATTTAGCTTACTTTTCCTCACATCCCATATGAACCTTGTGGTTATTATTCATAGTTTGCTTTTCACTGCTCTTGAACCTGCTTCTTGCCTTTCACATGGTTGCATGATTCCCAGGTTTGAACTGATTCTTATGATTATTGTTTCTTCTGCTTATGCCTACATTCTTCAAATGAATAATATTGTAAATTAGTTCCATTGCTAAAACCAAAAATAATGTTTTCCACATCTTGCCAATCAGTTTTGAAAATATTGTGATTTATATTAACAGCAGTATATTAAAAACTGTGAGACTCTGAGTCAAATCCAATGCGATGGGAAGGGAACATTCATTACCTGCCCTTTTTTCTGATTCAAAATTCAGAATTCATAAGAAATGTTCTTATACCAAATATCTTATTTGCAATACTTTATATATACTTTATTATCTAAGAATATTTTCAAATTATTTATTTGTACATTCAAAAGTGAGAAAGGAATAATAAAGTCAGTGAGAACTGTCTGAATATTTCTGCTGCTAATATCCTCCACAAAGTGTGTTATATAAGGACATTTGTTTTTCAAGATTACAACTTTGAATTCTGGATTTTATGATTCAAGCTTTAAAGTTATTGTTGTAACTTATGTCAGTCACCTTTATGGTCATCTTTATGGTAATCATAGTCAATCAGGTATTCAATTTTTCTGACCCTTGCAGAAATATTAAGTCACAGCTGAATTTTTGAAAAGCATGTTGACTTATAGTGGAATTTTAAGATGCTCACAGACAGCCCTTTTTTCTGATTCAAAATTCAGAATTCATGAGAGAGTTCTTATACTAAATATCTTATTTGCAATACTTTATATATATTTTATTATCTAAGAATATTTTCAGGGCTTCTGGTTTGAGCTTCTTCGGCAACAGACTGAAATCTGCGATTGTGTGCAGTTTCTTTTTTTTTTTTTTAATTTTATTAGTTTTAAAGACAAACAAACCATCATTGACCATTGAGTACATAAAACCTCTTTCCATTGTAAATTTTTACAAGTCGGATAAAATATTATTTTATAGAACATAATTCTATTTACCCCATTTCCATATGGACATATAAATATCTTTTAGCAAATTTCTCATTATTTCTCTTTACTCTTATTCAATTTCATTATTATTGTTTTTTTTCCTATATTTATCCATTTCATCATCTTCATTTCTCTCTGACTTGTTTACCGTTATTCTCATCCAACATTCCTCCAAAGTTTTATCAATTCTCAAACAAACGTAAACACACAAAACACAAAAACATAAAACTTCTTTTAAGAAAGTAGCTTGGCCCCAGATTACCTCTCTTTATATGGACTTCAATTAAATTCATGTTCATCTTATATGCCATTACCTATCTTATTTACCATTCTATATCTTCTATATAGCTTCTCCCCGCTTTTCACTCTTCTTAATTCTATTTTATTTATTTCATTTTAATTTAAATCATTATACTTATATCTTTTGCCCATTCTTCCCAAATTATCCATTTATCTCATTCCCTATAGTAAAAAAAAAAGGATTTCTCCTGGAATCACTAGTCAAAGTATGATGCCTTTCTATCAACCCCCTAAATTAACATTTAAAATAACACCTAGTTCCCAATCTGATTCTGCTTAGTACATTCTACCTACTAACTTTTTAAAAAAAAGAAAAATGGTAAATCCAAAATGATTAAATACATAATTAAATAATAAATCTAAATATTAAATCTTGTAACATTCCGATTATCTATTTAAAAAACAAATGCTACGGTAATAAATTTATAATAACATTAACACAATAGTCAATTAAACTCTGTAATTAAACTCAATGTTTTAATCATTCCCTTTAATATATTTCTAATACAAATACTACAATACCATCTTATATACCTTGCAGAATCTTCTTTTTAAAAAGATTATACGTTACCCTTTATCCCTAAAAAAAATTCCCTTTTTCCCATCTTGTTTCATACCTTTGTGGCTTTTCCCCCCCTTTTCCCTTCCTTTCTTTTCCCACCTGGCCTTTTACCTCCCCCTCTTCTAACCTCCGCCTTTTAGCTTCCCTCTCTGTTGTATTCCTTTTTCTTTTGTTTTCTAACATTGTGTTGATTTTGCATCTTATTTTTCTCTTTCTTGGGTGTTTTTTTAAGTCTTAAGTCCTTCATTTTCCTTCCTCTCTTTCTCCTTTCTTTCTTAATTAAGCTTTTGGATTCATTAAAGATGGCTTCTTCTTCTTCTTCTTCTTCTTCTTCTTCTTCTTCTTCTTCTTCTTCTGCTTCTGCTTCTGCTTCTGCTTCTGCTTCTGCTTCTGCTTCTGCTTCTGCTTCCTCCATCTGTTGTTGTGTTTGCTGACAAATAGCAAGCGCCATTTCTAAAAAATGAAAGGCTTCTTCCACAGCGTCCTTGCCTTCTTTTTTTATTTTTCCATATTCCTTTCTAAGTTCATCAACAGGTAAAGCCATTATAAACCTTTTCTTTTTTCTTTTTCTTTTCCCTCTCTTCTTCTTCTTCTTCTTAAAACAACCAAGATGTTTCAAAAGTTGAAGCAATTCCCCAAAGTCCCAGAGTCATCAATCAGTCCAAACAAAGCAGAAAGTTCTCACTTTCTCTTCCTGGGGTAATATCAGTAAAAAGAAAAAAAAAAGCCCAGTCTGTATTTTAAAGCCTTGTTGCAATTAATTTAGTCTCAAAATCTTCAAGGCATCTCCTCCAACAAGATCTTAATATATATATTTTTTGTCCTCTCCCTTCCCACTTATAACAAAGAGCCAAGTTTTACCTTCTATAGAAAGACAGGTTTCTCAATGTCCATTTGTTAATTCCGTAGGGAAGGAGAGTAAACTTTCCCTTTCAGCACCTCAAACGCCGCTTGAAAATCTCCTCTGGGAACAAAGTATCGTTCAAAAAGTCATGGTTTTCAGGATGTTAGGTAAATCTTAAAGTCCTGGTTCAGCCAAAAAAACTTTCTCTTCAAGACTTTCTCCCTCTTCCTCCTGCACAGTCTTACCCAGCTGCCAGCTTCTTCGTGGCGGCCATTGCAGACCGCCGCTCCACCGCCTTGAGAAAAGGGGGTTTTGCCGGCAGGGGAGGGTGTCTGCGACGCCCCCAAACCCCTCTCCAGATCCCCCTGTCTTCGTCTGCCTCTACGGGGCAGCCTTAGCCTCCAGACCCGTCGGGATCGGAGGCACCAAGACAGCTAGCGCAACAGGGATCGCACGGAATCGCGAATCCCTGCCGCCGCCGAAGCCTGGCAAACCGGAAGTCTATCTACACACCGGATTATGTGCAGTTTCGATCTGTGCTCGCCACTGGAGCACCCTGAGCCGGCTGGTTTTGGGGCTAAGCCACCCCGTAGAGGTGGTGAAGAGGGAGGAGAGCAGGGTCCAGGAGAGACGCATCTCTCCTCCCTATCTGGCCATTACTCCCTTTCCCGAAGGTGGTTGCAGCGGTGGTCAGAAATGGCCACCTCAAAGAAGAACTCGACCGGAAAAGAATGTGCAGGAGGAAGATAAGAAGTGAAAGTTTTGGCTGACCTGAACTGAAAAAGCAACAATATAAGATACCCTGGAATTTGAATTATAAAGAACAACATTGCTTCTAAAGAAGACTTTGAAGCGGCGAATGAGAGAGGGAAGGGAAAGGATTTGGTTTTTTTTATTTTCTTCCCTATATTGACAACTAAGGGATTTAAGCAAGAAACTGGCAAAAATCCACTTTGACATTAACAGGTATTTAAGCTGAAAATAAAATGTCAAAGGGATATTAAAGATCTCTGGATTCTCAAAAAATTTTAAAAGAAGGAAAAAAACAAAAGAGTGGGATCTGGAAAAATGGAGGAAACCACCTGGAAGTGAAAGGAATTAACAGTGAAATTATTGTCAAGATTCCTAAAAGATACATTTTAACTGAAACTTTGTAACAAGATAAGAGAACCCCAGGAAGAGAAAGTGGAAAAAAGAAGCAAGAAGAAACAGTTTTGGATTATTTAGATTACTTGGTGATTTTTGGATTTTTGGCAATTGGATCTATAGGATTAAAATTAATCGGTTGGTTGTTTAAAAGTTTTTTAAAATGGTATCACTCTGGAAGAATTGAGAATGAAACTTAAAAAACAGAAAAAAGACGCACAAGAAGGAAGAGGTTCTTTTGGCTTTGTATTTCAATTATTAGAAATGGAGATCCTGAATTATGAGAAACATCAAGAAATGCCTGTAGGACAAGAAGGGCGGGACAAAGAAGAAGCCATCTTCAATGACCAAGTATTTCTATGTGGGCAAAAGAAAGGAAAGGAGAGAAAGAGAGTGAAAAATTTAAGATTTGAAAAAACAACCCCCCAAAAGAGTAGTTTGAAAAATAATTACAACATTAGGAAGAAACAGAAGAGAGGATTACAGAAGAGAGAATCAGAATTAGAGAGAGAAGGGCTCAAAAAGGGAAGGGAGAAGAAGAGGGGGAAGAGGGAAAGGAAAAGAAATGATAAAGGACAGAAACAGGACATAGAGAAACAGGGAAAATGTACAAGGATTAAGGGTATAAGCCTATTTAGAAGACACAGAGATAATGGGTGAAAACTTAATTGAAAGGGGTATTCTGCAAGGGTACATAAGATAGTATTGTTATATTAGAAATAGAAATGAACTTTGAAAATATGAAAGAAGTGTGATTAAAATGATAGATAAAATACTCATTGTAATGTAAAGTTTAATAAATAAATAAATGAAATAAAGAGAATGAGAGAATGAAATTAGGAAAGGAGGGGAACACTTTAATTATTGTCAATGTGTTATAAAAATTTAAGTGAAGAGGAATATGAAAGAAACATGAAAATATTATGGAAATATTATAAGTGTTCCTAGAAGAATGATACCTTATTGAAAAGAAATGTTAAAGATGTCAAAGATTATAACTAACATTAATGATAGAGCTGAATTGGAATAGAATAAGTATTTTATTTATTATTGTTATATATATATTTTCTCTTTAAGAACTTAGTGCATATTTTAAGAATGTACCAAGCAGAATTTGACTGGAAGTTATGTGTTATATTGAATGTTATAATTGTAAAGGCATAAATTGAAGTTTAAATAAGAGTTGAATGGATAAAAATTAAAAGATACAAAGGTGTCATACTCCAATTAGTAACTACAGGAAAAACATTTGTTTAATGAGAAAAGAAAATATGAAATCAAAACAGGACAGACAAAAGAATAAATATAATGACTAGAAAGATATTGAAACTTAGAAAAAGATATATATAATTGAATGTAGGAAGGAATGAGATAATTAAAAGTAAGATTGAGAAAACTAAGGGAAGGGAAAAATTAAAGAGAAAATGTTAAAATAGTAATAAGATATGGAATAGAACACAAAGATGAATATGAAATTGAATTTGTGTCTGTATGGAGAAGTGATAACCCGGGACCATGCTATTCTCAAAAAAAGAAATTTTACTTGTATTATGTTTTGTGAAAACCCAAATAAATTTTTTATTAAAAAAAGAGAATATTTTCAAATTATTTATGCTTAGAATTTAGAGGGAAATTTGTAGACTGTGGTGAGATTTGGAAAATTATAACTAGAAAATATGTTTTGCTCTAGAGCTTGATGAGGCAACTTTATGTAACTGAAGTTTATCCATTTTAAAAGTGAGAGGAAAAATATTTTTGGGAAATAGAGGGAAGAGTAAATAGAGTAAAGGGTTTTTAATACAGTAGCTGATATCAAATAAAAATCTGTAGCCTGTCCACAAATAGAAAATAAACTAGAATGTGGACTGAATAAAGATTTGGTAATAACAGAATAATAGAATTGGAAGGGACAAGTAAAAGTCCTTATACCGTTTCAGACAAATAGCCGTCTCTTTGTAAAAGCGTCCAGTGATGGAGCACCCACAACTTCTGAAAGCAACCTATTCTACTGGTTTATTGTCCTCACTGTCAGGAAATTTTTCTTTAGTTCTAGGTTGCTTTTCTCCTTGGTTAGTTTCCAACCATTGCTTCTTGCCTTGCTTCCTGGTGCTTTGGAAAATAGGAGGACCTCCTCTTCTTTGTGGTGGCCCCGCAAAGATTTGTTAGCTGATTAACAAAAAATCATATATTTCTTCTGTATGGTTGGGTGGGCTGTGTATATCACAGGCCACCCAACCATACAAAAGAAATATATGATTTATGGCAATATTACTGGTTTTTCCTTTTATATTTCCTTTTATATGCACTTCAGGAATTCCAGAGTGTTCCAGACAAACATTTGCTTAGTAGTTTTAGGGAAAATCTTTTACAAAGCTGCATCTGTCATTTGCTGAGGCAGATTTAAGACTGAGCTCATGGTTTATCAGGTGAGTTAAACTTCAGAGTGAGCAGTGGGAGGGGAGAAAAAGTTATCTACAAGAACTTCAATTTGTAGCTTGTTAGATTTTTCTTTAGGCTGATTCAGGTTTTACTTGGTTTTATGAAGGTTCAAATTTCATTGAACTTCATTGTACCCTCTGACTCCTCCCTTATGTTTACATTTCTAACTGAATCCAAAGTTTTATGCTGTTCCAGAAAGAAAAGGTTACCTTTAGCAGCTGCTGCAGCAGAAATTAATAAAACAGTTTTTCAATGCTTATTTTCTCCCTTTTATATTTTTAAGAAGAATATTAAGTTCATTTCAAATAAATCTCCATTTTACTGCCTTTCAAAGTTACAGGACTGCAATAATTTTTTAAAGGTAGGTTACTGTTTTCTTTACAGGAATGTGAGTGTGCATGTGTGTGGTGTTTGAGAAATGTCAGAAATTCTTTGAATTAGATTTGATAAATGTTAGTTTTTATTGAGATTGGCTATAACAGTATTTCACAGGCGTTATTGCGCTGTACCTCTTCCTCTTTTCATTTAGAGATGCATCTCTGCCTGAGTGGCTTGTTTGGCTGTTTGTTCTGGATATAATTGTGCCTAAGTAGAAGTTCCTGCATATTTCTTGCATCTTCTTTACTCTCAATAGCATGTCCCTGTTCAAAGCTGCACAAGGCAGAGCTAGTTTTCATACTATTACATTATTAATGTGCAAGCCATCACATTTATATATGCAAGGCCAAAGCCCATTAAGACAGTATTCACACTAGGCCTATATAAAACTAAGATATGTTAAGTTTGGTTTTTATATTAGTAGCTTCTGTCCATAATGGGCAAAATCTGTCAAGAAACCTATTCGTTCTTCTTGCACAAGCTGGCTATTGCCATCTTCTCTTCCTACCCCTATCGGCTTCTTTTTTCTCTTTCCCACTAGTAGAGCAGCAATTAAAGACCTTGGACTACCAGTGATACTTCTGTCATCTTGGCCGTGCACTGAAATAATATTTGAAACAACCCTTTATCTAGTTATTTTGGGTCTCTGCTGCTAGATATATAAGATTTGCCCAAATATCCAGTTCCAAATTAGCATTTTGAATGATCCAATAGAATAGCAATAAGATGTGGCATGGATCTTTCCATGAGGAAGATTGCCATTTCAAAAAGGTGAAAAATGAATATGTAAAATAAAAATAAATTATGGCATGGATTTCTCATTCCAATCTTTTTTGACAAGTGGGTGATATTGACATAAAAACAGAAGAGGAAGAATCAGAAAAGGGGTAGTTGCAGTGAAAGTGAGGCCAATAGTGAAATAAATGATAATATTGAGGTTGAACTTTTGCATGAATGCCAAATTTTCTGCGAATAATCTCAGTAGAGGGGTTATTTCAGTATATATTCCTGTGATTTTACATATGCATCATTTGATAGTATATGGCAGTATCCAATAATACATGATAGCAGTGATGCAGTATTATTTAATGTGCCACAGAACTATTTCCTGTTCTAAATATTTTAAAGTACAAGTCCCTTTTGTCTCTTGGATTGTCAAATAATATATGTTGTTTGTATTAAGTGAACTGTTTCAGAAAGAATAGGAGCAAATGCCTGGTTGCTATTTCTGCAAAGAGTTGCAAAAGCTCCTTGGACATCAGAGAATAGAATGTAATAGAATATATTATCCCTCCAGCTTTTATAAATCACTTTAGAATAAATCCAAAAAATCTGTCCTGCACTCTGCTTTACTAAGAAAGCAGAATCAATTGTTGCTTATTTTATTGTGGAAATCTATGTGGCAATTTTGGTGAGACATCTTCGCTTGCTTGCATGAACAGTGTATTATACTAAGAGTCCTCAAACTTGGCAAGTTTAAGACTTGAGGACTTCAACTCCCAGAATTCCTGAGCTAATATGACTGGAGGAGGAATTCTGGGAGTTGAAATCCACAAGTCTTAAAGCTGTCAAGTTTGAAGACCCCTGGTGTATACTGTTTAGACATTGTGTTGCATGTTCAGATTTCTATTATTTGTATTGTCTGTTTCCCAGTGGGCTGCTGCCAGGAGCATGGAGGTCTGCTGTGTATTTGCTATCTATGCAGAAGGGGATTTGTGAACATGGTAATAGCATTAACACAAGCAAGGACTTGCCTAAACAGCTTTTCATGCTTCCTGATTTTGGTTTCTTATGTGCTACAAAAAAGATTCTGGCATGGATTCAGTTAAAGACATTCCATTTAACCTGCCTCACAGGATTATGTAAAGTGAGATAAGCTATATTCATGGTGCCCTTTGCCTCTCTGAACAAGAGCAAATGTCAAAAAAAACATAGTTTCTTTGACAGATTATCTGTTATCCAAAGTAGCTGGTGAAATATGTTATTTTGTAAAAGTACTGATTAAAAAAAAACATTTTCTTTTTAAAGTACCAGGTGTGATCTCTGTGGCTTTTATTGTGTTTCCCCCCTCATTTATTGTCCTGTATTTTGGAACTTCTTTCTTCCACTCTTCCCTTCTTTTTGTCCTCTTTTGGCCTGTTCTTAAAGAGGGTGGGTTTTTTTTTCCGGCCCTCAAAATAATTTCTCAGAATATCTCTGTGTTCTCATTCTTTTCTGATCTCCATGTTTGCTGTTATATGGATCAAGTATTCCTTTCATAATACCACCAGAAAACAGTTAACTCTCCTTTTCCCCAACTATTCAACTTAAATGGCATGAAATTAAACTAAAAGATAATGTGTCTTTGAAAGAAAATAATTACCACATTGTTGATATTTTGTTTTTGCTATAATGGGAAATGTTTGACTGTTCTGTTTAATATATTCATGAAAAACTATGTTTACTGTAGTAAACAAATTCAGAAGGCAAAATTTCCATTCTCTAATCAGGAATAAAAATAATGTGCTTGAATAATATCATCAGATTGTAAAACTGAAAGCTCACGCTTGAAGCAATGAGCAATCAGCAATGAAATCTGCTGTGTTGAATTGGACTAAGAAAAAGATGGTTATTCATTCATTTGTTTTGCCAGTACATTAGGCTTTTCAGGAAAATTTGCTGGTTACGCTGTAGGAATAGGTTTTCTCTTTAAAAAATAGTTGTACTATTTTTTATTTATTTTATTTTATTTATTTATTAAATCTGTGTCATTCATCTCACTAATATAGCAACTCTGGGCAGCTTACTATACCTTCCTTCCTTTTGCATCCTGATTTTCTTAGCACACTTTCAGGAGCCAAGCCACAGGCAGCTTTAAAGGAAAGACTTGATTCTGAAAGTAAGGCAGCTGAAGTTAGCAAAAAAAAAATAAGGCAAAACAAAATTCTTGCAGATAAGAACTTAACTGAACAAAGGCAAATTCCAGGTCAAGCTGTCCAAACAAAAATTTATGATGCCATATCAATGGAGAAATGAAGTCTTAATCAATTAACATGCCACAGTGGTAAAGAACTGGTTTGCAGAAACGAATCATACAGCATGAAGCCAGATTCCCAAATGAGCCAGGGAAAACTGTCTCTTTCAGCTTTAAATCACCTCGTTACTGAGTTCTGCCAATCTTTCCTTAAGCCTTGCTGGTCAGTATCTTACTGCTTGCTCCTGAGCTGTACACTTCAGTGGGAGTATAGAGATCTCAGGAGGAATGTAAGGAGGAAAGGGGAGGGGCAATTAAATGCCAGAAGTAGTCTGTGTTGCAGTTAAGTCTGATTCTCAAAGTCATGACACTTCCAAAAATGCAGAGGGGAAAATGTTAAGTGGGCTAGGGAGAAAGTTTTGCAGTGCACTGGAAAAATAATATCCAATAGTGCACAAACGTATATGCACCCTAATTCTTATGGTTCTTCTGGAGAACTATATCACATAAATCATTATAACAACTCTGAAAGACAAAAAGGACTAGTAAAAAAATGAAAAGAGGGACACATAACTAAGGCAGAATACCAGAATATAGCTCAAATTTTACAAAGATGAAGACAGGAAAGCTATGGCTCAAAATGAACTAAGTCATTTGCAACAAATGTCAAAAACAATTTTAAAAAGTTTTTTTCAACATACAAAAAGCAAGAAAAAAATCAAGGAAACAATTCATTAATAGGGGAAGATTGCAAGGAGATGAGAGACAGCAGGGAAGAACAGAAGTGCTTAATTCATTCTTTACATTTGTCTTTACACAAAAGGAAAAAAAATCAGTCAAATCTACCAAAGCACTACCATAAAAGACATATTAGAAATACACGTCAAAATAGGCAAGAATATGGTAAAACAGCACCTATCCACCTGAGATGAGTTCAAATCACTGGAAAAGATGGATTACACCCCAGAGTTCTGAAGGATCTATCAGATGTGATCTTGGAAACACTGAATCTTATTTTTCAGAGTTCCTGGAGTACTGAGGAACTACTACAGCCCTGGAAAACAGTGGATATTTTCCCCATCTTCAAAAAAGGAAAAAAAAAATGAATCCAAGAAACTACAACCAATTAGCCAGACATCAATACCTGAGAAGATCCTGGAAAAGATAATGAAGCAATGGCTCCATGAACAACTAGAAACAAGTGAAGTTATTGTTGGAAGCCAATATAGTTTGTCAAAAACAGATCATACCAGAAAAATCTTACTGCATTCTTTGACAATGTGACTAAATTAGTGGAGCAGCGAAATCTCTGAACATTGTATACTTAAATTTCAGCAAGACATTTGACAAAGTAGACTGTAATCTACCTTTGGTAAGATAGCATCACCACCAGATAGATTCATAACTGGCTGACCAACCGCACACAATATGTACTCCTCAATGGAACTGCATCTACATGGAGGGAAGTATGCTGTGAGATACTGCAAGGTTCTTTGTTAGGCCCAGTATTCGTCAACGTCTTCATAAATGATTTAGATGAGGAGCTAAAAGGGAAATTCATCAAATTTGCAGATGACACCAAGGTGGGAGAAAAGCCAAAACTTTAGAATGGCTATTCTAGTGAAGAGAAGACCAGGGGACACATGATAGCACTGTTCCAATATTTGAGGGGCTGCCACAGAGAGGAAGGGGTCAAGCTATTTTCTTAAAGCACCTGTAGGCCAGTCAAGGAATAATGGATGGAAACTGAAGAAAGAGAGATTTTAATAAGGAGAAACTTTCTGACAGAACAATCAACCAATGGAACAGCTTGCCTTCGGAAGTTGTGGGAACTTCATCACTTGAAACTTTCAAGAAGAGATTGGACTACCATTTGTCAGAAATGGTGTAGGGTTGGACTGGATGACTTTGTTAATCTGTAAACTGTAATCCTAATATAGGCTCAAGATCCAGAATATCTTGACAGACTCGAGCCCTATCCAACAAAGTACAAGTCAATGTTGAGAAAAGGTTTTACACTTAGGCAAGAAAAAGCAAATGTACATGACCTGAAAGACCAGATTAAGGAGATATTTTATTTATTTATTTATTTGTCAAACATGTACAAGATAGCAGCTTTAAGTATGAACATAAACATGAAGAAGGAAGTAAATACAGATAAATGGGGACAGTAAGATAGGGTCGGTAGGCACACTGGTGTGCTTCTGCATGCCCCCTTTATGGACCTCTTAGGAATGGGTTGAGGTCCATGGAAGACAGTTTGAGATTGAAGCTGTGAGGGGTTGAGGCTGTAACAATGAAGTCGGGTAGAGCATTCCAGATGTTGACCACTCTATTGCTGAAGCCATATTTTCTGCAATCGTGTTTGAAGTGGTTTATCTTGAGTTTGTATCAATTGTTTGCCCATCTATTATTATGGTAGAAGCTTAAGAAGTCATTGACAGGTAAGACATTATAGCAGACAATTTGTGTACTATGTTTAGATTGGACTGCAGGTGGTGCAGTTCCAAATTGACCAAGCCCAAAATTTCAAGCCTAGTGGCATAAGGGATTCTATTGTGAGTAGAGAGTAGTGGAGTACTCTTTTTGTGAAATGCCTCTGAACCCTCTCGATTGTGTTAATGTCCGATATACATACAGTATGGATTTCAGGTGGACGAGCTGTATTCAAGAATTGGTCTGATAAAGGTTTTGTATGCCATAGTTAGCAATACAAAGATTGCCATGGAGGTAACATATCTACATGGTCACAAAAAGTTGACATTGACCAGATACAAACCTTAAATTTTAGGAAGATTTTTCCGAGATTCTAAATGAGTTCTACACTTAAAATAAAGGAACACATTTGGAATAGCTCTCTCAAGGCAATTATATTGTATACACATGATATCTAAATCACTGTATGCACATATCGTGGAGCATATACTTGGTACCCACATCAAACTTGAGAAATATATTTAGTTTTAGAAAAAAATATGGCACAAATATTATTTTCTTTCTTTGGTATAAAAGAAACCCAATATGGCCTTAATGCTGTTGTTTACCTTTGTCAGAAATAGATTTGTTTGTGACTGGTTCCTGGGGATTGGAATAATATGTCAAGATATTTGGAGGATGAATATGGGATTAGTCTTTATATGTCCTTGATGTTTGTGTGTTTCTTTAAGAAGACAATTTTGCTTAGACTAATTCATTGTTAGCCTTCCCTCCACCCCCAGTAATCCACTTGGACCCATAGACAGGTAAGCATGAAACCTAAATATGTAATGTTAGTAAGAGATATGAGGAAGCCTGGTTGCTGATGCCAGTTGACTAGGGAGGACTGGAATTGGCTTCTATGCATGTAGCTTAAATATATAGGGCTGAAATTCTAAGATTTGCAGATTTATATATAAGGTTGTGAGGACATTGTAGGCCAGTAGTCCCCCCCATGTTATTTAGATACATAGGATTAATTTATATCATAAATAGTCTTTTTGAAATTCAGCACTATCTGGACAAGCCCATAATTTTATCATCAATAATATGGCAGTGATGATCTGTTGGCTTCTTCTGATACAGAATGATGTATACATTGTACTGGGGAAGAAAATTATTTATACTTCTCTGTGTTGCTTCCAATGGAAATTCCACCATTGTGTCTATTATCAAATACAGGTGAAATAAGCTAATATTATTTAACTGTAGTACGATATCAGCATCTGATATTCTTTGAAAGGCTTAGTTTGAAAAGAAATTTGAAATACTGACATGGCAAGATCAAGTCTGTTTACTGCCTGCCATTTTAGAAGTTATACCCATATTGGTAATTCAGAAAAATGAGCAATAGTTCTGCAGAAATAAAAACTTACAACTACAATTAAGCCCACATTTTCTGTTGCTAGGCAAGACAGTTAATTGTTAAGTGAATTTTGCCCCCTTTTACAACCTTTCTTACCACAGTTATTAAGTTAGTAAAACAGTTGTTAAATGAATCTGGCTTCCTATTGACTTTGCTTCCCAGAAGATCACAAAAGGTGATCATATGAGCCTGGGATACTGCAAACATCATAACTATGAGCCAGTTGCCAAATGGCCAAATTTTGATCACATGACCATGGGGATATTGCAACAGTTCTGTGAAAAATGGTGAGAAGTCACTTTTTTCAGTGATATTGTAATTTCTAAAAGTCACTAAATAAAAGAATATAAGTTGAGGACTACCTATTCCCTAAATACCCTAGAATTGTATTTTCTGCAGTGATTGGCTGGTATTGTAGATTCCCCAAAAGTATCACACAATTCCTTTTTTCTCTCCTGTTTTATCTAATTTAAATTAATTCAGGGGTAAAAGATAAATGAACAGAAAATGGAGGGGTGGGGAAAGGAATCATGTTACCAAGTATGAAAGATCAGATCCACAAGTGAAGGTCCAGTTAAACTGATTGGACCTGGACCCAACATTTGAGCCGATTTCTACCCGCATCGGTGCTAGTCATGCTATGCATAAAAATCTTGTCAACTAATGGTTAGCATCTGCTTGGGGTTAGATAAAGGTCAATTAGAAGTTGCAGTTATTTTGCTTGTGGCTACTGGGACTTCAGATTAATCCCTCATTTAACTCTTCCCCCAAGCTCTGCAACTCCTTTTTCCCACAGAAGCTTTTGAATCAAATTGGTCTTGGTGATACTGTGCTATTATTCATTCTGCAATACTAACAATTGTATGATTATGGAGCCAATAAATGTTTACCTTTGTTATTACATCACAGCAATCTATTTTGTGAAACTAGTCAAAGATGGAAATTGTGTTCTGCGCAAAAAGTGGAAGCACTA
This sequence comes from Notechis scutatus, assembly GCF_049901735.1. Taxonomy (NCBI): domain Eukaryota; kingdom Metazoa; phylum Chordata; class Lepidosauria; order Squamata; family Elapidae; genus Notechis; species Notechis scutatus. Next base: position 76,932,443 of record NC_142025.1, on the reverse strand, counting down.
ATGTAAATAAATTATAGCAATTGTATTAAGGTTGACAGAATTAACTATCTCATGCCCTGTTTCTACTACTATATAAATCTCTCTTCCCCACCCCATTTTTACTGTAATATTTTTTCTTCATATAGTTATTATATTTTGATTCTCATTTCTCCTTTACAGTGCTGCACTCCCATGGTCCGATTGATGGCAGCCTTTATGCTAAGGTGAGGAAAAAAAGCTCGTCTGATGCCAGCATTCCCAGCAGAATCAAAGGTGCCACAAATAATAACTCTGATCATAGTGATCATACCCTATCTGTGAGTAGTGATTCAGGACATTCTACAGCTTCTGTAAGGACAGAAAAAACTGAGGAACATCCTCCAGGAATAAAACGAATCTTGAGTCCCCAGGAAAAGGAAGAACTTGATCAATTGCTTAGTGGCTTTGGCCTAGAGAACTCAATCATTCCGCTCATGGAAATGACTGATGCCCAAAGCAAATATAGTGGGACCTGCCACATAGTGCCAGCCCAAGTTCATGTGAATGGAGGTGTCAAACACAAGGAAAGGGAGACAGATATTCTAGATGATGAGATGCCCACTTATGATCTTCACAGCTTGGATAGTTTTGGAACATTGTCTTCCTCTGAAGGTCAGCAGTCTAACCACCTTGGGAATTTGAGCTGCCATAAGAGTTATCAGAATTCCCCCCTGTCAGATGGCTTTGGAAGTAATACTGGAGAGGAACATCATAACATTCTGGCTGCAGATCTGGGAATTAATTTTGACTCTATGTATGAAAGGTCCTTTGGAAGGATTGATACAAAAAGTTGTCAGCAGCTGTCAAAGAATCCTCCAGTTTCCACCCATCCATCCTATAATGCCAGTAGCTATTCAACCCAGACATGGGTGCGCCAACAACAAATGGTAATTGCTAATCAGTATATCAATACTCCAGAGAATGAAGTTGGATTTGGTATTCATAATATAGTTGCAAATGTGGGCAACCTGGAAAATCAAGCCAGAGTTCCAAATACACTTCTCCAAAGTTCCAGCAGTAGAAGTGAGGTACAAAGGAGGCTTGGGAGTATATCATCTTCTAGTAATGTGGTTGAAACATCTGAACCAGAGGTTTCTAAATTAAGATTTCTCTCTGAAAATGGTGGAAATAACAATGAATTGAAACAGAATACAAGAAGCAGTGCTGGAGTTTTGCCATCTTCACCAACTTTGGATATTGATCAGTCAATTGAACAGCTAAACAGACTAATTTTGGACCTGGACCCAACATTTGAGCCGATTCCTACCCGCATCGGTGCTGCCACCAGGGATTCAGATCAACTGAATGACTTGGTCAGTCATCAAAGAGATGAAGAAAGGCTTGGGAGGGGCTCTAGGTTCCGTGTGAAAACTGAAGTCTCTAACATAAATTCATCTCAGCAGGGTGAGTTGTTTTAAATACTATATTCATGTGATTTCTCTTTTCTTCTACAAAAAAAATTGATAGTTAATAGTATGACTAACTGTTAAAATACCATCTTGAGCAATGGAGTATGTGTGAATGCCTCCTTTTCATAGACCTTGGAATGTTTAGAGAAAACTGAACAGCCATTCATTTTTTTTAATTAACTGATTTTTCTCCACCTCTCATATGAAAAGAAGTTTAGCCTTCCAAGATTGGCTTTTATGCTTCATTATATTACACATTCTAATTGTGGAAAATTGAATTCTAAGCCTGGAAAAATGAGTTTCCAGAACGTGGTGTACCAATCACAGCATTTACGTACTTAGCATCCCCCCCCTTTTTTTTACTTTCGTATTTTTGTTGCTAGATGCTTCCTAAGAAATGGTGACAAGAAAGGAAGGAAAAGACAAATTATCAATCAATTATTATCTTTTTAAATTTGAAAGAATTAATATCTGCAGTGCCGTGATTGAGTTGTGACATTATGCAACTAGTCTAAGACTTTCTGAGCTATTCCTCTCAAGCATTTTTTCACAACTATTTTTTTGAATGGCCCATGACAAATATCATGCCGTGTTAAAACTTACTATTCAAATAATATTTTTGGCAGAAGCAACTCACATTTTGCAATTGGGAGGGACACTTCGGATTTTCAAACTGTTTTTGAGCCCGGGAGGGAGGTTGGTACATTGATGCTATATTTCAACAATCAATTAAGCAATATCATCTTGTGGATCCTATCTCTGGTCAAGTAGGGCATTTCTATTGTAGTCCCAGTTCTCAGAACAACATTCCCTAGGATATTTTTATTGACTCTCTATACAGGCCTGAAAACTTAGCTCTTTCCCTTGGTTTGGAGTTTTTGGTGAGCCCAGTTATTTTGAGAATGATGTTGGAGAGATAAGTTTTTAATATGTCCTCATTGAACTAATATGTTCTTTTTATATAATGTTATCATTTAGCATTTAAACTTCTAAAGCCACCCAGACTTATTTTATCATTGGACTCCTAGAAATTTAATAAAAAATAAATAAACCACCAGCTAATCCTGATGATATCAACTAAAGACCAAAGGTGAAAAACAGGGGGAATTGAAGATTTATAAAGTACAATGGATATCTTGAGCCGCCAAGAATCTATTTCAGCAATATGTTTCTGAGGGTGCTCTGGTTGCTGCAAATATGAATAGTGAACTCTAAATAATTCACTATTCATATTTCCTCCAGAGGTTTTGGGTGCTCTGTCACTGGATGTTTTCAAGAAGAGACAGGACAGCCATTAATTGGAATGGTATTGGGTCACCAGCTTGAGCAGGGGTTGGACTAGAAGACTTCCAAGGTCTCTTCCAACCCTGTTATTCTGTGCTCTTTTTGTATAATAATCATTAGGTGTAAAGAAACTGTACCGAAAAACTGTACCATTTGTTGGCTTAAATTAGTTTCTGTACTAAGAATTGTGCCCCCTGCCTCTTTTCTCTCTCTCTCTCCCTCCCTCCCTTCCTCCTTCCACTCCCTCCCTCCCTCCTGTAAACACCCATCCACTCAAGGAACTTTGGAGTGGTGAACAGAAATAAAAAGTAAATTATTAAAAATCCTGATAGACAACTAATAACCAATCCAATCCACTAAGTGAGCGTCAAAACTTAAAATCTATTCAAACCAATTATTTCTCTAATGTCATATTCTGTTGGCATAATTGTTGGTCAGACAGATGACAATAAAAAGCCCATAGGTGAAAATTCCTCCTATTCAGATCTCTCAGAAACATATTTGAAAAAAAACTATCATTGTTCCATTCTGTATTTAATTATATAAACTGCATTGTGTATGCAGTTGGATTTGTCAAATTGGATTTCTTCGAGGGCCGTATCAGCATTGTACTTCTCTGCAGGCTGGGGCGGGTTGAGGGAGGGCGGGGAGATGAGACTGACGCTTCCTGCAGACCCTGCCAGCCAAAACAGTTTGTTTTGGCTGGCAAGGTGCTGTAGGAGGAGCACCCCTGTTTTGGCTGCCAGAGGCACCACGGACCTTTGCTATTTCCAGGCTGGCCTCATGGGCCAGATTTAAGTACCCCGTGGGCTGGATCCAACTTTATATTTCTTTCTTTTATTTCTAACAATCCTAAATTTTAATCTGTTTGAATAATATTGTTGGTTTTCTTACTTTTTTTTGTTCCTTTTCACAAAATTCTTCAAAACCTAAATAAGACCCTTTTGTAAATCCAATTAGAAGAATTATACAAATAACTCCCTTGGTTGCTTGGTTGGTTATATATCCCTTTTAATTATTAAGACGTCAGCCAATTTTTATATTTGCAATTTAATTTTTTTAATGTCATTCTTGTAAAGATCCACTTTTAATTCAATCTCTGTCTTGCTAAGTAGAACATACTCCTCTTCCATAACATTTTAGACTTAGTTTATCTATAGTTGCAGACACTATTAAAATTAACTTCTGAATCCATTGTTCAAAAATATCCTTAAATGCTTTTCTTTTTCCTTTTCCCTTACACATTTTCCTCTCCTATTTTCCCATTATTTTCTTTCTTTTTTGTATTTTATATTTTGATAAGCTAATTAAATGTTTTTTAAAAAATCCTTCAATATGTCCAATGTTAAAATATTTTTCTTCCTTTTGTAACTGAAAATCAAGTTTAAATGTTCTTACCCTTTAATATAAAACAGTATTTCATTTGCTCTAATTCCATCTAGTGTCCATTTTTAAAAATCTTATTATTTTTCAAAACAAAAGCATTTTTCATGGGAAAGATTCTTTATAATTAATTCCAAAATCTTAGTGGTTAGAATGCAGTATGCAAGCTAACTCTGCCGACTGCCAGATATCCAACATTACCCTCTTATTATCTTTTAGTTGTCTTCTGGGTAGAAAACCACACTGATCTTCATGTATGTAGTCTCGTAAAACTTTGTTTAGTCTTTCAGTTAAAATAAATGTAAAGATTTTATAATTGTGAAGAAGAAAAATAGCCATGTAATTCTTCACAGAAGTTAAGTTCTGCTCTTTTTTGGGTATTGAAGATATGTAGGCATCTTTCCATAAATCCAATACAGATTTTTCCTATAAAATTTAGAATTGATTAAGTCCTTCATCAGAAAAAGTAATTGATCTTCAAAAATTGTATAGAATCCACTTGATAAAGCATCAGACTCAGCGCTTTACCTGTCTTAGTTCTTTTTAATTGCTTCTGTTATTCCAAAGATTATTGGATTGTTCAGAATTTGCTTATAGATTTTTTTTTAATAATTTAGGAAGATTTTGAGTTGATATGTTATTATCAATACTTTCTAAAGAGATTTCCATTTCTTATATAGATTAATATAATAGTTCAAAATATTTAAATATTTTTATTATCCATTTTTATCTTCAGGTTTTCAAGATGATGGCATATTAAATGGAAAAAACAAGAAGTTAAATCCTGAATCTTATGACAATGATATCTCAACACAGTCAATATGCAGAAAGTATAGATGGACAAAATCTGATGTCCCTGACCATTCTTTAGGACAGGACTTCTTAGCCTCTGCAGTAAAAACCAAAGAGGTAGGGGAGAAATGATTAAAATAAATTGGCAACTTATTTTTTTAAAATAGTAACATTTAAAAAAAAGTGAAAAATATTTCAAATTTTAAACTATGATCTGTGGATGCTGTTGCTCTTTTTATTGCAACCAATAATAATCTGTTACCAATAAAGAGGAATATTTGTACTTCAGGGTTGAAATGAGGGGGTCGTTGGTGGTTTCTGAGCTTGCTTGTTTTTTTTTGTTGCAGATGTTTCATTACACCAATTAGTGTACTTGACCAAGGCTTGCCCCATCAGGGTTGGTGGGAGTGGTCTTGGAGTTTCTTTGGTTGGACTGTTTACTGTTAGCTTGGTTTGATATTAATCTTGATCTTAATCTATGCACATCGGAGTGTTGATTGCTGGTGGAAAGGTGTTTGGTCTTTTTGGTCAAAACCCTGACAGGGAAACCATTAGAAGTTAAACTGAGAGCAAACCCTACTCGTTACTAGTACTGATGATGATGTTATCTAGTTTATGTAATGACATGTCTGCAGGAAAATCACCAAACGTAACCCTGATTCTTGACCTGCCAGAATGGGAATGAAGTTGCATATCAAATTAAAAGTACAGAAGAATGAAATTTTGATATAATGTACAAGGCTGTTTCTTTGCCAAGTTATTGCATACATATTTGTATGCAACTTCTGATACTTTTAAAAAAGCATATAATACATATTAGTTAAGGGACACGGTGGCTCAGTGGCTAAGACGCTGACCTTGTTGATCAGAAAGGTGGGCAGTTCGGCGGTTTGAAGCCCTAGTGCCACCTACCAGAGTGAGCTCCTGTTACTTGTCCCAGCTTCTGCCAACCTAGCTCTTCGAAAGCATGTAAAAAGGCAAATAGAAAAATAGGGACCACTCTGGTGCGAAGGTAACAGTGTTCTGTGCGGCATTTAGTCATGCTGGCCACATAACCATGGAGATGTCTTCGGAGAGCTCTGGCTCTTCGGCTTTGTAACGGAGATGAGCACCGCCCCCTAGAGCTGGAAATGACTAGCATGTATGTGTGAAGGGAACCTTTACCATTACATATTAGTTGTTTTCTTCTGTTAATAGAATGCTTTTCAGTATATTCTTTGACACTTAGCTCCCTGCATTACTAATTTATTTTTTAATTAATAAAAAATGAAATGGGAATTTAGATGCTTGCAAACAGTGCAATCTTTCTTAAGAGTGTGCCAGCCTCCAAAATCATTTTTATTTCCAAGTAGATTTCTGAGTTTCATGTGTGCCCTTCAGGCATTTTCAGAATATAAAAATGGCAAATAGGTAGAGCTACCACTTTGTTTGAAAATGTACAAACCAATCCAGACTAAAAGAAGAATAAAGGTAAATTTGAAAATGGATTGCTGAGCTGCACAAAGCATTCAAAAGACACAATTCATGAAGCATATTGGTTAAATGAAGTATCACCTTGCACATAGCATTAAAGTGGAACACTCTTAAGAAAGGTTGCATTGTTGCTTCAAAGATTTGCCAAGTTTCTTTGCACACAAATGCATGCACAAATATTTTGCTGACAGTTTTATCAAAGATGTTGTCTATGTATATGCATTTTTGCAAAGACAACTAGGGCAAACCTTGAATTGTACATGCGTGTGCATTCACCTTCCCTTCTGCATCCATTTTAATTCAAGTAATGTTTTATAACTGACTACACTGACAACCAGTTTGTCACAGCACTTTCAAACTTCCAAATGTGACCCCAAACCCCAAGATGCCTGATAAGGTCATGTCAGTTTTTTCATGAAGACATTTTAATAAAATAAGAAGGAACAGACAAAGAGCAAATACTTTAAAGGGTTAGCATTAGGTTAGGGTTAGAGTTAGAGTTATGATATCTATCCAAAGGATTTTAATATATTGAATATTGGACGTGAACAAAATACTGTTCAATAGTGAGAAATGATATAAAGATATAATACCTGGATTGGCATTATTAGTTCTGAGAAGAATTAGAAGGCTACCATGAGATAAAAGTCTTCCAATATCTGAAGAGGTATCACAAAGAAGACATTATGGATATTAATTAGTGCCTGAACCTAAGACAAAATCGGTTGGTGTAAACTTTAGAAAACAAGATCAAAGCTTGAAACAAGGTGGAATTTCCTGAATATGAGAGATATTAATTAGGGGAACAGGCTTTCTCCTGAAGTCATTAATACTCTATCTCTGAAAGTTTTTAAGTAAACATTGGACAATCATTTGTCTGGGATGGTCTGGGGATTCCTGCACTAAGGAGCTGCATGATCTCTATGATCTCTTCTTTATTATTCTATTATTTACCTTTTCCACATTATACATATGGCATACTATATATATATTGATAGATTTCATAAATATCTTCATTTTAAAAATTGTGGAGACCTTGATGCTTTCTGAGTTTGCTTGGTTGCTGATGTTTCATTATCTAATTAGTTCGGTGATAAAACATCTTCAAGGAAACAACCAAGCACAGAGAGTACTAAGGACTCTAAAATTCAACCTTGAGCTGCAGATATTATCTTCTATTCAGATTGAAAAACTGTGGTAGTCTTTTGCCTTGGAAATCTTTGATATTGGCAGGTGTTTTGGGACTCAATTTCATTATGGAAGTGGAAAGAGTAAACAAATGGTTCTTTCTAAAGTATTGCTTTATTTTGAAAGGGCACTATTTATAGGGTTTAGTACAAATTCTTAGAAGTTGGAAACCATTCCATTGTTTTTAGAAAATTATAAAGTTGGTGTTTGGACTAATTCTTGTTTGTCTATTTAAATGTTAACCAACGGTTTCATAAATCTATTTTTTAATTAAAACTAGCAACTGACTAGAATAAATAGAGCTATCTATGAAGTTTGTATATGGTTACGACAAATGGTTTTCCATCCTGTAATCCTGTTTTACATTCCAGATGGGTATTGTAAGTTATTTGGAAAACCCAAATGAAGAAGATGGAAAAATTTTCTCACCCAGCAAGAATACAACAGTTCCACTTACTCCATCATTTCCTGTATCACCAGAGGCTACCTATGGTACGTGGACATGACTGTTTTGGAATGATGGTTTCTTTATTTCTTTAATGAAAATTTATAATTCACAATAATCACTTAGTGATAGTGAGATAGGCAGTGCTTAAATTTGATTTAAAAATAAATAATAGAAGTCTTGTTTTATTATTCACCTTTTATAGTTAAAACTCCCTTGCAATACCAACAACTGAATCCAACTGATCGTGACACCTATGTCCCATCGAGAGAATTGCAGAACTGATTTTGGTAAGAGAATCAGTTGAACTTTTCAGTAAATTAATTTGAAGTTTGCATAAGTATATTTATAAATTTAATTTTTATTATTAGTGTCTTCAGAAGGTATTGCAAATTTTACATGGATAGAGCGAGTTCTCATCTTGATTGATTAGGTCTTTCATGAAAAGTTGTTGCAGTTTCTTAAACTGTTTTTCTACTATGTAAATAGTATGTAAAACAAGGCTAAAAATGCAGCCTGCAAGAGGCAAGGCAATATTGCAAAGTAGGCAGGATTATAGCAAAAAGTGCTTTTGCAAGTTAATTACAGCCCAATGAAGGTTTTGAAGACTGTAAGAATCCTTGTTTAAATCATAAGTTGTTATTTTGTCATTAACTTAGCTAAAATTATTTTCTGTATATTCTTTGCTCTACTTCTGTGTGCTCTACTTCTGTGTGCTCTACTTCTTTGCTCTACTTCTGTGTGTGTGTGTGTGTGTGTGTGTGTGTGTGTGTGTGTCTTCATTGAGTCTCAACATCATACATTAAAATAAAAACCAACATAAAAAAGAGGAAAGAGAAAATCTAAGGAATATGTGCTGCAGACAATAAATTCTTGCCGTTCAAATGTTTTGAATGACTATGTTGGTTTAGACTTTTGAGGACTGAAGCCCAAAAAAGTTGGAGTAAAGTGCTCTTCCTTATCCCAATTTTTTGCCAAGTTGGCCTTTAGTGAGAGGCAGTTCAAACTGTTCCTTGGTTTTATAGGCAGGCAGTAGGAAGAATTTCCAGGATTACATAATTGGGCATGTTGGTAATTGTTTGATTGTTTCTCTTGGTATTTTTCCTTTTTCCTTATTAACAAAACATATTTGTCATTGCTATGTTCTGCACATGTTCAGTCAAGCCAGAAGCTTTATATTTCACATACCAAGATAAGCTATCACATAATAAAGATGAATACAGAAAATATTGCAACCAAAATATTTCTCTAAGACATATTTCACTGACCCTTATATATTTTTAATCAGCACACCATCTTAATTTTATATTAATCTGTTATTAATCAGCATGAAAAGTTAAATATTTAAATTTGCCACTTGTAAAAGGTGTATTGCCACTTTTTGTACATCTCTTATTTTATATGCTTACTAGATAATCCATGCCCTATTGTGTCATTGTTTCAGGGATAATTCTTTATCTAAATAGAGAAATTGAATGACCACAGGTGGACGAAAAGGGGTGAGCAGGAATGACTTCCAACTTCCGTCTTGGTTCCTGATTGAATTTCCTTGGGGAAATGTGGCAGGAAACATCAGAAATTTTCCTCTCTCTTTCCCTCTGTTCGTTTTGTCTGTCACTATCTTCTTTCCTTCCTTCCCTCCTTCGCTGTCTCTCTCCCTGCCTTCCACCTTTTCTTTTTTACTTTCATTTATTTATTTACTTATTTATTTATTCAATTTATTTTCTAACCATCTTGTTTTGAAGTGATCCTGGGTGGCATTAAAAGCATTAAAACCATAATATAAATATTTCCAAAACAATAAAAATAGAGTTATAATCAAAGATAAATTATAGTTAAAAGATGACGGAGGGCGGTGAGATTGCATCTTAATTTATCAATAACCTCCAGTGTGATACTGCACTATTGGGGCCTCAACCATCTGACAGAGCCTGATCTTCAAGTCCTTATAGAAGGTGAGAAGAGTGGAGCCAATGTCACCTCAGGAGTAACATGTTCCAAAGGGCAAGAGTCACAACAACGTGTCCTGGACTCTGAAAGCTGAAATTCCTTAACTGACAGGATCTGTGGCATGCCTCCTCTGCCAGTGCAGATGGGGTGGGCCAGTCCCATTGTGGTAAGATAGTTTTTAAAAGTAGCTTGTATCCATGCCATGCACAGCTTCAATGATGATAACCTTAAATTGCACCAGAAGCAAAACAGCAACCAGTCAGTTCACAGAGTGTGAACCTCTCACACGTCCACATCTATACCAATTGAAACTTCAAAATATTCTTCCCCTTTCCTGCCTCTTCCTTCTTCCCTCTCTTCAACTCTTCATTTCATTTTTCTACCTATCCAGAGGTGGTATTCAGCAGGTTCTGACCAGTTCTGGAGAACTGGTAGCAGAAATTTTGAGTAGTTCGGAGAACAGGCAAATACCACCTCTGACTGGAGATTTTACAGTATCCTTCCCCTGCCATGCCCACCAAGCCATGCCCACAGAACTGGTAGTAAAAATTTTTGAATCCCATCACTGTCCCTCTCCCTTCCTTTTTTCTTTCCTCTCCCCTTCGCTCCCTGAAATTACCTCTGCCTTCCCTACTCTCTGTTCTTTCCTCCCAGTCATTCTGTCATTATTTTCCTTCCTTTCCTCCCTAGAATTTCTGCTAGCTTCTCCATTTACTTTGTTCACTGGAGACTTTCAAGGAGAAAGTCACTGGGGAAACCAGCAGGAAGTTCAAGTTGAAGGCTAGCAGACAAGCAAATGGCTACTGCCAGGTGTGAAGAGAGCAAGGGATAGGTGAGAATACATGAAAGGTGCTGTGCAGGTTGGGAAGTGTGTGTGCATGCACAAGATATATTGTATTGGTTGGGGAGGGTCCACAAGAGTGCAGCACTAGTTAGGAAGGGTGCATGGGATTATGGGGATGTGCAAAAAGTGCCACATGGATAGGATAGAGTATGTGGGGTTGGAACAGGTCAGAAAATGCATATCAGTCCATAGTGGTGCTATTGTGGGTCAGAAAAGACAACCCCTATGAGGAGTTGTATAAGAGGGGCTGTTCAGTTCAGAGAAAGCATATGAAGATACCAGAGGCCCCAACAGACAGGTAAGTGGTTGCTATGGAATGGGGGGGGGGGAGCAAAGGGTTGTAAGAGTGGCTGGGAAACTTCCCTGGAATGTTAAACATGAGGATCATGTGACTGCAGCAGTCACTGACACCAACAGCAGCTGAGCAATGAAGTAGTCAGACTTTCCCCAAACTTAATTCCTTTGAGAGTCATGGTTCCCAGATTTCAGACACATTCTGTAAGTTAATCTATTTGAGATACTTTGGTTCAAAAATTGTTTCCTTATGATGCACTGTAAAAGATTTAAAAAATGAGAGTTTTGGTATTATATAGATAGATTAAAATGTTTATGTCCTCTTTTATGACAGTATGAAGCACTTAGGAATCATGCTATTCTACATATATATTCCATCTCTTTTAGTGCAATATAACAAATGTTCATTGTTAGAGGATAGAATTTGCTACCAAGTTGCTGTCCTTTCTCCCCTTCTTCCTGTTCATGAATGTTTGAATGAATAGAGAAAATGAGTCCCAACATGGTGAGCTAATACCACATGGAATGCATGCTGCAGGAAATTCCTACTTCATTTCTCAGTCACAAATACACTGGATGGATTTATGCCAGTTTTGTTCCCTCCCTCTTTATGACCAATACAGAAATAATACTACTGCTTAAGAATGATTTAAATGCTCATGTCTGTTCTCAGCACTTGCTGTACTATATAGTTCTGAATGAATGGTACTCAAAGTTCCAACTATTCCAGCATTTCCACAGTCACAACATTGCAACATCTGTGTTTGCTTGCATTTAAGATGTTTGCACTTGTAATCTTCCTTGCTGGTTTTCCACAAGCAAAGTCAATTTGACAGGCAAGATAATAAGTCATTCCACTTAGTTGCTTGTACTTCCTCTGCCCAGCAGCTATCATCCCTAGTCTAGCCCTGCACATTTCAAGGCTTCATTGGCCAATCATGCACCCTCCCTCCCTCCCTCAGCAACAACCCCCCCTCCACTACACTTGGCATTACCTGGCTTGCAAATCAACTAACAATCAAGGGAATGCTTGGAGTGCCATTGCTTAGCAATGTGGTCACATGATATTGAACTTTACAGCCGCATTACTTGGCAACAGAAATTCCAGTCCCAATTACCATTGTTAACTGAGGATAATTTGTACTTAAATCAGAGATGCATAACTCCTTTTAGGCTAAGGACTATATTTCTTTAAATACAGGCAGGGCAAAGAAGTATTTTTGAGGATCACTTTTGAATGGCTTTAGGAGTAAATTTTTGAATCTTTTCCTTAAGGAATGTATTTTGTTTTGTGAAGGGTAGAGAATTTTATTCTTCCTGAGAGGGCTGTATTCCAACTGAGGCAATTTAAAATATGTTTTCTAAAATAACTGAAGAATTAAGTTGATCTCATCCTACCTAGAAATTGAGATTAGTAGGTGGAATTCCATTAAAGATAAGATAGGATAGGATAGAATGAGTGTCGCAGACCTAACAAAATCCTATGTAGATTTATTGAGAGAGAAACAAGTAGATGGAGGGGGGCATGAGGCCTCAGCGGTTAAAGACACTGAACTTGTTACTTTGAAAGCTGACAGCACAAGTTCGAGATCTGAGTACTGAGCTCGCATTACCTGCCCCAGCTCCTACAAATCTAGTAGTTCTAAAGCATGTAAATGTGAGTAAATAAATAGATATCATTTGGTGGGAAGGTAACAGTGTTCTGTGAACTTTGGCCTATAGTCATACTGGCTGCATGACCATGGAAATGTCTTCACACAATGCTGACTCCCTCGGCTGAGAAATTTAGATGAATACCATTTCTTAGAGTCGAAAATGACAGGACAGGGGAAACTTTTTTTCTTTAAACAAGTAGATAATTTGAAAAACACTTTTGTCTGCATCACCATTAAAAATTAGCTCATCAAATTATTGTAGATTCCACTTCTATTTATGTATAGGTATTAAGAAGCTACATTCAATTTGCCAGCAAATTTGGAAAACTTAACAATGGCCACAGGATTGGAAAAGGTCAGTTTACATTCCAATTCCAACATAAGCTGGATCATGGAGAAAGCTAGGGAGTTCCTGAAAAACATATACTTTTGCTTCATTGACTATGATAAAGCCTTTGATTGTGTGGATCACAACAAATTGTGGCCAGTTCTTAAAGAGATGGGACTACCAGACCATCTTATTTGTCTCTTGAGAAACCTATATGCAGGTCAAGAAGCAACAGTGAGAGCTGGACACGGAACCACTAATTGGTTCAAAATTGGGAAAGGAGTTAGGCAAATCTGTATACTGTCCCCCTGCCTATTTAACTTATATGCAGAGCACATCATGTGAAAGGCAGAGCTGGATGAATCAAAAGTTGGAATTAAGATTGTCGGGAAAAATATCAACAACCTCAGATATGCAGATGATACCACTCTAATGGCAGAAAGTGAAGAGGAACTAAAAAGCCTCTTGATGTGAAGGAGAGTGCGTCAAGAAGGAGAGTGCAAAAGTTGGCTTGAAACTCAATGTTAAGAAAACTAAGAACATGGCAAACGGCCCTCTCAATTCCTGGCAAATAGATGGGGAAGAAATGGAGGTAGTAACAGATTTTATTTTCCTGGGCTCCAAGATCACCGTAGATGGGGACTACAGCCAAGAAATTAAAAGCTTGCTCCTGGGGAGGAAAGCTATGGCAAATCTAGACAGCATACTAAAAGCAGAGACATCATCCTGCAAACAAAAGTGTGTATAGTCAAGGCTATAGTTTTCCCAGTTGCAATGTATGGCTCATAAGAAAGGCTGAACATCAAAGAATTGAGGCCTTTGAACTATGGTGCTGGAGAAGACTCCTGCAAGTGCCTTGGACTGCAAGGCAATCAAACCAGTCAGTCCTAGACAAGATCAACTCTGACTGCTCTTTAGTAGGCCAGATCCTGAAGATGAAACTCAAATACTTTGGCCACCTAATGAGAAGGAAGGACTCACTGGAGAAGAGCTTAATACTGGAAAAGATTGAGGGCAAAAGAAGAAGGGGACGACAGAATGAGGTGGCTGGATGGAATCACTGAAGCAGTAGGTGTGAGCTTAAATGGACTCTGGAGGATGGTAGAGGACAGGAAGGCCTGGAGGAATGTTGTCCATGGGGTCGCAATGGGTTGGACATGACTTCGCAACTAACAACAACAACATTGAGAAGCTAATTCTCTAGAGTAGCGATCGCCAACCGGTGGGCCACAAGAAAATTTTGGTGGGATGCAGAGAAATCTCACCCCCCGGAGCACCCCACCCAAAGCAATTAATCCAGGCTGTGCAGAAACACAAGGATGTGCTGCCCACATGGCCCGTAGGAATCCTTCCCACCTACTCACTCCTTACCTGGCAAACTTGCCTACTAAATTGCTATTTTTCCAACCATCAGCTGTTCTGCTGTGCTGAGAGATTTAGATTAGCTAGGAAGCAGGAAATGGTTGGATTTCTTGCTTTCTAGCTAGTCTTTAGATCTTCAGTTCTGCTTTTAAGCACAGCCAAACCTCCCTTAGGATTGAAGTTTCTATTATTCAATGCAGACTCACGGCAAGCAAATTTTATATGACAGACTGAGCTAGCCGATGGCAGATAGATAGATCACTGAATGATTCTGTGAGCAACTCAATCTGCCTGCCTGCTTTGCCTGATTTTGGGTAAAAAATTCAGTATTTACATACTTGGTGTGTTGTGAGTTAATTTTTTTTTTAAAACAAAATTTATTAATTTTTAAAAGTATACAAAACATACAAGATAAACATAAAACCTTTTTTCTAAAAATTTCTAAAAATTATTTGAAAGTTTTACAACATTAACACATTTCCTTACAATCACATATTTTCCCTTTCTAACTTATTTTATTTTCTTCTATCTTTCTCTCCATTGTCCTTTTCTAACCTTTCTCCAAGGTTTTATTAGCTCATTCAAACAAAAACACATAAGAACACAAAACATATAAACATAAAAAAAACATCTTTTCTGAAAGTTGCTTAATCCCGGGTCAAAACTCTTTATACAGACACCAACTCAAATTCATATTCATTTTATATGCCATTCCATATCTTATTACCATTTTCAATTTTTTATATAGCTTCTTCTCTCTCTTAGATTCTCTTAATTTTATTTTATTTATCTCATCTCAATTCAAATCATAATATTTATTATTCTTTGTCTGTTTATTTCCAGCTATCGTTTTATCTTTCTTCTTTAAAAAAAAAAGCTTCTCCTGTACACTAATTGGAGTATGACGCCTTTACCTCTTTCCCCTACATTTATAATACTTAATATAAAATACCTAACTTACATTGGGATTCTATTTGGTACATTCTAAATTTATACAATATTATCAATACCAATACTAATCTATTCATTAATATTCATATTCTTTTATATCATAAACACTTACCGTGTTTCTCCAACAACACGGCCTCCACCAATAGGAAGCCCCACCATGTTTTATTGGCATAAAATCAAATTAAGCCCCTCCCCCCAAATTAAGCCCCATATTAAACATGCAAAATGGGGGGAGAGCGGGGGGCTTGCCATTAGTAAGTACTTTTGTTGCATGCCCGGATATGGTGCTGCCTGCGTTGGTGGGGCACTTCATATCGGTAGACCTTCCACCGTTGCTTCTCCCTTCTCCCTTGCTGCCCCTTCTCCCTTGCTGCCGCGGCGTTTGGCGCAGCCACGTGCGGCCAGTCAGAAGCTCCTCCCTGCAACCGGAGCCCTGAGGAGACACTTGGCTCAGGCGCTCCGTCTTCCCTTTGCTTTCGAAGGTAAAGCGAATTATTTTACAAAGCCTCCCCTGCCCGAGAGGGCACCCAACCACGTGGGAGGCTAATCTCCCAGGGCCTCTTCCGTTCCTCCCGACCTCCCTACGCTGCACGCCTCTGACGCGCCCGCTCCCTTCAGCCCAGCGAGCTCTTCCACCTCAAAGAAAGGCCAGGCTGGCGGCTGCGGAGCAGCAGCAGCAGGTCTGAGCCGCTCGCAGCGGAAACAGCCACCACCCGTAGCCCGACGCGGGGAGAACGAGCGAGGTTAGCGCCCGCCAGCCGGGCGAGATTTGGGAACGAGGGGCAGGAGGAGGCACGCACACACCAGCGGCTCACTTTCCCAGCTTTGCCCAGCCCTTACGGCTCTGGCACAGCCCTGGCAGGATGAGCGGAGGGTCCGGCGGGAGGTGCTCGCTGCCCGCCAGGGCCGCGCCAGAGCCGTAAGGGCTGGGCAAAGCTGGGAAAGTGAGCCGCGGGTGTGTGCGTGCCTCCTCCTGCCCCTCATTCGCAAATCTCGCCCGGGCTGGCGGGCGCTAACCTCGCTCGTTCTCCCGCGTCGGGCTACGGGTGGTGGCTGTTTCCGCTGCGAGCAGCTCAGACCCACTGCTGCTGCTCCGCAGCCGCCAGCCTGGCCTTTCTTTGAGGTGGAAGAACTCGCTGGGCTGAAGGAGCGGCGCGTCAGAGGCGCGCAGCATAGGGAGGTTGGGGAGGAACGGAAGAGGCCCCGGAAATTAGCCTCCCCACGTGGGGTTGGGCTGCCCTCTCGGGTAGGGGAGGCTTTGTAAAATAATTCGCTTTACCTTCGAAAGCAAAGGGAAGACGGGAGTGCCTGAAGCCAAGTGTCTCCTCAGGGCTCCGGTTGCAGGGAGGAGCCCTGACTGGCCGCACGTGGCTGCGCCAAACGCCGCTGGCAGCAAGGGAGAAGGGAAAGCAATGGTGGCCCGAACCCGAAGGTCTCCCGAATATCCAAGCTGTCGCCGCCCGCCCACCCACCCGAGGATGCAAGGGGGAGAATTAAGTCACCCCCGAAAAGACGTCCTAGCCGTTTTTTGGGGTCAAAAAAAAATAAGGCCCGGCCTTATTATGTGAGAAACACGGTAGCACATTACTTTTCAATTAATTAACATACTTTTGTGGGAGCACCTACTTTCCATAATTATTCCCCCCACATCACATATTTTAAATCATTATTTCATTAAGGTATTCCTGCTTCTCCTACTTCAAATCTCTCCTTTCAAAAAAAAAAATTTCCACTGAAATAACACAATCTAATTAATATTGACATTCATTTGTATCTTTCTCTCCAACTCCTTTATATCTTAACCATTTTATCCATTTCAATGAAATAACATGCCTTTTGGGAATACTTATATTTTCCACAATTATTCCCCCCCCCTCCCCACCCACATCATATCTCAAATCCTTATTTCATGAAATGTTCCCCTTTTCTTAAGACAAATTTCACTAAGTTATATTAAACATTTTATCACACTTTAAATTACACATTATTTCCAACTTTCTAAAATTATTTATAAATACAAATTTAAAAAACAATCTTATGTACCTTTAGAATCCCTTTATCAATAAAGTTTACCCATTATCTCTAAAAAACTTTTGTTTCTTTACATCTTGCTCTCTACTATTGAGGCTTCTCGTCCCCTTTCTCCCTTGCTTATTCTTCTCTCTGTCCTCTTTACCCCTTTGCCTCTCCACCTCCCTTTTTCTCTGCTTTCCTCCTTTCTGTTGTCTTCTAACATAATATCTCTTTTTCATCTTGTTTTTCTCTTTTTTGATTGCTTTTATAGGTCTTAAAGTCTCTTTTTCCTTTTCTCTTTCTCCTTTCCTTCCCCAGCCAAAGTCACTTGTTCATCAAAAATGGCTTCTTCTTTATCCCAGTCGTCCTGTTGTCCATTCAATTTTACATAAGTGTAGACCGCCATTTCTAAATACTGAAAAAGAGTATCAAAAACGTCCTTCCCTTCTTGCTTTTCTTTTTCATATTTTTGATATAAAAGTTTCAATCTGTCCACAAGTAATGCCATTATAAAGAGAAAAAGTTTTCCCAAGCAACCACCCAAGTGCTTTTAATCAGAGATAATTCTCAAAAGTGGTAAAATCACCAAGCAATCCAAGTAGGTTAATTCTTTTAAGCACTTTCTCCTTCATTTTCTCTTTCTGGGATTGGAGTTTGATCACAAAGTTCCATTTAATATATATCTCTCAGAAGCCTTATTAGTATTTATAGCTCTTTAAAAATCCAGGCAGTCTTCTCCTTATTTTCAAATTCTAATCCAATTTTTCCCTCTCCCTTCCCACTCACAGCAAAAAAAAAAAAAATTTTAAAGTCTTTTTAAAAAAAAAAAACATTCAGAAATCCTTATCTCTTCAGTATTTAATTACCTAGATTTTCAGATTTCTCTTGTTGTTCCATCCGCTGTCACGTTAGGAAGGAGAGTGAAGGAAAAAAAACACGTTCCCTTTTAGAATTCTGTGCGCCGCTTGTAACTCTCTCTGGAAACAATGTAACAACTTCTCCGTAGCAATTTTCAAGCCCCAGGAAACTTTCTTATCCCTTGGCAACTTTATCCCGGTCCAGAAACAACTCTCACGATTTCCCCGATTTTCTTCCTCCTGCACAATCTTATCCGTTTGCAAGTTTCTTCATGGCGGCCATTGCTGACCGCCGCTCCTCCGCCTCGGGAAAAGGGGGTTTTGCCGGCTGGGGAGGGGTCTCATGCACACCTACCCCCTTTCCAGATCCCCCTGTCTTCAGCTGCTCCCTGCAGGGGCAGCTATATCCCCCAGATCCAAACGGATCGGGGGAACCTTGGCAGTGAGCTCGGCAGGGATCGCGCTGGATCGCAAATCCCTGCCGCTGCCGAAGCCTCGCAAACCGGAAGTCTGTTGTGAGTTAATTTTGTGAGTTGGCTTGCTAGCAAATTTTATGAGTTGCAAGCAAATTTTATGTGACAGACTGAGCTAGCCGATGGCAGATAGATACATCACTGAATGATTCTGTGAGCAACTCAATCTGCCTGCCTGATTTGCCTGATTTTGGGTAAAAGTTACTCTTTTTTTATTTAAAAATGCAATATTTATATAAATATTTATAATATTTACATACAAGCCATGCCCAGCCAGTCACATGACCACCAAGCCACACCCACAAATTGGGCCACACCCACAGAACCGGTTAGTGGTCCCTGGGATTTAAAATTATGAGTTTGGTGGTCCCTGAGGTCCAAAAGGTTGGCGACCCCTGCTCTAGAGCATGCAACTTAGAGAAGTTATTATTCTAGCTATGATTGTACTACTTTTATAATGCAACAACTCCAATTTGAGTTCTTCACATAGCCCATCTGGTCCTAGTAGAATCACTTACTAGAAAACTAAAATTGTTTTATTTGGTTATGCTTCCATCTCCCATTTATTCAGATTTACTGTTCTGGTGTTCCTGTTCTCAAAGGGCTGAAAGAGGGTAAATAAGCAGTGATCAGTTGAAAGACAATTCATAGGATCAAGTTGTTCAATCTATCTTAGATGAGATAAAATAGTTCGTTATCTCTGGCATAGCCAGAGAGAGATTGGATCATAGAGACCTAATATGTCATCAGAATAGGCTTCTGTATATGTAAGTTTTGGTCTGGTTGGGATCTGCATTAATTCCATCATCATTAACTTATGGACTCTTAAGTTTTATTTATTTGTATTTCTTATATGTTTTCTGATTCAGTAGGCAGTTTACAGTATCAAGCATTATAATTTGAGTGTTTTTTAATGTTAATTTTAAATTTTTATCCATTTTAAAAAGTCATTATTGTTCTTATGTACTTTGTATTACTTATAGCATTTGGTGTACTTTATTTCTTCAGTGTCTTCCTGACTAAATTATTGGAAGTGATGCAGTATTACATTGAAACACCCTAAACATTAGAAGATTTTGGTATCCAAACTGATATTTCTTTAATTGCTACATATTTTTAGAAAGTAAATTTTTAGAATGACAATTAAATGCTATTAGAATAATATTTAAAAGCATCAGAAATCTGAAAAAAGATTATTTCACTGGATAATATTTATAAATCAAATTCACTGTGTATGGATAGTGAAGATGGCTGCTGTCAACAAGGCAGAATATAGAATAATAAAGTTGGAAGGAATCTTGGAAATCTTCCAGTCCAACCCTTTGCTCAAGCACGAGACTTTATACCATTTCAGACAAATGCTTGTCCAATTTCTTTTTGACCTCCAGTGATGGAGCACTCACAACTTCTAAAGGCAAGCTATTCCATTGGTTGATTGCTCTCACCATTAGAAATTTTCTCTTTAGTTCTAGGTTGCTTCTCTCCTTGGCTAGTTTTAATCCATTTTTTCTTGTCTTGCCTTTTGGTTTTAGAAAATAGTTTGACCCCCTTGTCTTTCTAGGAGCCCCTCAAATATTGGAACACTGGTATCATGTCTCCCTAGTCCTTATTGACATACCCAATTCCTGTAACTGCTTTTTGTATGTTTTTACCTCCAGCACCTAATCATTCTTGTTGCTTTTATCTGCATTTTTTCCAGAATATCAACATCTTTTTTATATTGTGGTGACTAGAACTGGATGCAGTATTTCAAATGTGGTCTTAATAAGGCTTTGTAAGTGGTACTAGAACAATTCTAGAAGATACTTTGTAACATTTAATGCATATGGTATGAACTATTTAGGCATAAAACAACTAATTTCATTTTATAAAACAGGTAGTCCTGACAAATATTGACTATCATACATCCGATGATGTCACTGAGTGATTTCAGAATATACCACAGTGGAAACTAATAATTGGCACTAAGACCATAGCTATTTCACTGGAGGATTTTTGTGTGTTTCTGAAAGAACCAGTGTGCTGTGTTTAAGCTCGCTCCAAGATATATAAAGACACAGTTGTCTTGAGCCTCAACCAGCCAATTGAGGTTTGAGCCATATTATATGTTAAACATTCTGTATCAAGTGAGTCACCAGATATTTTAATTATCTCACATAACTGTCTGTGCTCTGACTTTCCATACCCATTATCACTGGGCTTAGAGATAACTTTTAGAGGTCAGTATACTATATTTCCTGTGACAAAGTAAAGATTAATTAAACCAAAACTGTGGACAAAGACCGATCTATTTATATTAGCTTTAAAAGTACAACCAATGAGATTCTTTATGCCTACATAAATATTTGAAAAAACACATTTCCTTGGCTATAGATTCATATCACTATGACATTGAAGGATAATTTAATCTCTCAGGTCAACTCTTTGTACCTATGAAAGAACAGGACTTTGTGGGTATTTATTACTGAAGTTGTTCAAATACAACCAAAGTGCAAGAGGAGACAGTCAGGCACCATTTGCACCATCTACTGCTAAATTTTCACACAAACCATAAAACAACTTCTTTTCTTCTTCTGCTCTATTTCACTTTCAAACAGCAAAAGAGGCATTCCAATGGCAATATGGAGCTGTTAGTAATCATATATTTTTCAGGAATAAAATTTCTGTTAACTTTCTGGCATATTTTTGTTTAAAGATTTATCAAGTTTTCTCCTGTTTTAGAAAGATTAAATTAGTAGGTTCCCTAAGATATATATTCCTCCTGACTAATTTATAATCTGAACAAGATAAACATTTGCTACAATAACATCTGCTGCTCAGCATCTTACTACTGAATTTCCCTGAACAGATTTAGAAAATATTTTGTTTTTGTCTTTTAAGGAGGGAAAGGCAACATTTCAATATAAATATTTCCAGACAGTTTTATAAGTTAACACAATTGAATGCACAGAAACAATAATAGGATCAAAGGAAGAGCATATGAAAGCAATATTCAAAACAATATAACAAAAAAGTAAAAAAAAATGTCCTGGAGAGATAGTTACTGTATATAATGAACAAATGAATCAGCAAATGTGTGGAAAACTCTTAAAAATATCATTGGTTACAGCAAACCTCCTTTCCTTGCTGAAAGGAATCAGCAACTGGCAGATGACCTGCATGTGTTTTACTGTAGGTTTGAGAGGAAACCATTGTCAACTATCACCACCATCTACATCTCAGACACAACCAACAACAGCCAAGCCTCCTACAACTGATCCCATCCCTTTGGGCCCCTCACCTCAAAGTGATCACAGAAAATGATGGACAAGGTCTATTTCACAGACAAAAAAGCCTGGAAAAGCACTAGGCCCAGACAAGGTAACTCCTTCTTGCTTGAAAGTTTGTGCTAAACAACTACCCCCCCATCTTCACCCACATCTTTAATAAATCACTAGAGATGTATTATGTTCCTTTTTTGCTACAAATGCTCTAGTGCTGATGAAACCCTCCATCAAGGAGCTGAATGACTACAGACTGGTTGCTCTGACATCCATAGTTATAAAAACCTTTGAAATGTTAGTGCTGGCTCACCTGAATACCATTACAGATTCACTGTTAGACCCCTTGCAATTTGCCTGCTAAATATATATCTTGGCAGATGATGCTGTTAATATGGCTTCACTACATTCTACAACATCTTGAATCTCCAAGGATCTTTGCAAGGGTCCTTTTTGTAGACCAGCTCGGCATTCAAGACCATCACTCCAAATATTCTTCTAACTAAACTGATTCAGCTAACAGTGAATATTTGTAAGCAGATCATAAGTTTTCTAACAGGCAGGAAGCAGCAGATGAAGCTAGGCAAAATCATATCAAATATCTATACAATTAGCACTGGGACTCCCCAGGGTTGTGTGCTCTTTCTACTTTGCTTCTTTATACCAATGACTATCTCAAAAGATCTTTCTGTTAAATTATTTAAGTTTGCAGATGATACAACTGGGATTGATCTCATTTGAAACAATGATGAATCTGCATACAGACAGGAAGTTGAACAACTAGCCTTGTGGTGCATCCAGAACAATCTTGAATTGAACACACTCAAAACTGTAGAAATGATAGCAGATTTTAGGAGAATCCTCATTTTCTACCACCTCTTACAATACTAGGCAACATAGTATCAACAGTAGAGGTTCTACAATCTCTAAAGACTTAAAATGGACACCTAACATCAAAAATGTCATCAAAAATACACAACAAAGAATATTCTTCCTACACCAACTCAGAAAGCTCAGAGTGTCCAAACAGCTGCTGATACAGTTCTACAGAAGAATTATTGACTCTGTCATTTGCGCCTCTATAACTGTCTGGTTTGGTACTGCAACCAAACAAGACAGACACAGACTCCAACAGATAATGCAGAAAAAACAATTGCAACTAGCCTGCTTTCCACTGAGTACCTGTACAATGCACAAACCAGAAAGAGGGCTGTGAAAATGTCTACAGAGCCTTCATAACATAAACTGTTTCAACTTCTTCCCTCAAGATAATGCTATAGGGCAGTGGTGGCAAACATATGGCAAGCATGCCACAGGTGGCACGCAGAGCCCTCTCTATAGACATGCCATCACCCCAGCTCGGCTCCATCACGCATGTGCGTGCACCTCCTGCCAGCCAGCTGGTCTTTGGATCTCTGCTGTGCATGTGCATGGGGCACACTCACACACTTAGGGCAAGGTTCGCCATCATTGCTATAGGACATTGCACACCAAAATAACTAGGCACAAGGACAGTTTCCTCCCATGCCATCACTCAACTAAACAACTAATTCCCACAATACTGTTAAACAACCTAGTAAGGCTCTATTACTATTATTCTTCTCATCTTTCCTATTACCTATTTCCTCATCATCTTATGACTATGACTTTATTGCTTGCATCTTATGATTTATATTAATTGTTTTATTTAGTATCCTAGTATGATTTGTTTTGATTGCTTATTTAGTATACTATGACTATCACTAAGTGTTGTATGTTATGATTTCTGATGAATGTATCTTATGATGATTATGATCATGATTTATCACTTGTTGCTTGTATCTACACTGAGACAAATTCCTTGTGTGTCCAATCACACTTGGCCAATAAAGAATTCTATTCTATTCTGTTCCATTCCATTCCATTCCATTCCAAATGTAGGCTTTTATATAATGAAATATAATTTGAAATATAATTTCAATTAATTCTATTACTATCAAAAAGAGTAATTTTCCTTGAATTTTTTGAGAATTTGAGAATGTACTGGTTAGTCAGTAAAATCTTGGAAAGAAATATTAGTACAAATGTTGATTTGTTTATTATTTAATTCATTCCTGCAGAGAAACAAGCAAATTAGTAAAATGGTGAAGCATTTTATTGTTTGCCAAATACTTTCCGTTTACTTCAAGCCTCAGTGTGCTATAGACTCTCAGTATAATTTTAATAGTTAGTTCAGTCTGATACATGCTTACTTATAAGTAAGTTAGATTTTTAGTATGATTAATTTTCATGTTTGCTGCCATTGTGATTGTTAACTGAGAAATAAGGAAGAGTTGTCATGTCTGTACTACAAAAATCTGAGCTGCTACTAATACAGAACAGCATGTTACAATGTAGTGATTTTCTAGAACAGGGCAACTATAGAATAAGGTAAATTGGTGATATGTTCTAAGGTGTTTTGAAATGTTTGAACTATGAACCTACATATGAACCGTCTAAAACAGAGATCCCCAACCTTTTCGGCTTGGGAACTGGGGAAGGGGATGGTTCCGCTCATGAGGCGGGCAAGGGCATGTATACAGTTCCATTTATGCTCACCTGTCACTTCTGAAAAGCTCAAGGCCAGGTAGTGAGCTGCAGCCTGGGGGTTGGGAACCCTGGTCTAAAAGACTCTTCATCCAATATGGACTATTTTATAGCTAAGGACCACTCTTTCTTTTCTTTTCTTAAATACTGAGAGACACAAAGACATCTGTATCACAGACATTATACTAGTCTAAGTTGGTACAAAGTGTTTTCTGTCACAGAAGATGCTTGACATCGTAATGATGAAGATAGTTTTAGAAGAGATGAGGTTTTCCAGTGGATTTTCCCTCTGATTTTATTCATTTAGCTGTGACACTAATGATCAGTACAGGTAGTCCCTTTATTTAGTGACCATTCAGAGTTATAATGGCACTGAAAATGTGACAATGCCGTTTTTCACTTTGAAGATCACTGCATCATCCCCATGTTCACATGAAAATTCAGATACTTGGCAACTGACTCATATATACAGTATTATGGTTGCCATGTGCTGGTGTTGATCATGTGATCAGCTTATGTAAACTTCTGATGGGCAAAGTCAATGGGGAAGCCAGATTCACTTAAAAACTCTGTTACTAACTTAACAACTACAGTGATTCACTTAATAACTATGGCAAAAAAGATTATAACATGGGCAAATAACTTAACAGAAGAAATTTTGAGCTGAATTGTGCTAATAAGTCAAGGACTATCTGTATTACCAAATTTTAGTAAAATAGTCAAGCTATTTACTTTCCCAGTTAAATTACCTAATTATTTTGTACCCTTTTGGGAACAGTTATTTTCTTCCTAGCAGAGTAGTCTTTTGTGAAAATGTTGAGGATATGCATGCACCTACAATCTATGTACCTCTTGCACATTACTAAATATGAAGTTTGTTTCAGTGAAGAATTAAGAAAGGACATAAGATTTTAGAAATTTTCCAACAATCAAACTAGCAACTTGTTTTCTACAGTTTTTTCCCCCGACAGGTAAGGTTTGATCTTATCTTCACATCTCTAGCTCCACAGAGCTTCCTGCAATGTATAGAATTTCCCATGGTGCCTTCTCATCTGAGTAGTGCCCAAAGACTTCTTTTCAGGAATTCTCCCAATTCAGCTTTATCAGCCATAGGGCTTTTACCAAAATTAACAGCACAACTTCAACATCCAGTTGCTGTCCAAGTCCATTGTCTTTTTTTTAAAGCTATCAATTCCATTTCCAGGTTTCTCTTTGGCCTTCCTCTTTACAGGGTTTCTATAGTGGCATTTAAACTCCTCTCTAATTCAGTGGACTTTAAATATCAATGCCAATTCAACATTTCACCTTCAGCTCACCCTTATAGAGAGACCAATAGAATTTAAACTGTCATCTACTTTCAGTTCCTTCTCCAGGACAGAATTTCATGTCTTCATGGCTATTGTACATGAAGAGCCAGTGAGATGCTATGGTGGACAACAAGCTACATTCTTGTGTTGACATAAGACAACACATGTTGCAATGTCTACTCTGGCATGTAATAAAATTTTGTATCTAGCCTTAACCTTTTAAGCATATGGCAGGCTTCTGTTGAGTCTGAAATATTGTCACAAGAAAAAGAAATGCAATAAAATGAAATAAATAAAATAGTGCTTGAGTGGGTGAGATACATCATGAAAAACAAAGATCAGCATGGTTGAAACAGCAAAAATCAGCCTTTTTAAAATTAATATTTAGTTTGCAATTAAACTTGTGTCCTTAGTTTTATGTACCTCTCAATTTGTAAAAAGAATCTAATTTTTTTTAGATTTAAAATATTTTTTTTCTTTGGAACAATTCTAGTTTAGTTCTTGTTTATCCAGTGAAATTGATTGCTAGTAGATATTAGACCAGGGGTGGGCAAACTACGGCCCGCGGGCCACATCCGGCCCGTTGGTCTTTTTAATCCGGCCCGCCGAAGATTGGTACAGAATTAAGGTTTGATGTGAATGATTGAATGATTGCATTCATTTGATTTTGACTTGTAATGACAGGCATTTCGACACCAGGTGGCGGCCCGTCTGTCAAATTTTAAAAGTCAATGAGGCCCCCGAGCCAAAAAGTTTGCCCACCCCTGTATTAGACTATCAGTGGAATTTCAGTGCATGAGAAATCTTATCTTTAGAGGGGAATATACACCTTCATTTTCTTAAGCTCACATATAATAGAGTTATGGATATTACATTCTGACTGCTTACTATTACAACAAATAGACTGAATAATTAGCATAAACAAAGAATTGTTCAAAAACATGGAAGACATATTTATTAATCTGTGTTAGCCATAACAGGTAACAGACTTTCCATGTATCAAGTCTACATACTGGAAATCAAATCACATGCATCTTGATCTAATCCATTTTTTGTTTATAAATACTATGCAACCAGGAGAGAGGGAGGGAGGGAGGGAGGGGAGAGAGAGAGAGAGAGAGAGAGAGAGAGAGAGAGAGAGAACTACATTCATTCCATCTCTGTCTGTGATTCAGTTTGTTGATGGTTAGGACAACAAGTGTGCTTTCTGACAAGGACTTCTGCTTTATATAAGTATGTATGTCCCCAATATTGAGATATTTCATATTTTTAAGTAAATCTATTTATATTATCCTTTTTCAGCCACTGGCCTTAGGTATCAGATTTCAAACGTTGTGACTCATTTTTATCTTAAACATTGTCTATTTTTAAGGATTTGTTTAAATAAGAAGCAGTATTTTAAAATTATAAAAATGATCAGGTGAAATACAAAAATGCAACAAAACACATTGGTACCAGAATAATATGGTTTAATAGATTAAACATTTGTTTGATTCATTTACAAATTCATCCATTCCAACTGAATTGCATTTGTCAGTCCTTAAGTAGCGCTTTTTACATAGTTGTTGTACTATGAAAATTTGAAACCAAACTATAGCAATGAATCATTTTGGGGGGAGGGGAAAGTAGAACAGGCAGAATAGAAAAAATGGTAGGTAGATTTTCTTTAAGTATTTAAATATATTGGTTGACTAAATATGGTCAGTAATGATACTATGATAATATATATCGCAACCCCTCCATAGCAAACATCCAAGCTGTATTTAAACTATGAAATGCATTGTTGACATGCTACATTGTTAATTAGCAAATAATATTTAGAATATATATTTTGTAAATTCATTAATGGATTATTCTACCAATAAATATTGATCCAATCAAACACATTTCTTGAGGTACTTACACTTTCTCCCAACAATTGCAAATAGAAAATGATTTAAAAACATGTGGAGGTATGCATTTAAGATAAATTAGAAAACTAAAACTCTGAAAGAATTTTTTTTTATAATGGAGTACTAATACTTGAGGAGCTTTTACTCAGGATTCAGGTCTCTGATCACTGATTGTTGACCTAATGAGGAAAAGATGCTTAGCCCCGACTTACAACTTATGGTCATTAAACAAATCCAACTTCTCCCCCATTGACTTTGCTTATTGGAAACTAGAAGGCTAAAGGGTGATTCCTGTATGTTGCAATCATTATAAATATATGCCAAGTTCCCAAATTTTGATCACATGACCATGGGGATTCTACAATAGTTGTAAGTACAAGGATCAGTCATAAGTCACTGTTTTCAGTGATGTGGTAACTTCAAACAGTCACTAAACAAATTGTTGTAAGTTGAGGATTAGCTATATTTCTTTGCTAACAATTGTCAGGTTATGCATTGACAACATAGTTGCATAATTGACTTTTTTTGTTTTGCTTTGTTTTTTGGTGCAGTCAATGTTGACTCCTGGCATCGGTGCGGAATCCGCAATCGGGTGCGGTTTTGCCCGAGGTCGCTTGCTGGAGGGTCCCAATCGGGACCAGAGCCACCTTGGTGAGGTGGTGAAGAACGGGGAAATTGCCTGGAGGGTCGAGGGGAGCTGCAACTCCCCTCCCTGACAGGAAAATCCCTCCCAAAGGAAGTTGCAGCGGTGGTCCCAAAATGGCGACCACGAAGACAAAGAACACTCCAGGAAACTAAGTTTTGTACTGGAGCAGAGAAGTAGCGAGCAGTGACATTGCTCTTGAGGCACCCCGGTAACAAATTAAAAGGTTATTCTGGAGGAAAGTGTGTGGAAGCGGCAACCAGAGAAAGTGAGAAAGAAATTGGATTTTATAAATTTGGATTGGATTATTGTATTAATTGGATTATTGTACTAATTTGGAGGAGAATTTTAAAGGAAAATACTTTAACACAACAAAGGTTTAGAAATCAAACCGGACATATATTGAACTGTGGGCACTTAAAGGGCATAACTAAATGCTAGAATTGAGTGTGTTGAAAAGAAAAGAAAAGAAATAATAGCTAATGATTGAAATTAGTGAACTTAATAAAAATATTATATTCAACAAAGAAACCATCTCTATCTATTGGACTGGACGGAATATGTGCCTACTTCTTAAAAAAGCTATCCACTGCCATAGCCGAATCTTTGAAAAATCTTTCAGGACCAGCTCCTTGCCAAAACTATGGTCACAAGCCACGGTCATCCCCATCTTCAAAAAGGGAGACCCCAGCCTAGTTGAAAATCTCTTTATGCTGCGTCACCTGTAAAGTCATGGAATCAATTATTAACCAATCCATCATCCTCCACTTAGAGAAAAACAACCTACTCTCTAACAAACAATTTGGTTTCAGAAAAAATTATCCTGTAATCTGCAACTCTTACACCGCAAAAACATAGGGACTACACAACTCGATCAAGGCAAAGCAATAGATGCAATTTACATAGACTTCCGTAAAGCCTTTGATTCAATGGTATATGACAAACTACTCCTAAAACTTACGGTATCTCTGGACACCTGCATAACTGGATAGAAGCATTCCTGTCAAACAGACAACAAATGGTCAAAATTGGGAGCGTCCTATCAAATTCTGTACCTGTCAACAGTGGTGTCCCCCAAGGCAGTGTTCTAGGACCAACTCTCTTCATACTCTACATAAATGACCTCTGTGATCATATTAAGAGCAACTGCGTTCGCTTTGCTGATGATGTACAGCTATTCCACACCACTGATAATACTGCTACTCTTCAAAAAGACCTCGACTATGTATCAGAATGGTCAAACAAATGGCAACTTCAAAGCTCAACAAATAAATGCTCTGTCTTACATATTGGCAAAAAAAATCAGAAAATAAAATACAAGCTGAATAGTCAAGACCTTGTTGATGATCCAAACTCTGTCAAGGACCTTTGAGTACTTATCTCTAATGATCTAAGTGCTAGAGCCCACTGTAACTACAAAGCCAAAAAGCCATTAAAAGTTGTTAACCTAACCCTGCGTAGCTTTTTTTCTGGTAATATCACACTACTAACTAGAGCATACAAAACATTTGCTGGACCAATACTTGAATACAGCTCATCAGTCTGGAACCCGCATTACATACCTGATATTAATACAGTTGAGAAGGTCCAGAAATATTTCACAATAAGAGTTCTTCACTCCTCTACTTTTTGCATAATACCTTATGCCACCAGACTTGAAATTTTAGACCTAGACAACCTAGAACTACGCTGTCTTCGATCCAATATAAGTATAGTACATAAAATTATATATTGCAATGTCCTACCTGTCAATGAATACTTCAGCTTCAACCATAAATACAAGAGCACACAATAGATACAAACTCAAGGTAAACCGCACCAAACTTGATTGCAGGAAATACGACTTCAGCAACAGATTGGTCAATGTCTGGAATACTCTACCTGACTCTGTGGTTTCTTCCCCAAACCCCAAAAACTTTAACCTTAGACTGTCTACTATTGACCTCACCCCTTTCCTAAGAGGTCTGTAGGGGGCGTGCATAAGTGCACCAACGTGCCTACTGTCCCTATCCTATTGTTTCTTTTTTTTTCTTATACATTTCATGTATTCATAACCATGTTTATACTTATACTTGTTATCTTATAATCGCTTGAGAAAATAAACAAAAACTGCCAAATTGCTAATATAAATAATCGCTGTCACATAACATATTGCTTTATGACTGATTAATTTAGCGATGGAGTTGCTAATCCCACTTACTGCTGTTAAACAAGAACTACCTATATTATGTAAAAGTACCAAACCACTTTTTAGAGGAAAAAAAAAGATGGTACATTTAAGAAAGAGAAGGCTATTCCCTACATATATTTTATTTAGCAAGCCAGAACTAGAAGGCTGGTCTGGCTATTCTTGCTGTAATCTTCCCGATGCAACAATTTAGGATTTTTGCTTTTTATTTTAATCTATGGGTGGGACTTGAAGTTAAAGCTCACCCCTCTCCCAGAAAAATAAAAAATCTTAGGAAATATTAAAAATGCAGAAACTCAGCTCCCTCATCCTTTGTCAATGAGCCATCAAGTCCTGAGCCAGTCTATTCTACATGACAAAGGTAGGATTAGCCCCTCTACCCATCTCACCACATGGCAACTGGGAAGATTACATCAGCCAGCACTCAAACAAGCCTGGGACACAGGCAAAGCCTACAAAGTTAGCTAAGCCCCCCTGCCCCTTGGGAGTCTGACAGCCAATTGGATACATTTCTTACACAGGACCAAGAAACACTAAGGTGGGGTCCACAGAGGGTATAAAACTCAGGCACTCTCAGCATCTCAGCCCTTTTTTTTTCTTCACCCAACATCTTGAAGCATGTGATTGCCCCTTTTCACCCAGGAGCTTGAAGGTATGTGATCCTGTCTACCATTAAACCATTTTTCCAAACAGCCTCCATGTTTCCAGTGTCTTTGGAACTGTATCCAGAAGGCTGTTTTCTTCCAACAGTTGAATTTACCTGGAAGAAAGTAAAAGGAAACTCCATTACATCTGCTTCCAGCTCCTGAACACCCTAAACTGTTTGATTCGTTTGAATATCACATAGATTATCCCAAACATTATCCCAAAAGCAATTGCTGATACAGAATTAGCAATTCTCTTTATAGACAGAAGGTTAGCAATCAAAATTTTGTGAATTACAAACATTGGCATTCAAATGCATATTATCAGACACTTTTAGCAAAATGATCCAGGCTATATCAGCTTTAAAAGTCAACTGGATTTATATTTCTGTAGAAAAGGAGGATGCAATTGGTTTACTTTTGCAGACTCTTTTATCTTTCCTGCGGTGGCAAAGTTTTAATGTACCCGTCAGACGTAATTCTCTGTTGATGAGTGTCTGATGGGGGTGTCTTTCTGACCTAAATTTAATTAAATTAAATCAAGAAGTCGAGCTCTCCAGGGAAGCAATTGGCCTCTGCATTGCCACTTTGTGAACGGAAGAAGCAGAATATTAGGAGACGCGAATAACACTGGGTTGGGGGCGGGGAGCCCAATTCAAATCAGCACTCGTTGCTGTGGTCTGAATTGCGCAGGATAGGGAGCCTGCAAACCCGCACCAACGAAAGTTGTGCTTTCAGGCGGGAGGAACAATCGAAGATTTATCTTCCCCTCTTTTGGCCTCGCCGTCTCAGAGTGGAGAATCTAGTTGCCCGCGTGGGTAGATGCTTGCGTTTAGAGAAGAAGCCAGCGTGTAGGCTGGTAGAGGGACAGGACGCTTGTCCCAGTAAGACTAAGGACAGGGGCAGCGGCCCTCAGAAGTCTCTCAGGCGCGAAAGTGGGGAAAACACGTTAGAAGAGCTGGCGCCTACCGTGGAGTCTGCCCGTTTTTTCTACCTTGAACGGACACAGCAATTTCAGGAAAAGTCTCGGCCATGATGACGTCCATTGGTAGGAGTTTATTTCTTTTCCATATAAAAATATAAAACTTAGGCAGCGTTTGCTGTTCCTGAATAGCACATCAGGATGGAGAAACTGGCTCTCTGTTAATTTAAATTGGGCGGAGATAATCATACCTATGTATTGTAAGGAATTTTAATATCTGGCATTGCGGGGGTGGGTGGATGGGAACGTACTATTCCATGTGGGAGTTGAAAGAGCGGGTAGGAAGGTAAATGAAGTAGGCTGTGTAGATGGCAAGGCAGTGCAGCAGGAAGAAAAATTCCTCCTGGGTTAATATGCGTCTCTACCAAGGAACTGTACCTTTTATGATGATTTTGGAGAGACTGGTATGTCCGTCCTTGGAAAGAAAGAGGCCAGTTGAAATAAATTATTTGTAAGATAGTTGATAAATAGTTACACGTATAACAAACTCTGAAAGATATTTCTCAAATTTCAGTGATGACTATTTTTTTTTAATGTTGGTTAATTTTTCCAGAGCTAGCATGATTATCTCTAGGGCAATTTAAAAAATACATGTTAATTGTTAAATAACTGATTTTAAGTTTGTAGAGAGAGAAAGAAAAAATTGCAAGGTCCTTAGCTATCTTGAAACAGAAAAATATTCAGATAAGAAATATATGTTATAATGTACCAAAAAAACTATAGGCTGCGATTCCACACAGAATAGCTGATTCCTTTTAAGAGTTTTCAAATAAAGTATGCTATTAAATTTACTTTCAGAAAAGATGCTGTGATGATTTCAAGAAAATGCAATAAACTACTAAATCTAATTTGTATTTTTTCCTCTGAATGATCTATATAAGACTATTTGCCACTTTCAAAATAACCTTTAGAAACAAAACATTTTGATAATATTTAGATTTACATTCCAGAAATCAAACCATTATTTTGCAGTGGAATATTAATGATAAGGCCTATATATGGATCAGCTAATGGTAAAACAAATTCATGTTTAATTAACATATTACCTTTGGGATTGTTAAATTTGTTTAATTTTGATGAATTTTTGCCCAGCATTACTTGTCATTTTATATCATTCAGGTAATAAGAAAAATCCATTTTAATCCAAGCTCAGGCAGATATATCTCCCACCCTATTACTGTTCTGCATTTTCCAGAGTCAAACATATTAGACACATATATTCTTCACCTTGTGGAGAAGGATGCCTACCTTTCATTTATAAACCAAGGCACAAGATTGTAATATAGTAAGATGAGGACTAAGGCAGCACAGGACTAATAACAGATCATGTTGGACAATAAGTTCACTATTAAAAAAACATAGTGTGTTTGGTAAATATTTGGATTTATATGACTATAATTTATTGTTTAAAGAAATCGATATTATAATACTGCCTGATCCATAGATTATTTTATGATATTTTAAAAGATCCATTGACAATAATGTCCAAAGAGATTTTCAAGTTCAATGGATGACCCTCATTTTATATTCTATCTAGGGATTCAGACTCTTGAGTGCCTTCCTTTGAAATTAGGAAATACAGCAGTGCTTTTCTTATATTCTTGATATTCAAAATTAACTTAAATATTCATAGCAAAGTATCTCATGATTCTTAGTTGTTTTCAGATACTTCAGCATGTCAAAAATCTTTAAGATATTAAAATAATCCTTTTTTCCCTATGATTTTAATTGGCACTTTATTAAGAAAGGATTGCTGCTTGTCTCATTTTAAACTCTGCTTGAGAACAAGGTAATTTTGTTTCCTTTCAAAAGTTCTTACGTCTTTTGTTCAAAGATTTCAATTCTCATGAATAAAAACCTGAAATATAAATGATCCTGCTGGCTGAAGTGTGTTGGAACTGCATTCCATCAGCAACAGGGCCTCTCTGAAACTAGCAATGAAACGTTTTTCATACATGCTGAGACTTGCATATCTGATTGTTTATGCTTATTTTCTATAGAGAAGCAAAAGAAATAAAACAGTAAAGGAAATGAATATTTCATTTCAGTCCACTTGGATGAAATCTAATGTTATTTATGCTTTAATAAAGAATTAGTTTTGAACATTTCCCAATTAAGCTATATTAAACACCTTTGCAACAGAGTTTTCTAAAAATGTTTATGGTACTTTTGATGTAAACAAGTGCAACTCTTTGTATTAGTTATTACAGGACGGCATCTGCTTTGAAATATCAGCTATTCAGCTGTCCACTTATACAAATGGGAGTTAGGGTTTGGATGTAGCTACTTCCAATAAATGTTTCTTTACATAGTTGCCTCAGCATTAAGAAATAACTGAGTAGATGAATTCCAATCACAGAATTTACCCTGAAGAAAAGAAATTTACTAACCTATACATTGTATATTTATTAAAATGTTGATTAAAATTTATTAATGTTTATAATAATTTTAAAATAAGATTTTTTGTTGTGAAAAATACTTTATATGTATTTGGAAATGAGTTGGATATAATGTGCTTGAGGTTTTTTTTCCTGAAAATTAAAATAGAACAAAGGTGAGTTGGTTTATCTTTCATCAGAAGAAAATGAACTGATACAATTTAGTCTTATAACTTCATTATAAACCTTTTCATTGATTGCTATTGTGGTGCACCAAAATTTCCATGGCACCTGTCTTTGTATTGGTTAATTCCTGTTTCATCTGATTTTTTTTTCTCATTTATTTGCTTTGGGATTAGCCACAGCACAGCGGCAGCCATTTTATGAATGGGAAAACATCCATCCAACCCCATTTGCAATCAGAATTTCAGTGTACCTGCCTGTCTCTACAAGCTGTCTGACATCTTACTTAAAACTTTAAGTTGGGAATGTCTAATTTAGATACTACTTTCAACTTCAAGACACTCCATTATCTATTAAACATCAATACCACCTCCATCTGTTCTTACTAAAATTGCTAACATAATGATCCAGTTTGGTCACTAGAGTATAGGAGTAATACACCTGGATATGAATAAGTATTATACATTATTTTATTTTGCTCTGACTTCAGAGGAGCAAACCAGGAAGTTGCTGTTATGTATGAACTGGACTACAAAAGGACCATAAGATCATAAAATTAGTTTCTTCTGCATATTTTTTCCTGCTAACAGATGAGTTAATATTTGGAGCTTTTAATCTTTGTTATGTCATTGTAATGGAAAGTTCCTAATTTCTATTTACTCACGTGCTAAGGGAGAAACAAAAAAAAAATGGAGCTTAATTTGTTTCCATCCTGGCTTTTATTTACAATATATTTCATTTCCTATCACTGACATACATAAAAATGGTTTTTAACAAGATACTATCCAATTCATTGTGATATTTATTTTTGTAATCTATTCATATAGATCATTTTTTTATTGTAATGAGCAGCTTGCTGCTTTTAAATTGAATTCTGACATACGCTTACTTTCACTCCTTTTCTTTAATCTGACTGATGATACTGATGCCAAGTTTGCAAGTTGTTAATCATGCATTTTCTTCCCATGATCCATAGTCATGTAATTTTTTTTGGGGGGGGGGGGAATCAGATACTGGACTAGTATATGCCATGCCCTCAAATCATGCTGGTCATGATTTGATCTACAGTTTGACATGAGACCTTGCAGTCACACTGAGGGGAGGACACTATGCCCCATTTATACAGAGGCCTGCAAGTGTGAGGTACAAATCCTATTCAGGATTGTCCATTGCTGATTTGGTAGTTCAGAGCCTCGCTGCTTTTTATGGGGTCATTTATATGTCATCCTATGTTTAGGTATTCAGCAACCCATTTGACTTTCCATTGGGAATCAGTGTTAAAGTTGGTGGGCAGATGTTGTGCAAATGCCAGTGGGGGCTTCCTGGATTTAAGTCCAGTGGCTGATAAATGAAGGTTGGTGTGCTCACTAGGAGTGAGTTGTTCATAATTTTTCTGTATTCTCTCTCACTAGTGTATCTTGCCTTTGTAAAGCTGGCAGTGCTATATGACTCAGAATAGGAAGCCAGCTAGTTGGATAATACATCTGCTTCTAATCATGGTGTCAGGGAATCTGACATCTAACTTACTAGAATGGTAGGGCACTGTATTCTGCTGCGGAATAGACCAACCTTAGTGCTAATAATCTGAGGATGGTAGCTGAAACTCCACATTATAATTTCACATAATTCTGGAGTATGTTGTTCCTAGTATTGATGTTGGCCGCTGTAATCTATAGTGTAGCAAAGAGCCTGGTCCAATATTACTCCAAGGTACTTCGGATGGGGATCATAGGTGAATAAGTTGATTAAGTAGACCTTCAGGGTTTTATATGCCAGTTTGTGTTAAGGTGGAATCACGTAGTTACTGAAAGTTGTTTGAAGATTGAATCATTAGAACTGGATTATTTGTTTTTGTTATTTTGGGAAGTGTTTCGCTGCTCAGCCAGGCAGCTTCATCAATCAGAACAAGCAAGTTAGAGAGTTGTTGGAATGTACCAACTCTTGCCACACCAATATCATGGGTTTACTCTCTAAAGTGCTTTGCAATATATCAGTGAAGACTCGTAGTCATCCAGATGGAGTTACCTGAAATTGTCTTAAGGTCAAATCATTGCAGCTGGATTATTTTTTGTTGTTGTTAGCTTAAAAGATATTTCAAAGAGTTATTTTTTTGCCTTTAGTCTGTGAATTTTTTTTCCAATATTTTGAGATCTTTGGAAAGGTGGCTGTGAGCCATCTCAATGTGTTTTCTTGTACTGTGATGGCCAAATCATCAGCATATCCAAATTATGTCACTGGCGTATCTGATATATATAGGTTGAAGAATGTAGGTGCCATTACAGATCCTTGTGAAAGACCATTGTTTAATCTTAACTTACTTGTGTTGTCTCCCATTATCTGAAAGAATCTATCACTCTGTCAGCATCCAGCTTGAGTATCCAAATAAAAGTCCAGGATTATGTCTTTTCTGAAAATGCCAATGTTTCACTCTTGACACACTCCACATGTTATTAATTAGTTGATAGAGATTTTTGCAGGGGATAATATGGCACAGATAATATAACAATCTGTCTTTGGAAACTGTTAGATCTATGAACACGGCTGTGGTTTTGAGGCTTTGTTAGAATCCTGCTTCCTTATACCCTGTTAGACTTAACGCCTGGTCTACAAAGCTCTGGTCTTGTCAGAAGCCACCTTGTCAACACCATGGACAGATGTTGATATAATATGGTACCTATCCTGTTTATAATTAAATTTTCCACTAATTTGTAGCAGGAACTCAAAAGGGTGATTGGGCAGTAGTTTTCAACTCTGGTTGTGGTTTGCCAAGTTTTAGAAGTGATATTATTTTAGTTTTTTTGAATTCTGGTGGGAGGCAGCCTTTGGAAACTATCTGAGAGGAATTTATCAATTCAATTCTGTGTGTGCCTCCCGGAATTTATCAGGAATTCAGGATGAATACCATTGAAGCCTGGCGCTTTATCACATTTTAGCCTACCAATGGCAGTGTCAGTTTCCTTTATGGAGAAGGGACAAGAGTATTTAGAAAATGTTTGGCTTGACCACCAAAAAGCTAAAAGTGCTTTCTTGATAAGAGTAGAGTGTCCTTTCACTCTTGGTGCTTTGGAGAGAGATACAACTCAAAAAGCTATTTGGTCAGGAGTTACTTTGGGTGTTTGTTGTGTAAGTTGTCCAATTTCCTTTATGGGCTCCAAGCTTTACTTCTGGATTTGCTGAAAGTTAGTGCTTCTGGGTATTGTTCCCATTTCTTACATCGAGTTGCATCCAAGCTGTGTAAGAGTTAATCAGCTATCTTTGGAAACAAGGTAAAATGATCTCTTCCTCACCAAATTAAACCACCCCACAATTAGCATGGGGAGGAAGGAAAAAGCAAGAAAAGTGTCATTTTCCCCCCCTCTTGCATTTGTCCGATCCCCACCATTAGCAAAAGCAAGCAAATATCATTTTGTCGGCTTGTCTCGCATCTCTCCACACCTCTATCCTCTGTGCAAAAAGTCTTTTCCAAAGGGGAAAGAAGCCTGCAGGGTTGTGATATCTCTCTGTCCCTGTGTCATGGCCCCACCCAGGGGTGGGATTCAACTGGTGTTACTACCGGTTTGGTGACTACATTTTGCATAGTACAGTATTATAATAATATAGTATTCTTCCATTGCAAAAGATTATTACTTAAGAAATGACATTCTCTGTACATGCATGTGTAATATGTTATGTGGGCACAATTTAATGTCATTCAACATGTATGAATTCGTTCAAAGTGGAGTACAATAAAAAAATAAGACAAGAAACGTTGGCTTTGTAGAACAGTGCTTGCTCACTCATTCTTCACCTGATGGGTTATGTTTCTTCTGCTAAAAAACCTAGATATGATTGCTAAAATATCAGATAGCTTCTCCACTGTTAGGATTTAAACATATATCCTGTTTCATTGTTGTATTCCATTTACATGCTTCCTTTTGTAGTAAAAATAGAGTATTTGATATTATCAAAGCTATGTTAAGAATCTGAAGACTCTTGAGTCATACTATTGTTAGGTTAGCTTATTGCCTCAAGCAATATCTTTTAATATTTTTTTTTAACCTAAAATGATATACTGAAATTTATGAGTGCACATTCAGCTTTGCAAATTTATTATAGAATTTATAAAAACGGGGACCTTGGAAATCAGAATAGAGTGACATTTGGTTATGAAGATAAAAGGAAACAAACTGTTGAATCAAAAGTATTGTTATGTTTTGAACCTGCCATATTTGTTAAAAGTTTGGAGAACATGAGTGAAAATGTTAAGTTTTTAAAAGGTAATCAAATGTAAGAACATTGATGTTGGTTATTTTTATATCTGTTATAAAACCTGTGGTATAGTGGTTCTCTTTAAATAGTCCTCTAATAATGAGAAGAAGGAAATCTTGAGTTGTCTTAAGGCTTGGTTGTTTCATGTCTAGTGTAGTGAAAAGAAGGACCAGGGGAGATGGTCTAGCAGTGTTTCCAGTATTTGAGGGCTGCCACAAGAATGAGGGCAGCAAAGTATTTTCCAAAGCACCAGAAGGCAAGACAAGAAACAGTGAATGGAAACTAATCAAAGAGAGAAGCAACCTAGAAGTAAGGAGAACTTTCCCAACGAGAACAATCATCCAGTGGAATAGCTTGCCTTCAAAAGTTGTGGGTGCCATATCACTGAAGGCTTTCAAGAAGAGACTGGGCAGTCATTTGTCTGAAATGGTATAGACTCTCTTACTCGATCAGGGGGTTGAAGATCTCCAAGGTCCCTTCCAATTCTGTTATTCTATGTAAGATCTATGTATAATCATCCCTCTATATTCATGGGAGGAAAGATGAGATATTTCCAATTTCAGAAAGAACTAATACTCTATATTAGTGCTATGTGGAAACATCCATTTATGAAAAATAGGCATTTGGAAAACATTTAAAATGTATGTGATTTTGCTAGATTATTTCAGTTTGCTGGTCAGCTAAAAATAATATGACTGCAATTCTCCAGATGTCATGAAATTCAGTATTTCATTGGACAATGTAGGTGACTAACTTACCACATGTGGTTTACTAGGCAGCTAGGAACAGACATTTTTAGCATTTATGGTGTGTGTTTGTAGTGCTTAATATAGTAGATAACTGTGGGTAAGTTTATTAAAAATGTGCAACAATTCGTCTTGGTTCACTTGAGATGTTTAACCAACTGTAGACCTAATGGCTGATGTGCACACCATATTCAGCTTGGTTATTTTCTAGTAACATTATTGAGGTTTTTAATACATATAGTAAAAACAAATACAAAATAAATGATTAATGAAAAGTAAGAAGTTTAAAAAAATGCAAGACCGAGAAAAAACAAAAACAAAGGCAATAATAAAGAAGTGGGTTTCAATATTAGTCATATTGAGCACAAGCTAATACAATAACTCTTCACCCCTTTTAAACTTACAAACAGAAACTTCTGCTTCCCATAACTGAAATCATACTTATTTGCAATACAGAAACTTTTTAAAATCCTATTTCAGAAAATATTCATTACAATCCACAAGAAATATTAATTATATAATTTATCCTGATCAGTCAAATTTATACTCATTCATTTTTTTTTACTTCATAATCTTGACCTTTCATTCCAGTGATATCACAGAACTTGGTCTTTAATCAATCTTCAACATTTCAGGGCTTTTTCAGATATTTTTCCAATTACTTTGTAAATCCACTAAGACAGTGATCCCCAACCTTTCTTATGCCGCGCCCGGTATCCCCAACCTTTTTTATGGCGCGGCCCGGCCGGCATTAGCTGGGCGCCGCCATCTTTTTGATGAAAAAGTGCTTCGGTGACCTCACCGGAAGCACTTTTTCATCAAAAAGATGGCGGCGCGCTTCGGTGAGCTTTTCCGGGTAGAAATGGCTTTCACCCGGAAAAGCTCATCGAGCGCAGCGCCGCCATCTTTTTGATGAAAAGTGCTTCCAGTGAGCTTTCTACCCGGAAAAGCTCACCGGAAGCACTTTTTCATCAAAAAAGATGGCGGCGCCCAGCAAACCAGCGGCCCAGTAGGACTTGTTCCGCGGACCGGCACCGGTCCGTGGACCGTGGTTGGGAACCCCTGCACTAAAAGACACCATTGAGGATTTCTTGTCCAATTTCTTGATTTGGCTTTTATATTTCCAATGTAATCTTATTTAGTTTTATTATATTTCATATAATAAATATAATACAAATTCTTTTATACTTATGTCAGGTATGCTTAGAATGTCACTTAACATCTTCCAGGGTTTAATCATTGGAGCCTGTATTGAATGCTTCCAAAGATATTAATATCTCAGTCCATGTTTATACCAGGGTGTGCCAATTAAAAACTTTAATTTAAATATTGACAGAAGACAGATATTTGCCTGTCTGTCTATATAGTGTGAATTGTTAAGAATTGATGCTCTCAACTTAGTTATTTTCTTAAAAACATTTCATTACCAAATTAGGTAACATCATCAGTGCTAGTAGGGAGTAGGGTTGCTCTCATTTTATATACTAGTGGTGTGCTATAACAGTGTTGGTGGGAGTGGTGGTTCCTTGATTGGGCTGTTGTTTATTGTTAGCTTGTTTGCCTTCAGTTGGTAGTTTTTTTATTGGTGTATTGTTTGCCTCTTTGATAGTTTTATTCAAGAAGAAAATATTTTGTATAAAGTGTCTTTATGAGTTATACGTTTATGTTTCTGTATAAATAGCATCATAAATATGTGGAACAGAGAGATAACTTGCAATACTGCCTCTGATTTTCTTACCTCTTCACAGTGCTTTCATTGCTGATAATAGATAGTATTAGTTATTATTACAGGGTTACGATCTTAACCAAAATATTATTTTCTTGATCTTTGCAGAACCCCGAGGTTACATAGAAGACCTTAATCACTCCACTGTGATATCTGACAATTCAAGAACTCCAAATCCATCCTTGTTGCAGGCTGGCATTGAATCGGTTCCTTCCCATCATCGGCCTTTTGCAGCTACATGTTCAGTTTCAAATGATACTATTATTCCAAGAAAAGAGAGGTAGTTAAAATCTAATTCTTCCTTAAATTTCCAACAGAAAAAGAAGTAAAATGAAAGATTTTTTTAAAACACTAAAGTTATAAAATATGACTTCTGACCGCTTCTACAGATAATTATAATTCTATGATCATTCTGCCCCCCCCCCTTCCCTTTTACAACTTTTTAATCCCTTTGTTTTGGGATGGAATTAGGGCAACTGAGTGGAGCTGAGTATTTACTGGCTGGATGCCCTTCCTAATACCTATGTGAAGTTTGCAGCAGATATTTTCTTTTTGCTTTCTGATAGAGAAACATCTGCTGCTGCCTAGGATTGAACTTTCAACCTTCTGAGTAGGAGGCAAGTGTCTTCACCTCTAGGCTGCCATGCCACTCAAACTCTCCCCCTCTTATGTTATACAAATACCTTCAGCCCTTTACTTGATCTATAGTTTTTTTAAATTGTCAAATCATTTTTTGTGAATCATTTTTTTTTCTTTTAACAAAAAGTCATAAGGTTCCCAGTCTTTCAAAAACATTTTCGTTATTTTTTTTTCTCTGATGAGATAAGTCAACTCAGGAAATTCTAAGCATTTCACAGTTCATTCCTTCATGTGACGATTTCATTATTTTTTAATTGCTGGGCATAAGTCCTAATAAAAAGCTTTCTGGTTTCTTCATAATATTTATCTTTAAATTACTTTGTATCATCATATTAATTTTTATCCATACTGTCTTAGTTTTCTCACAAGTCTACAATGCATGATAGAATATCACTTCACGGTTTTCACATTTCCAACACTCGTTTGAAATAATTTTGTACATATGTGATAATTTCTCTAGGATCATATATATCAGCATTACATGATGTTATAAAAACTTTGTCTTGGGTTATGACACAATGCAAGTTTAAAACCAGTTACTCACATTGTCTCACAAGTATCCATCTGTACATTATATCCAAAACTAATAGCCTATTTGTCATTCAATATTTAATTTGTTCTTCTATTTCAAATTTTAACAAAATGTTATACATTTAGATATTATATTTTCATCATTTGTACATAATTCAGTTCCAATTATCTTTTTTCCATATTAAACTTTTTTGTTAATTGAGCACATGAAAACCATTGAAATCTGTGTGTTTCTGCAATCAATTGTTGTTTTGACTTCATCTTAAATTCTGCATGCTGAAATATTTATAATAGACAGGATGTAACTTTTGTTCCCTTTCCTATACAGTTCAACAGATGAACATATTTGGCATCAAAACAATTCTCAGCCTTCCTTGATGCCCCAGTTTCCAGAAATGAGTAACATCAATATAGGAAGTTACCTCATGTCTCCAGATCTTTCTGTTCCTGAGCAAAATGATTTATACTTCCAGAGAAAAGGACTTCAGCCTGGGATACTTAACAATCTAGCAAATATAACAGCTCTGCCACAACAGGACCTTACAGTTTGTGATGGCATCCAAACTTTTCAGAATTATGATGAGACTGTTGCTAACAGTAACCAGTTAGTGGAAGAAAAAAACCTTTCTTTTATGGCAAATGCTGATGAGTCTCCCAAAGTAATAAAATCTATGGTGGGCAGTAATTGTTTGCCACATACCTGTCTTGTATCATCTTCTGGATATACTAGTCAGCAAATTCAGGGATTGCAAATTTATCCAGAAACCCCTCTTCCTGAGAAGAAAAGGGTTTCTGAGACAGAATGTTCTTTTGGCTCTGTCTCGCCTTCAAGTGTTTTCTCCAGCCCACATAGTGGAAGCACTATCAGAATTCCATTTCCAAATGTTCTTCCAGATTTCTCTAAAGTTGGAAACCCACCACCAGTGTTAGGTATGCATTCCAGAAGGGTAACAGCTCTTCTCGCTATTTAGTATAATTGTTTCTCTATGTACAAATCAACTAATGCAAAAATGTGTAGCCATTAAACCTTTCATACTTAAATTGGATGTACAGCTATTCATGTAGGATGTCTTTCTAGTATATTCAGATGCCTCCTGACACACTTGCATTATGAGATGGGAATGAGGTGCTATAAAGAATGGTAATAGTGACGATTAACATACTTCTGAATGGCGTTATCTTATAAAAACTGTCAGCTTTATGCTGTGATAGTATGGTATGCTTTTTAAAATCATATTCATCTTTTTATCTCGCAGAAAATATGGGTGATAAACACGTAACTGTAAATTTTGTTCAAGATACTTCCAAATTTTGGTATAAACCAGAGATTTCAAGAGAACAAGGTATGTTCTTTAAATACTTTGTGCATCATACAGCTAGCTTCTTTATACTTGGTGATGAATATTTATTACTCAATGTTCCTTTTCAGCTTTAATTTGTATTTATGTTTTGCTAGATATTATTCTCCATTCCAAAACCCAACAGCTTAAATTTAAGCTGTTAATTAAAAGGGGATCCATGTCAGTTACTTGAATTTGCAGTCATTCCCAATTAACTTTCAAAAAATTATGTGTTGATATTTAGGGACTATGTAACTATTTTGCTAAAGCAGTCTCTCAGCAATCACAACCTCTGGTATTTTAGAATCCTTTGAATTAGAACCTATTTATTTACAGTGTCTCTCACAACTTTAATTATGGTCAAACGTAAGCAGATTCTAGTAATAATGTTAAATATATTTTTAAATAAACTTAGATGATAGACAAAAAGAAAATTATGTTGGAGATGGACAAGGCCAACTATTTATTTAAGATTTCAAAATGTTGTAGAAGAAAAAAGATGAAAACCTGGCAGAC
The DNA here is from genome assembly GCF_049901735.1 of Notechis scutatus. Classification (NCBI taxonomy): domain Eukaryota; kingdom Metazoa; phylum Chordata; class Lepidosauria; order Squamata; family Elapidae; genus Notechis; species Notechis scutatus. Next base: position 76,887,936 of record NC_142025.1, on the reverse strand, counting down.
ATAATGGCAGATCTACTTGCAGCAGCTAGAAAGGAGACAAAGGAGAAAATGATATATGATATGATGAAATTTTTACGGTCCAGACTTCATATGGAATGAGACACAAATTGCCATATTAGATTTACAAAGAGGTCTATCAGAACAGAGATTCAAAGGTGGTGAAAGATGAACCATTAAAATATAAAGGAAAGGAGATAATAGTGTTGAAGCAAATACCCAGATCTGTAAGAGATTTGAGAAAAAAATACCAGTTCCTGACAAAATATTTGATTAAAAGAGAAATTAATTTCAGGTGGCTGATACCAGAAGGAATAATGGTGACTTGGCAAGAGCAAAGGCATAGACTAGATACAATTGAAAAAGCAGAACTATTCTATGATCAATATTTTAGAGAATATGGAGAAAAGAGAAGAGAGATGGAAACAATAAAACTACGAGAAGAAGTCATAGAGGTAGAAGATAGACAACAAAGAGAAGGAGAAAAGGAAGTGGAGGAAAGAGCCATTAGGGAAGAAGAAAAAGCAAGCGAACAGAGTTAAAAGTGATAGGATCAACTAGACCCTACAATAAATAAAACCATGGAAGAAGAAATTAAGTTAATGATACTTAATATAAATGGACTAAATTCGGCAATTAAAAGGAAAATAATATTTAATAAATTAGACTATCATAAGATTGGGAAATTACATACTACATTGGCACAACAGAGTAAAAGGAATAGCACTATACATAAAAGACACTATAAAAACGGAATTAATTTACCAAAATGAGGAAGAAAGAATATTAATAGTTGAAATGTTGATGAACTATAAACGGACTTTACTAGTGGCAATTTATGCTCCAAATGAAAATCAAGAGTTTTATGACAAACTACACAAGAGAATAATAGAACTGGGATATGAACATATTTGTATTATTGGAGATTATAATGCAATAGTAGATGTTAAAAAGGACTAAAACACAAAAGACAAATAAAAAGAACAAAAAAATACTACCTAAAGCATTTTTTAAAATGGCAGAATTATTATTATTATTACCTTTATTGTTAGAGTACAACTTGTGTACAATGAGATTGGCTGAGCCTCCCTTCGTGCACTCCCCCTCCCAACACAATTCACAGTGAGAACAGAACCCAGTCCCAATCTTATTACCCTATGTGATCTTGTTGCACAATGCGCCGGCCCCGCAAGTCTCTCATACTATGTTGACCTGAAGTTATTTTCCATTCAGAAGTCTGACAGCCCACGGGTAGAAACTGTTCTTCAGCCTGTTGGTATAGCTGGCTATGCTTCTATATCTCCTACCCGATGGTAAGAGAGTGAAGAAGTGCTGACCGGGATGTGAGTCGTCCCTGAGAATTTTTCTCTCTTGTAAGACAACGAGCCCTAACGATGTCACCTAGTGGTATCAGGGAACAGCCCACAATGTTTGTGTTGTGCTCACCACCCTCTGTAATGTCTTTCTATCTGTGGCTGTCAAGCCAGCATACCACACCATAATGTGAGGATGCTTTTTATTATGGATCGGTAAAAGGAGGTCATCAGTCGTTGTTCCACTTTATTCTTTCACAAAGCCTTAAGGAAATGGAGTCTCTTTTGGGCCTTTCTGGCCACCTGGATTGTGTTGATTTTCCAGGTAAGATCTTCGCTGAAGTAGACTCCCAGGAATTTAAAGGAGGAAACTCTCTCCACATAGCCCCCCTTGATGTAAAGTGGGGTGGGTTCCTTTCCTTCTGCAAGTCTAATATCATCTCCTTTGTCTTGCTGATGTTTAGGTGCAGGTTGTTTTCTAGGTACCATAAAGATAATTTTTGAACCTCCCTCCCGTACACTGTTTTGTCTCCACCTGTAATGAGACCCAAAATGGTAGTATCATCTGCAAACTTAATTATCACAGTGGATGGGTCAGACGATACACAGTCATGTGTACAATGAGTACAGGTAGGGACTGAGCACACAGTCCTGTGGGGAGCCGGTGCTAAGCTTCAGGGAGTGGATGTGACTGATCCAGCCCTCACTGTTTGTGCTCAGGAAGAGGGAAAATCCTAGTCAGCTTTTCAATAAGGATGCTCGGCAGGATAGAAGAAGTAGCAATTCAAGATGCATGGAGGGAAAGATACCCAGAAAAGAGAATATACATTTTATTAAAATAGCCATTTATCTTGGTCTAGAATAGATATGATATGGGCAACAACAGAAATAATTGCTAATATACAAGACAAGCATAGAAACAAATACATGGGCTGATCATAACCTGATTAAGATAATATGGAAAGGACAAAAGAAGAGGTCAAGATGGACAATAATTTAATATTGAGAGAAAAAGAATATATTGAACATATGGAAAAAGAATTAATTTTTTTCTTTGAACAAAACAAAAAAGAAGAAACTTCATTACAAAATGTGTGGGACACAGCTAAAGCTTATATAAGAAATTCAACGTAAAATGATTTTGATAAAACATAAACTGGAAATAACAGATAAAGAAGAACTAGCACAAAAAATTAAACTAAACAGAATTTTTTCGAAAACGCAAACAAGCCAGGAAGATAGTTGGCATACAAGTTAAAAAAAGAGAAAGAAAAGGATATCTCAATGAATGATAAAGGGAATCTGTGTCACAGAAATGAGGATAAAAAAGAAATACAAAAGAAATACAAAAGTACTATAGATAATTATACAAAGAACAAGTGAAGATAGAAGAAATAGAGGAATACATAAAGAAAATTGAATTACCTAAAGTGCCAGAAGAAACCAAAATGATGTTGGAAGGGAAAATTATAATGATGGAATTAATAGAAGCAATCCAAAAACAAAATAATGGAAAAGCGCCAGGACCAGATGGCCTGCCAGCAGAAATGTACAAAGCCTTACAGGACACTATAAGTGAAGTGTTATTAGAAGTTGTAAATGAAATTTTGATTTAAGTTTTGATTAAATCGTGTGTACATGATTTGATTAAAGCTAAAATACCCAATTCATGGATGGAAGTGTATATTACCATCATACCAAAAGAAGATGCTGACTCACAACAAGTGAAGAATTATATTTATTTATTTATTTATTTATTTATTTGATTTGCCAATTGTTTACAAGATAATAAGTATAAATGTATACATAGTTGTGAATACATGAAATGGGTACATATAAGAAAAATAAAAGAATAAGAGAAACAATAGGACAGGGACGGTAGGCACGTTGGTGCGCTTATGCACGCCCCCTACAGGCCTCTTAGGAAAGGGGTGAGGTCAATAGTAGACAGTCTAAGGTTAAAGTTTTTGGGGTTTGGGGAAGAAACTACAGAGTCGGGTAGAGTATTCCAGACATTGACCACTCTATTGCTGAAGTCGTATTTCCTGCAATCAAGTTTGGTGCGGTTTACTTTGAGTTTGTATCTATTGTGTGCTCTTGTGTTGTTATGGTTGAAGCTGAAGTATTCATTGACAGGTAGGACATTGCAATGTATGATTTTATATACCATGCTTAAGTCAGACCGAAGACGGCGTAATTCAAGGTTTTCAAGTTCTAGAATTTCAAGTCTGGTGGCATAAGGTATTCTACAACGAGTAGAGGAGTGGAGAACTCTTCTTGTGAAATATTTCTGGACTTTCTCAATTGTGCTAATATCAGATACGTAGTGTGGGTTCCAGACTGATGAACTGTATTCGAGTATTGGTCTAGCAAATGTTTTGTATGCTCTGGTTAGTAGTGTGATATTACCAGAGAAAAAGCTACGTAGGATTAGGTTAACAACTCTTAATGCCTTTTTGGCTATGTAGTTGCAGTGGGCTCTAGCACTTAGATCATTAGAGGTGAGTATTCCAAGGTCCTTTACAGAGCTTGAGTCATCAACAAGATCTTGACTATTCAGCTTGTATTTTATTTTCTGATTTTTTTTGCCAATATGTAAGACAGAGCATTTATTTGTTGAGATTTGAAGTTGCCATTTGTTTGACCATTCTGATACATAGTCGAGGTCTTTTTGGAGGGTAGCAGTATTGTCAGTGGTGTTGAATAGCTTTATATCATCAGCGAAGAGAATGCCATTGCTCTTGATATGATCACAGAGATCATTTATGTAGAGTATGAAGAGAGTTGGTCCTAGAACACTGCCTTGGGGAACACCACTATTGACAGGTACTGGATTTGATAGTACGCTCCCGATTTTGACCATTTGTTGTCTGTTTGACAGGAATGCTTCTATCCAGTTATTCAGTTGTCCAGAGATACCAATATCGTTGCTGAATTCAGAGTATAAGATATCTGCGTCAATAATGGCTGAAAGATTGAAGAGATATTTAAATTATTATATATATATAGATCAAAATGGTTTTCTACCTAAGAGATAAATAAGAGACAATATGAGAATAATTTTAAGTAAGTTGGAATATTATGAAGTGCATCCGGAGAAGCAGATAGCATTGATATTTTTGGATGCACAAAAGGCATTTGATAATGTGAATTGGCAATTTATGTTGACACAAATGAAGGAAATGGAATTTGGGGACAGATTTATAAATATCATTAAGACTATACTATAAACAATATACGAAGGTATTGGTTAATGGATAGTTGACTGAAAAAATACTGAGAAAGGAACAAGACAGGGATGTCCTTTATCCACATCGTTTATATTAATCTTAGAAGTGTTAAATAGAACTGTTAGGAAAGATAAAGAAATAAAAGAGATGGAAATAAGAAGAAGTGTACAAGTTACAGGCATTTGCAGATGACTTGGTTTTTATATTAGAAGAACCTTTAGGAACAGGACCTAAATTGATAAAGAGAATAGAGAATATGGGAAAATGGCTGGATTAAAATAAACGAAGGGAAAACAAAAGATACTGGTGAAAAATATGACAGAGAAACAGAAAACAGAATTGACAAAGGGTACAGATATGCAGATTACAAAAATAGTTAAATACTTAGGAATACAACTGACAGAGAGGTGTGGAACAATTAAAGAAGATAATTATTATAAATAAACAGATTAAAACAGTTAGAAAAATGGGGCAATATCATTAACTGGAAGAGTGGCAGTGATTAAAATGAATATATTGCCTAAAATACTATATCTGTTTCAGTCAATTCTGATAAAGCTAGAGAAAAAATATTTTGAAGATATTAACAAAATGGTGTTGAAATATATATGGCAACGAAAAAAAACATGTATTAATATTAAAATGTTACAAGATGCTAGAACCAGAGGAGGATTTGGTCTACCTAATTGGAAGATTTACTGTCAGGCCATGACCTTAACATGGATGAAAGAATGGATATTGCTGAGGAATAAAAGGTTATTAATGTTGGAAGGACATGATTTACAAATAGGTTGGCATGCATTTCTATGGTAGAGGAAAGGGAAAACACATGGGTACTTCCAAAGACATATGGTCAGAGATGCATTGTCACGTACTGTATATGGGAAAAAACTAGGGAACAGCACTACATGAAGATAACAGTCTGGTTATTGACAATAGAAGCCTTGTATATCCAAATGTTTGTAAAATGGGAAGTATTACCAGATATAAAGATATTTTAAATGAAAAGGGTGAGCTCAAAATAAAACAAGAATTGAATGAACAAGGATTAGAGATACAATGGTATTCATATATGCAGATACAAACAAGGTATGAAAAAGACATTAAAGATGAAGGGATTAATAAAGATTTGACAGAACTGGATAAAATACTATCAGGAACAGAGGATAAAATGATTAAAAGATTATATTGTTATCTAGTAGGTGTCAAGTAGGAACAAGAACAAGTTAAAGAAACAATGGGCAATTTTTTTTGGATATGCTGTAGAATTGGATAAGTGGCAGAAATTATGGGAGAGGAATTATAAACTGATAATATCGACAATATATAAAGAGAATTTGTACAAGATGTTTTACAGGTGGCATTTAGCACCAGCAAAATTAGCGAAAATGTTTAAAGATAAATCAATTAAATGTTGGAAATGTCATCAAATACCAGGGAACATATTACCATATGTGGTGGACTTGCACAGAAGCAAAAAAGTATTGGATTAAAATACTCACATGGTTGGAAAACGTAGTCACCGAACCAGTAGTAACACCGGTTGAATCCCACCCCTGCTTTAGTCCCATTTTTTCCTCATAACAACTGTGAAATGAGCTGTGCTGAGAGAAAATAACCAACTCAGCCACTCATGTTTAATTGAAATCTGCTTCCTTGCAGTTTTCACTGGGCAATAGTCCTGATCTTTTCTGCATACTAAACATATCCACTTCCTTTAAACAATATTTGTAGGACATACTTTCCAGAACATCCAATTTCACTACACACAGTCCACATATACTAGAAACTGCCTTTTGCAATGATAGTGATTTTGTCAGTGCTGAGGGTGTTCAAGTGGTGCTCAGATGTTTTGGAATTGTGCCCAAGATTTCTATTAGTATTGGTTCTATCAATTTTTTATTTTGCTGTAGTCCAATTCTATTTGCAGATTTTTATATTTTGTGATTTTTCCCCACCTTTTTCTCTTCTGCTGTGTCCAGGTATTGCAATGTCCACTATCCAGACTTCTTTTTTGTCTTATTGAAAATGGTTGAGTCTGGGTTGTTATGAGGCAGGTGCCTATCTGTTGGAATTCTTGTTCCAGAGCCTTTTTGTTTTCTATAACTTCATCTATTTTGTGACCTCAATAGTTTTTGTTTATAGGCAAGTAGTACTTCTGGGAGATAGTCCAGTGTACCATTGTAACATAGTTATACCCTTGCTTGTAGTCAGTCTATACAATCATCTTACAAAAAATCTAACTAGGTGAACCACTCTATCTTTAGTTTCTTTGTAGAGGTGGCATTTGCTGTCTGTTGCTGTGTTCTCGCCGCTGTCTTTGTATGCATTTGTTGTTAAGGTTTGGTCTTGTATTAGTCCTTCTGTCTATTTCTTCAGTTTCCTGCTCTTAGCTGTTGCAAGATCTTGTTATCCTTTTTTGCCTGCTATTTATTAAATTTGTCTTGCCATGTCTCTTTTCTGTTCTTTTTTAAAAAAATAAATTTTATTAGATATAATCTTTAAAAACATTGAACGTGGTGGACTTCTTTGGAATACATTTTGTCATTAAATATTATGTTAAGTACTCTAAAAATATGTGTGTGTGTGTGTGTGTGTGTGTGTGTGTATAATCTTCATACATTCCTTTCCATTACCTTTCAGATAAATCATATAATTCCTTATATCCTTCCTACAACTCTTTTAGTCCTTATTCCATTTTGCAAACTCCCTTTTTATTTGCCTCCAGTGGTAAAATTTATTCCATATTATATAGTATTCTGACTCATCTTTATCCTTCAATTACAATATCAACCTATCCATTTCGGCGCATTGAAATATCTTATTTATCACCTCATCTTCCCTAGGAATTTTTCTAACCTTCCAGTTTTGGGCAAATATTATTCTTACTGCCATAATTACATGGATTATTAGGTAGGTATCAGCTTTACTGAACTTCTCTGCCATAATTCCTAATAAGAACATCTCAGGTTTGTAGTTTATTTTTAGCCCCGTCATTTCCATTAACCACAGCCAAATTTTATACCAGAACTCCTCAGCCTTTTTACAGGACCACTATACATGGTTATATGTGCCCCGTTCTGTCAGACAATTCCAACAGTTAGGTGATTGGTTTCCGTACAATCTTGCTGGTGGGAGGTGCCACCTATAGAACATCTTGTACAAGTTTTCCTTGCATGATGTGGCTAATGTTGTTGTATCTTTTTCATACTGTAATTGTATTTGGAGATGGGCCCACTATTCCAGAACTACTCCTTGTTGTTTTAAGTCCGGTCTCTATTTAAGTTGGCCCACATCATTTATAGTATCTTTATAGGTAATGGCTTTTGTCTGGTTATGCAAGTTTGGATAAACTATTGCCTCTGGTGGCGATAACCAGGCTGGCAGTTCCATATAATTTTGAAGTTTAATTTTATTCCAAATCAGAAGTAGGGCTTGTCGAATTTTGTGTCTTAAAAAATATTGATGGACGGTGTTTCTGCCAAGCCACAAATATGCATGCCAGCCCTATTGTAGGTCGTGTCCTTCTAAGTGCAAGAGTCTTTTATTTTTTAAATTTATCCAGTCCTTAATCCAGGTAAGTGTTGCTGCCTGATAGCATAATTCCCATCCTGGAAGTCCAAATCCTCCTCTTTCTTTTGTATCTTGTAGTAATTTCAATTTAATATTGGGCCTCTTTCCTTGCCATACAAAATTTAACGTCAATTTATGCAAGCCTCCAAATAATTTTTTGGCTAATTTTATTGGTATATTTTGAAACAGGAAGAGCACTTTGGGTAGTATGTTTATCTTAATTGCTGATATTCTTCCTATAACGAGAGTCTTATATTGTTCCATCTTTCCAGATCTTTTATTTGTTTCAGCAGTTTCTCATAGTTATCTTCTTTAATCGTGGAGCAGCGTGCCGAGATGTTAATTCCTAAATATTTTATTTTTTGACTATCTGGCTGTCCAATTTCATAGCCAGGGTTTCTTTCTGTTTGTTAGTCATATTATTAACTATCATTTTTGTCTTCTTTATTTATTTTTAATTCAGCTACTTCACCATATTCCTCAAGCAATTCTAATCATTTTGGGCCTGTTGATTCTGGGTCTTCCATAATGAATACCAAGTCAGCAGCAAATACTTATAATTTAAAGATTTAAAGATGTCCATGTATCTCTCTTCTGTTCTTTATTTGGTTTTTCTATAGGCCTATTTGGTCTCTTCAATATTCAATAAGCCTTTATGGTATACTAGCTTCAGCACATTTTCTTCGCTGTTCTTCAGATATTCTTCTAATCCGTTTTTTTTTCATCTTCAACAGTCTGATGTACTTGCAACATCCCATGCCCACCTATTCTTTTTAGTAAGTTGAGTGTGTGTTAACATCACTCTATGCATGAAGGACATAATTCATTGTCATTTTTGGTCTTCCTATCCATGGCTTCTAGTTCAAACCTGAGTGCACTATTCTAGCTGAATGATAGGAATTGCCCAGGTGTTCATTGCCTTGATGGTATTTTTACCACTGAGTTTGGCCTTCAAAATGTTATTCTCATGATGTAGTTCACTACTAACTTTCTTGACTTCAGTGTGCTTGATGTTGTTAGCCCGAGAGATGGTCGTATATGTAGTGATGTTCTTCATATAGAATTTAGGTGTTAAACTCCATTGCAATATCTTGGCTGAATATGTGTATTGTATAATGTTGAGCAGTAATTCTATTTCAGTTGCTGTTTTCCCTGTAAACTTCTGATCATCCATTTGAAGGAGGTGGGATAGCCTGAAATTTTTTTTGGATATTTGATAGCCAGGCCTGACATATTCAGTATTTTTGACTACTGCAATGACAAATAGTACTGGTAATGGTAGGTTCTTTTCCCAGATATTGTTATGGACCAAACGTAGTCACCTAATCGGTAGTAACACTGGTTGATTTCCAACACTGCTCTTGACCTATTCAGATATTTACATTTCGATACAGCAATCTTAAATTAGTGGATCAACAAAATGCTCTAGACATAATGTACTTGGACATTAGTAAGATCCTTGTCAAAGTAGACCACAATATGCTACTTGGTAAGAAAGAAAAATTTGGACTAAACAGATCATGACCAAATGAATTTGTAACTGGCTGACCAATCACATTCAACATGTAATCCTTAATGGAATTGCATTACATGGAGGGAAGTATACAGTGGGTACCTGAAGATTATGTCTTAGATCCAATATTCTTCAACAACTTCATAAATATTTTACATGAGGAGATAAAGGGGAACTCGTTAAATTTGTAGACAAAACTAAACTCGGGAATAGTCAATACTTCAGAAGAAGACGAACATTAGGTCTTATCCAATAAAATACAGTTTGATGGTAAAAATATTGTGCATGCTTAGATAAGAAAAACTAAATACACGAGTGTAGAATAGATAGTATCTGTTCAATAGTAGTGAGTGAATAGGATGTAAGCGTCCTAAAGGACAACCACTTAAATATGAGCCAGCAAGATTCTGCAGCTGCCAAAAAAGTCAGTGGATTTCTAGGCTCCATCAACAGAGAGATAGTATAAAGGTCATATGTGCTGTTTTTTATTGTATTGGTGAGACCATAATTGTAATAATGCATCCAGTTTTGGTCACCATGAATTAAGAAATTTCTTGACAGCAACAATAATTAATCAGTGGAATAGCTTGCCTTCAGAAGTTGTGGGTGCCTCATCACCAGATGTTTTCCAGAAGAGACTTAGCCATTTGTCTGGAAAGGTATGGGATCTCCTGCTTGAGCACGGGATTGTATTAAAAGGCCTCATTAAAAGATCTGTTATTCTGTTAGATTTATTGGAATATAATTGATTCCAGAGTAATTCTAGAAAAAAACAGAATAGTTTCTGAAGATTAAAATGGGGGGGCTTTTCTGGTGTATATTTGTAGTTCATGTGAGCAAAATTTCATAATTCATTTTAATCATAACTATTAGCCAAAACAGTACTGATAGTTCTTCCCTAGGTTGTGTTTGCCTATAGAAAAGAAATATAATTCTGTGTAACTTTTTTCCTAGTTGATAATGCAGATTTTTTTTTTAATAATGAAAGTCCTTCTAATCTCTTTCTTTTTGTCATGCAGCTATTGCTGTCCTGAAGGATAAAGAAGCTGGATCATTCATTGTCCGTGACAGTCATTCCTTCAGAGGTGCCTATGGTTTGGCCATGAAGGTTGCTATACCTCCTCCTTCAATATTACAGTTAAACAAAAAAGGTAACTCCTTCCCTCAAAGAGGTTAAAGAAATTTATCCTTAATATTTTAAAACTCCATGGATCAGACTTCATATTAATGCAGAACCATTGAAAATTCTAAAGGGCTTACAAACTTTTAAAAATCACTATATATACGTATGTGTTTGTGTGTGCATGGGTGCATGAATAAGTTTTCGGTTACAGATTAATTAAGCACCTCATAGGGGTAATGTCATTGCCCAGAAGATCATTGGTTGCCCTCTCCCTTCTTTGGAAGAGCTTTATAGCCCTCGCTGCCTTAAAAAAGTTCAAAACATTCTCAAAGATCCATCTCATCCTGGGCACCCCTTTTTTGAACTATTACCATCTGGCAGATGGCACAGAATAATAAAAACAAGGACAAATAGGCTGAAAAACGGCTTCTATCCCAGGTCAGTAGCTCTTTTGAATTCTGCTGTATAGTGCAGTGTTGGTGTGGTGTCGGGGGTTTCTGGTTGAATGTGTGAAGGGTGAAGGATGTGTGTTTGTGTTTATTTTCATGGTCGTGGTCATGATTCAATCCAAAAAGAGATCACTTTGGCGGAAAAACAAATCTGGTCACGTTGCCAACTTCAGAAGCTGATACAAACATTTATGCCACCAGATAAAAACTGAATGCACCAATTATCACATTAAACAAGAGGAAAACCTTCTACGCACCAGTTCTACCCGTGCTTTCTACAGTTTTGTAAACAACAAACTAAAAGACTCAAGGTCCATCCCACCCCTGAAAGGACCTAATGGTAAAGACTGCAACGACGACACTATTAAAGCCAACCTCTTTAACACATCCTGTGGCTCAGTATTTGTAAACATGCCCAGTATTACCTAGTTGAACCACAGACAACTACAATGGTCTAATACATACCGGTTTTACAGTAGACAATGTTGAAAAAGCACTACTCAATCTAAAACCATCTCTGTTGGACTGGACGGAATATGTGCCTACTTCTTAAAAATGCTATTCACTGCCATAGCCGTGAAGGTAAGCATAATCTAATCCAAAGATAAGCATAATCTTTGAAAAATCTTTCAGGACCAGCTTCTTGCCAAAACTATGGTCACAAGCCACGGTCATCCCCATCTTCAAAAAGGGAGACCCCAGCCTAGTTGAAAATTACAGACCAATATCTTTATGCTGCGTCACCTGTAAAGTCATGGAATCAATTATTAATCAATCCATTATCCTCCACTTAGAGACAAACCTACTCTCTAATAAACAATTTGGTTTCAGAAAAAAACTCCTGCAATCTGAAACTCTTACACTGCAAAAACATATGGACTACACAACTTGATCAGGGCAAAGCAATAGACGCAATCTACATAGACTTCTGTAAAGCCTTTGATTCAGTGGTACATGACAAACTACTCCTAAAACGAAAATCTTATGGTATCTCTGGACACCTGCATAATTGGATAGAAGCATTCCTGTCAGACAACAAATGATCAAAATTGGGAGCGTTAAGACCTTGTTAATGATCCAAACTCTGTCAACGATCTTGGAGTACTCATCTCTAATGATCTAAGTGCTAGAGCCCGCTGTAACTACATAGCCAAAAAGGCATTAACAGTTGTTAACCTAATCTTACGTAGCTTTTTCTCTGGTAATATCACACTACTAATTAGAGCATACAAAACATTTGCTAGACCAATACTTGAATACAGCTCATCAGTCTGGAACCCACATTATGTATCTGATATTAACACAGTTGAGAAAATGCAGAAATATTTCACAAGAGTTCTCCACTCCTCTATTCGTTGCAGAATACCTTATGCCACCAGACTCGAAATTCGAGACCTAGAAAATTTACGCCGCCTTCAGTCCGATCTAAGTATAGTATATAAAATCATACATTGCAATGTCCTACCTGTCAATGAATACTTCAGTTTCAACCATAACAATACAAGAGCAAACAATAGATACAAACTCAAGGTTAATCGCACCAAACTTGATTGCAGGAAATACGACTTCAGCAATAGAGTGGTCAATGTCTAGAATACTCTACCTGACTCTGTGGTTTCTTCCCCAAACCCCAAAAACTTTAACCTTAGACTTTCTACTGTTGACCTCACCCCTTTCCTGAGAGGTCTCTAGGGGTCATGCATAAGCGCACCACTATGCCTACCGTCCCTGTCATATTGTTTCTTTTATTTTTTTTATATGTATCCATGTATTCATAACTATGTTTTTACTTATACCTATTATCTTGTAAGCAATTGACAAACCAAATAAATAAAAAATAAACGATCTGCACTGAAGATGGTGCTTGATTTCGTTGTATGAGGTGCAGTGACGATAAAGTAAACTAAACTAAACTAAAAACAAAGCATTCTTTATAGGTAAGCATATATGTATCTTCATGTCAGTTTTTGACTCCAGGCAACTATCTGAACAAGTCCAGGCTGGAAAAGTCCCAGTTTTCTTGGCAAGATTTTTTTTCAGAAGTTGTATGCCATTGCCTGTTTTCTAGAACTGAGAGAATGACTGCCCAAAGTTACTCTGGGTTCATGTCTAAGAGAAAACTAAAATTTACTGTCTTCCAGTTTCTAGCCTTGGGCCTTACTCACTACACTAAAGAAGCTCTGTTAATACTTATGCGTTTGGCATTAAACTATGAATTGACAAAACAGAAGCATTATTATGCAATATGGATGCCAAAACAATTTAGTTAAAAAATAGCAAAACCTCTTAATTGATCATACTGCATGAAGGTTAGTTTCTTATTTGGAAAACATGTATGTAAATTTGGAAAAACGTGCATAGAAAATGTACTTTCCAGTTATGTAGCTGAAGCATCCAGCAACTTGCAACCAGGCCAAACATACTACATCTGGATCCAGTTACAGAGTTCATTTGATGAGGTACCAGGGATAAAGCACTTCTAATGAAAAATTAACAGGAAAAAAACCTGAGATATTTGGATTGATTATATGACAAACAGATCAAGGAAGATTCTCCCCTGGGAAGTAGGATTTGGTGCTAGAATATAATAGTTACTAGGAATCTTAGGTAAAGTTGTGAGAAATTGAGAGAACTTGGAATAATTTGGATTTTGGAATGAAATAAATGTGCAGTTATTTCAAGGAAGGTAGACAATATTTAATATTTGTGTAATCAAGACTGGCATATAATGCTAGAATTTTAGGATAGTTATTTTCAAATAAGTACTTCAAATTATCAATATAAGCTGAGCAGAGCAGAGGAGCCATGTTGGCACAGTGATTACAATGCTGGTGGAGCCAAAGCTAGAGATAGTGAGGAGGTAAATAAATCCTGATTTTGCTTTAATCTCTAGACTTAGCTCCATAGGAGAAAAAAAGGTCAAGATTTTTCCCCCTCTTCATTAGCACTAGCTTTAGCTCCTCAGCATAATTGGAAAGCTAGCAGAGCTGATGCTGAGAAAGCTAAGGATAGCGATGAAAGAAAAAACATCAGGTTTTCTTCTTGATTATGGCACATGGCCAAAAACAGCAGCCTTTCCTTCTTCCCTGACTTGAGCTCTGAGAATCTTTGAAAAGTATATGTATGATTGTAACAGGTTGTGTAGGACAGAGGCATTTGGGCTATGAGACTCCAAGGGGCAGGAAGCAAAGCATGAGATATCTCGGGGTGTGGAGAAGCCTTGGGAGGCTCAATGCAGGTCGATATATGCCTGAAATAGGCTTCCTAGAGTCTGAAGCACCCCATGTTCCACTTAATGACCTATGCACTTATTTAATGAACGCATTGGGAGAGAAGGAATAGAGCAGTTGTTCATGAGGCTGTTCATTTAACAGTCATCCCGACTTTCATCAGTAATAGGCAGGGTCCGTTACTGCTATAACTCTATATACTGTGTTTTAATTAAATTGATTAAACAAATAGCCTACTTAGGAAAAAATAAATAAAAATGTTATCTTTGTTGTTGTGAACTTTATTGAGAGACTGTTAATACATCTCAGATTATTTTTCATCCTGGGATTGTAGATTGACCAGTCCAAAGTTTTCTCATTCTTGTTTGGGTGGAAAACAGTGGTTCTTAACAAAATTACACATTGCTTATATAATGGGATCAGCAGAATGTCAACTGTAATTTGGTTATTTACAGAAGTATGCCAACAATGTTAATCACAACTTTCCTTCCCAATCTTTCCATCAGCCTTGCCCATCTGGGTTACCCTCCCCCTCCCCCTCAAAAATGCAAAAAGAAAGAAAGCTCTGAGCCAAGCTTTGATAGATTCTTTCAAAGAAATTTCAGACATCAAAATAAATAAACGGTCAATATTTCTAAGCTTTATATTTTACTTCTGTTAGGTATACTAAAATTGAATTGCAAATAACTAAGCAATCATTGAATAGCAAGAAAATAAATCAGTAAACTATATAACTGTTAGCTGTCTTCTAGATTGTTTTAAATACAGGCCTAACTTTAACATTATGAATTCAGCCATTTTAAGTTATCATGAGTCATTAAACAATTTTTTTGTAAATTGTGGCTATAATGATTTTATGCTACCCCTTAACTTGTGTAATGTGCAATGAAATTAATCTGAATTGTAATGCTTGTCTGTAAGAATACATTTCTTATCCTTTCATTTACTATCATTGTATGCCATAGTTGGAGACACTTCCAATGAACTTGTGAGACATTTTCTGATTGAGTGTACCCAGAAAGGAGTGAGATTGAAAGGATGTCCCAATGAGCCGTATTTTGGTAAGCATTCTTTGTATCATATTATTCATATATATTTCATTAGATATTATAAAACATGGGAAGTATTTTTCTATAAAATGAACAACACAATTATTCCCTAAAACAAGAACTATTGCTAATCTTTGTGGGCAAAGCTTACATATTTTATTTTTTATTTTAATTTAATTTCTGGGGGACACTGATAATTTTTATTTGCACTGTGTTAAATTTATATTATTTCATAATAAATGAATTAATGACTTTTGAATACTTTGAAGCTTGAGATTTTGTTTCTTTATAGCTTTTTTATATATTCTCTCTTTAATCTCTTTTATACTTCTGATATTTTGTCTCCCTGGTTTACATTTTGCATTCATTTCCTATAATTGTTCTAGGGAAGTTCCTACAGCCTTATAAAAGTAAAGTCCTACTGGAAGAAAAGGAAACACTTCCTAAAATGGGAGTGAAATGTTATGATTTCTAGATGGTTTTTGTTTTGCTTTAGTTTGCTTACTTTTAAAAAACAAACAAACATAAAGTATACAATATCAAATTTGTTCTGTTCTTAATGTTCCAAAATACAGATATATAATTAAAAATGTTCTACTTTAACAGACTAGATTTTTACTTTTGTGATGGAGAAAGTAGTACATACTTTGTCTGATGAAAGGATGATTCCAAATTTATAGGACATATTATCTTACCTCCAGTACTCCAATTTCAAACTCCAATAATTATTTGGGATACTATATAATGTTTTTTTCTGTTTGTTCTGTTGATGTCTCCTATTTTGTGGAGATAGAGGCAGGCACCATTTAATTACTTTTATTTCAATTGAATGTGGCTAGAAGAGTTTTGGTGGCTATGTGTGTGATCCCTTATAAAACAAATAATCCATGCAAACCACTGAAAATATGCAAGTACTGATGGATATGATAAATTTTGGTGAGGATAACTTATTTCCTTATTTATTATTAAATTTTGCTACCCATCTCACTATGGCTCTGCGTGCGTGTGTGTTAGTAAAAATGCAGGTTAAACTAAAAGATGGGAAGGAAGGGAGCAGAATGTACAGAAGTGGGAGGTGGACTCTGCTATTAGTCTGTTAACCATCTCCAGTGTGATACTGCCCAATTGGGGCTCCAAGCCAACTAGCAGAGCCAAGTCTTCAGGGTAGTCAGGAATGTGGGAACCAATCTCGCCTCACATGGCAAGATGTTCCAGAGAGCCGGAGCCACAGCAGAGAAACCCCACCAATCAAAATTATCTTACTGACAGAGAGTCCACATTATACTTGCTCTGCTAGGACAGGTGAGGCAGGCCAGCCCCAGTGGGTGAAACAGTTTCTCAGGTGGTCTGGACCTGTGCCATGTACGGCTTTAAAGGTAATAATGTTGAATTGCATCCAGAACAAACCGGCAGCCAGTGCAGCTGACAAAACAGTGAAGAAATGTGGGCCATTCTGTGGGGCCCAGAAGCTTTCCCTAGAGCTGGCACACTCTGCAGCATTTATAGCTTTGGAATGTTCTTTAATGTACCCCCATGTAGAACGCATTGCAGTAATTCAGACATGAGATGATCAGAGCTTGAATGACTGAGTATAGGGACTCCTGATCTGGAAAAAGCCACAATGGATAAAGAACTTAAAGTTGTGCAAAGATTCTCCTAGCTGCAACTTTCACCCTGCTCTTCGAGCAGAAATTGCAAGTCCAGGAGAATCCTCAAATTGTGAACCGGGTCTGTTTGGAGTACTGCAGTATAGTATAGTCATAGTATGAGGGTTTTTTTAATCTCTTGACTGAACATTTCTGCAGCCAACATCTAATGGATGGGTAACTCCAAATATGGAAGTCTTATAAACCTATATATAGATGTTATTTCATATAGAAATAAATATTCAAAAAATGTGAAGCAGAATCAGCTGGATATGATAATTGGCCGGTATTATTGGACAAAAGATGATCTAGTATAATTTTAACTCCTTGCAAAACCTCTTATCCAAGAGAAAAATATTGTACCCATAGTACAATAGAAAAAAAGTTGCAGCCTCATTTAATAATTAGTTCTTTGCATAGAGAGAGTACTAAATAATATAATTTCTCCCAATATTATCCCTATCAATGGAGAGATGCATCTTTAGGTGTTGCTCATACACCTGTTGCTCTCTTGTTTGGCCTACCTTTTCCTGGATTGACTATCTGAAAACGTTGTGATTCTGTAATAAGAAATACAGAATATAAAAGTTAAAATACATACATAACTTACAAAAACTGCATGTATTTTTTAATCCAGTAAAAAGATTTACTTTATGGTTTTTTTTGTTTGTAATTACAGGAAGTTTGACAGCTTTGGTGTATCAACATTCCATTACCCCTCTGGCATTGCCTTGCAAGCTACTCATCCCAGACCAAGGTATTGCTGTTTTTATTATAAACTTTTATTTATTACACATGAAACTCGGTCAACTGAATAATAATTATTATTATTATAAACTTTTATTCATTAAACATGAAACTCAGTCAACTGAACGTTTAAAAATGTATCACAAATATCATTGACTGGCTCTGATGATTGATACGGGTTGCTGCCAGCATCCTAGGAATAAAATACAATAGAATATAATAGAATTCTTTATTGGCCAAGTGTGATTGGACATAAAGAATTTGTCTTTGGTGCATATACTCTCAGTGTACATAAAAGAAAAAATAAAATAGATTCATCAAGAATCATGATACAACACTTAGTGATAGTCCTAGGTTACTAATAAGCAATCAAATCATATTAGGAAACTAATAAAAGAATATAAGTTGTAAAGATACAAGCAACACGGTTATAGTCATAAGTGGGAAGAGATAGGTATTAGGAAGTGTTATAATCTAGTAGTAGGAATAATAGTAATATAGTCTTAGTAAATAAGTTGACACTGTTGTGAGACTTGTTTAGCAGAGTGATGGCATTCGGAAAAAAAAACTCCTTTTGTCTAGTTGTTCTGGTGTGCAGTGCCCTATAGCGTCATTTTGAGGATAGAAGTTGAAACAATTTTTGTCCAGAATGCGAGGGGTCTGTAGATATCTTCACAGCCCTCTTTTTGACTCATGCAGTATACAGGTCCTCAATGGAAGGCAGGTTGGTAGCAATTATTTTTTTCTGCAGTTCTAATTATCTGTTGAAGTCTGTATCTGTCTTGTTTGGTTGCAGACTCAAACCAGACCATTATAGAGGTGCAGATGACAGACTCAATAATTCCTCTGTAGAATTGAACCAGCAGCTCTTTGGGCAGTTTGAACTTTCTGAGTTGGCGCAGAAAGAACATTCTTTGTTGTGCGTTTTTGATATTAGATGTCCATTTTAAGTCTTGAGTTATGATAGAACCTAGGAACTTGAAGGTCTCTACTGTTGATACTGTGTTATCTAGTATTGTAAGAGGTGATTGTATAGGAGGGTTTCTCCTAAAACCTACCACCATTTCTACAGTTTTGAGTGTATTCAGTTTAAGATTGTTTCTGGTTGCACCACAGGGCTAGTTGTTCAATATCCTGTCCGTATGCAGATTCATCATTGTCTCGAATGAGACCAATCACTGTTATATCATCTGCAAACTTCGGTACTTTTAACAGAGGGATCTTTTGAGATGCAGTCATTGCTATATAGAGAGAAGAGAAATGGAGAGAGAGCACAGTCTCGGGGGGCTCTTGTGCTAATTGTACAGGAATCTGATGTGATTCTGCCTATCTTCACCTGCTGCTTCCTGCCTGTTAGGAAGCTTATGATCCATTTACAAGTGTGGTCAGGTACACTTTAGCTGATTTAGTTTAGTTAGAAGAATATCTGGAATGATGGTATTGAATGCTGAGCTGAAATCTACAAAGAGGACTCTTGCATAGGTCTTTAGAGATTCAAGATGTTGTAGGATGTAGTGCAGAGTCATATTAACAGCATCATCTGTCAATCTATTTGCTCGGTAGGCAAATTGCAAGGAGTCTTACAGCGGATCCGTGAGGGTTTTCAGGTGGGCCAGCACTAGCCTTTCAAAGGTCTTCATAACTACAGATATTAGAACAACTGGCCTGAAATCATTCAGTTCCTTGATTGAAGGTTTCTTCAGCACTGGAATGATAGTAGAGCATTTGAAGCAAGAATGAACATAGCACATCTCTAGTGATTTATTAAAGATGCAGATGAAGATGGGCGCCAGTTGATCAGCACAAGCTTTTAAGCAAGAAGGAGTTATCTTGTTTGGGCCTGGTGCTTTTCCTGGCTTTTGTCTGTGAAATAGACCTTGTACCTCATCTCTGTAATCACCAGAGGTGGTGGACCCAACGGGATGGGGTAGGTTGTAGGAGGCTTGGCTGTTGTTGGTAGGTCTGAGATGCGGATTGTGGAGATGGATGGCAATAGTATTCTGCCAGATGTTGATTTCCTTCAGCGTGGAAAGGAGGCTTGGTGTAGCCAGTGGTATTTTAAAGAGTTTTCCACATGTTTGCTGGTTCATTTGTTGAGAACTAATTCCTTAGCTTCTTTTTGCTTCTCTGATCTCCCTTATTAATATGTTTCTGTCCTGATTGTATAGTATTGTATTGCCTTTTCTGTAGGCTTCCTCTTTGGTACAATGTAACTGCTTAAGTTTAGCTGTGAACCAAGGTTTATTGTTACTGAATATTCTCAGGTTTCTGATTGACACACCTAGCTCTCATACGATGTTACGGTATCTGTGAGTTCATCCAAGTCTGCAGAGTGTCTTCGAATACATTCCAATCAGTGCAGTCAAGGCAAGCCTGAAGCTTTAACTTTGCCTCCTCAGTCCAAGTCTTCACTGATTTAATTGTTGGTTTCATGGTTTTAAGTCTTTGTCTGTAAGCTGGTACAAGGTTAATCATACAATGATCAGAGTGTCCCACAGCTACTCGTGGTAAAGACCGATAAGCATCTTTTAATGTTGTCTAGCAATGATCTAAAGTATTATTGCCTAGTGAGACAATTGACTTGCTGAAAATATTTTGGTAGCTCTTTCCTTAGGTTTGCTTTATTGAAATATCCTAAAATAATTTGAAATGAATCTGGGTATTTAACTTCAGCCCACATAATCTGATCAGCTAGAGTTCGGAATGCATTGTTTATACAAGCTTGTGGAGAAACATACACAGCAATAAGGAGAAATGAGGAGAACTCTCATGGAGAATAGAATGGTTTGCAATTAATGTCTCACAGAATTTCTTTAGTATAGTTATATTTCTGGATCAGCAGCTGTTAATATATAAACATAAACCTCTCTTCTTTTTACCAGATGTTTCTTCTGTTCTGTCTGCTGTTTGTAATTAAAATCCTGGGATAAGCAGGCTACTATCATCAATTGACTTATTTAGCCAGGTTTCAGTGAAGTAGAGAACTGCTGTTGTAAAAATCAGAATTGCATCTATTTAAAAGAAGTATTTCATCCATCTTATTAGCAAGTGAACGTAAATTAGTTAGAAAGAGTGAAGGGAGAGGGATTTTTATCCCACTTTTCCTTAGTCTATTCAAAATTCCTGCTCACCCGGCTTTTTCATCTCCATTTGTTTGGTTTATTCATTGTTCAGAGGAACAATTGTTCAGAGCTTCCTGTATTGGAAACTCTTTTGCATTTGTAAAGACCGGGGTGGGGGGAGTGAAGTCACAGATAGTTGCCCATCAAAGAAACATTGCTTGATGTTTAGTAGTTAGTTTCTTGAGTAAGAAACCCGTAGATAATCACAGAGAATAATAAAAAACAGAAAAACTATCAGAGATCATTTCACCAAGGTTGCAGTTGTTGGTGCTATCTTGGCAGGAAGAGGCGTAACTTCTTAAAATGTATGTTCCGAGTAGCGCAGTCTTTTGCAGCTCCACTGGCACTATAGCAGGAAGCTGCAACTTCTTGATGTATTATTATCTTCAATTTGATTCACAGTCTGGGACTGGTAAAAACTTGAAAACTGGGACTTGAACTAAGTCTTAACCAAGGACCTAAGAGCTATTAAGTTAACATCTGATTATATAGGCAGTTCCAAGTAAGATATTTTTTTACAAAGTCAGGATATTCGGATAATGTTGTTGTTATTTTGTTGCATATCTCACAGTGAGGCTACTCAAGGCAGCTTAAAATAATAAAAAGGAAGAAAAAATAAAAGGCATGTAAACAGTACAGAAGTAAAACAACAGAAGAATAAAATAAACAATGACAAAGAAATAATGAGAATAAATACATCAATATAAGTTATATTTATATAATTTAAACATATAATTTAAAATATAAATATGAGATAATATATATAATAATTATATTAACATATGCTGTTAATAGTTTTTCAGAACAGCTTCATTGTAGCTAATAGTGAATCAACAATGGTTGTATTTAATAAATATGAGATTCAACATGATGTTTTATAACAATGTGATTTCTCATTGCACATCTGATGTTCAATTAAATAGTTTGAGTAACATCATTTTGGCACATGGTAATTATTATTTATTTTATTTAGGAGCTTTTTTTCACCATCAATAATGTAAAGCACAATAAAATGACGCTATAGGGTACTGCACACCAGAACAACTAGGCACAAGGACAGTTTTTCCCTGAATATGATCACTCTGCTAAACACTCTGCTAATTTTTATCAAATGATTAATTGATTTATTGTTTTTACTGATTAGTGTGATTGAATGTTTAGTGCATATAGTGTGATTACTGAATATCTGATTAGTAAAATCAGTGATTAAGTGAATTTAATTGACCAGTGTGTTTAGTGATTAATGTAATTAATTAGGCTGTTTGTTGCTTAGCAAAATTGTTTGATTAGAGTGATTTGAATAATTGATTGATTGATTTTTAGTAATAAGTAACCTTACTTTTGAATTGTTCTCTAACATCAATTAACATTTATTAATTACCAACATTCATTAAGTAACTGTCTACCTATCACATTAACTAGCTATTGTAATTGTTTAGTGTACTATTGCCATTGACCATGCCAGCCAAAAACTCCAAACCAAACCAAAACAAAAATATCTCTACCAATGACCTCCCAGACTCCTGCACATATTTCAGATGTCTTGAAACCATCAATGAAAGCGAAATTTACATCAAATGCTGCCTATACGACAATCTAACCCACCCTGCCTGCTTAAATGCAAATAAAAGCCTAGCTAATATGGTTAAAAATTCAGATACATTCTTTTATCTATGTCCATCATGTTCTCCAAAGCTAAACAAACTGAGTACCCTACCTGACAGAGTTGAAAGCATAGAATCATTCATTCACTCAATAGAAGAATACTTAGCAACACGTTTTGAAACAACTATACAAGCAAGCCTAATCTCTCTTGTAGGTATCAGCTTAAAATCAGATCCCACAACAACCACAACCACTACCTCAACTACAATCACAACTACAACCAAAAATAACCATAGCCTCAAACAATTACTATCCCATCAAATAATTCCACAAATAATATTCCCCTACTCATCAAAGACATCATGGAACGTGAACAGAAACGTCCAAATGCCATCTTATTTGGTCTCGAAGACACCAATGAATCAGATGACATCACCAAAGTTCGTAATATCATAAGCAACTCAAATACAACAAACATCTCTCCTAAAGATATCATTGAAATAACCAGAGATGACCCTGAGTTCAAATACAATGACGGCACTGTGGTCCCAAGATTTTGTAGAGTTGTATGCAAAAATGAGTCCAGCAAATACATATTCATTTATACAATAAACGCCATTGCAAAAACCAGTCCCAACCACAAAAAACTTTGCTCAAGACCAGACTTATCCATACTGCAAAGAATCCGCTCCTGTGAACTGCGCGCAGACCTCAAAAACCATCTAGACAATGGAGAAAAGGACCTATATACATTGACTGCAGTGCTGATTACATCAAAAGAAAGTCACATAACCCACAACTCCGCATCCAACTCCACCCTATCCAATCTAACATCACTCAAAACTAGGAAAGCATGCCCCTAACTACCTCTATTTGAACCACAACTGGCCTTAAAAGCAAGCTACTCAATGCAAGAAGCCTTGTAAATAAAATACCTGAATTTCTCCTCTTACTAAATACGGCTGAATTTGACATGTTTGTCTGTGAAACATGGCTCAATGCATCTCTCCCTGACTCCATTGCCACAGTAATAGACTATCATGTTTATTGATCAGATCGTGAAATCCGTAGAGGAGGTGGTGTTGCTATCTTCTATAAAAAGTCCCTACATCTAAAAAACATCCAAGTTACCCAGGAGCTTGCTATTCCTGAGACCATCGTCTGTGAACTGTCCTTAAATATCACATTTCGGTTCTTACTATGTTACAGAGCCCCTGATTATGACATTGAACATGCAAACAAGCTAAATACACTACTAACATGGACAGTATCCTGCCCAAACGCTGTTATCTTTCTTGGTGACTTCAATCTTCCTCATATTAACTAGACCCTTAACGAATGTACAACTGAACCCACACATGCAACCTTCTACAATGCAGTAACAAATTTGGGACTAGAACAACTAGTAACCAACAACACTAGACTTAACAACTGCCTCGATCTCATCTTCTGCAATAGTTTGAATTCAATTTACGGAATACAAATTAAAGAACCCTTTTCCAACAGTGACTACAACATGATTGACTTTTGTCTCAACATATGTCCACACAAAAATAATCACAACGACGGAATTCCCAATTATAACTTCAAAAAAGGCAACTATGATCTTATAATCAATGATCTCTCTTCCCTTGATTGGCAATTTCTATTCACTGGATGCAATACTGTAGAAGACCATAACAACATATTTGTACTTGAAGTCAAAAGAGTCATCAAACTACATGTACCAATAACAACTCCCAAAACCAGAAAAAACAAATTACACATAACAATAAGGAAGCTTCCATCCAAAAAGAAATCACTTTGGCGGAAAAACAAATCTGGTCACGTTGCCAGCTTCAAAAGCTGATACAAAAATTTATGCCACCAGATAAAGACTGAATGCACCAATTATCACATTAAACAAGAGGAAAACCTATGCACCAATTCCACCTGTGCTTTCTACAATTTTGTAAACAACAAACTAAAAGACTCAATGTCCATCCCACTCCTGAAAGGACCTAATGGTAAAGACTGCAACGACGACACTATTAAAGCCAACCTCTTTAACACCTTATTTGGCTCAGTATTTGTAAACAGCAATGGATCATGCCCAGTATTTCCTAATTGAACCACAGACAACTACAATGATCTAATACATATCGATTTTATAGAAGACAATGTTGAAAAAGCACTATGCAATCTAAAACCATCTCTATCAATTGGACTGGACAGAATATGTGCCTACTTCTTAAAAAAGCTATCCATTGCCATAGCCGAACCTCTAAGCATAATCTTTGAAAAATCTTTCAGGACCAGCTTCTTGCCAAAACTATGGTCACAAGCCACGGTCATCCCCATCTTCAAAAAGGGAGACCCCAGCCTAGTTGAAAATTACAGACCAATCTCTATGCTGCGTCACCTGTAAAGTCATGGAATCAATTATTAATCAATCCATTATCCTGCACTTAGAGACAAACAACCTACTCTCTAATAAACAATTTCGTTTCAGGAAAAAACTATCATGTAATCTGCAACTTCTTACACTGCAAAAACATCTGGACTACACAACTCGATCAGGGCAAAGCAATAGACGCAATCTACATAGACTTCTAATTTGATTCCGTGGTACATGACAAACTACTCTTAAAACTAAAATTTTACGGTATCTCTGGACACCTGCATAACTGGATAGAAGCATTCCTGTCAAACAGACAACAAATGGTCAAAATTGGGAGCGTCCTATCAAATTCTGTACCTGTCAACAGTGGTGTCCCCCAAGGCAGTGTTCTAGGACCAACTCTTTCCATACTCTACCTAAATGACCTCTGTGATCATATTAAGAGCAACTGTGTTCTCTTCGCTGATGATGTAAAGCAATTCAACACCACAGACAATACTGCTACCCATCAAAAAGACCTTGACTATGTATCAGAATGGTCAAACAAATGGCAACTTCAAATCTCAACAAATAAATGCTCTGTCCTATAAATTGGCAAAAAATAAATAAATCAGAAAATAAAATACAGGCTGAATAGTCAAGTCCTTGTTGATGATCCAAACTCTGTCAAGGATCTTGGAGTACTCATCTCTAATGATCTAAGTGCTAGAGCCCACTATTACTACATAGCCAAAAGAGTTGTTAACCTAATCTTACGTAGCTTTTTCTCTGGTAATATTACACTAATAACTGGACAGAGCATACAAAACATTTGCTAGACCAATACTCAAATACAGCTTTTCAGTCTGGAACCCACATTATATATCTGATATTAACACAGTTGAGAAAGTCCAGAAATATTTCACAAGAAAAGTTCTCTACTCCTCTACTCGTTGCAGAATACTTTATGCCACCAGACTTGAAATTCTAGACCTAAAAAACTAGAACTACGCCGCCTTCGGTCCGATCTAAGTATAGTATATAAAATCATACATTGCAATGTCCTACCTGTCAATGAATACTTCAGCTTCAACCATAACAACACAAGAAGCAAACGACAGATACAAATTCAAGGTTAATCGCACCAAACTTGATTGCAGGAAATACGATTTCAGCAACAGAGTGGTCATTGTCTGGAATACTCTACCTGACTCTGTGGTTTCTTCCCCAAACCCCAAAAACTTTAACCTTAGACTTTCTACTATTGACCTCATCCCTTCCCTAAGAGGTCTGTAGGGGGCGTGCATAAGCGCACCAATGTGCCTACCGCCCCTGTCCTATTGTTTCTTTTATTTTTTTATTTTTCTTATATGTATCCATGTATTCATACGTATGTTTTTTTTACTTATACCTATTATCTTGTAAGCAATTAACAAAAATAAATAAATAAATAAATAAATATAAATAAACTAATTCCCATAATACTCAAACTATTTAGTAAGACTGTATTACTATTATTCTCATCCTTCCTATTACCTATCTCTTCCAACTAATAACTATAACCATGTTGCTTGTATCTCTACAATTTATATTGGTTTATTTGTTACCTAGTATGATTTGATTGCTTATTAGTAACCTATGATTATCACTAAGTGTTGTATCTTATGATTCTTGATTAATGTATTTTATTTTTTCTTTTATGTTCACTGAGATCTATCAAAGACAAATTCCTTGTGTGTCCAGTCACACTTGGCCAATAAAGAATTCTGTTCTGTTCTACTCCATTCCATTCTATTATAGCATCTCTATAACTATTAAAAGCATTCAATAGATTAAATAAATTAACAGCCAACAAGGGTACACAGAAAGCAGGAAAATAGTGCAACAATTGATGTAGATAGCAATAGCACTTAGCCTTATATATTACTTCATAGCGCTTTACAGCCCTCTCTAAGCAGCTTATAGAATCAGCATACTGCCCCTAACAATCTGGGTCCTCATTTTATCAACCTCAGAAGGCTGAGTCAACTTTAATCCGGTGAGAATCAAACTCTTGTCAGCAGATGACAGGAAACATAATTAGAAAATAACCTTCATTGATGCCAAATATAACAAGTTATGAGCTTAGCCTATAGAAATAATTGGTGTTTTAAATCGCTCTCATTACACCATGTTCACAACTCTCTCAGTACTGTTATATACAGCATAAGGAATATGTGGTCTTAAAAGCTGATGGAAATTATTAACAACTGTACTTGGATTGAGTTTTCAATCCAAGTCATTTTGAAAACGTCTGTAATTTCTGTTTGTAGACCCTCTGGATGAGATTTCTGAAGCCTCCACACAAACCTCTGTAAATTCAGCTGCAGAGCTTTTGAAACAAGGAGCAGGTTCGTAAGTAGGTTCTAATCTTTTAATGCTGTCATCAGAAGAACTTTTCATGTGCATTAAACTTCAGTTGGCTATATTAATAGCTCATTCAAGCTTCATAGGCACCACATAGAAGGTCCTGAAAGAAAGAGACCAGGTCTGGAGAGAGTGGGCATACTTTTGCCCTTCTCTGGCCAATAAATCACTAATGTCACTTGAGAACAGCATAGTGTGTCAGAATTTGCATTTCTTGAACTGTTGTGGTTAGGAAAACACTATTTTAACATTAAAACTGAAAAATATGAATACTTCGTTGTGAACAAATTGGTGACATTAATATGATAAAAATAGAAAAAAGACAACATTTAGGTATATTTATCTGATTATGCAAATAGAGATATAGCCTAAATTTATATATCAAATCATTACATTAATTACTTCCTTCTGTCTTTAACTTAATTTTCTTCCAATTTTATAATTTTTTTCCTTAAAAAAATATTTTTTGATGCCTCTGTATTGTCAATGTTGACTCCTCCTGAATTTTCTTGCCAAGGTTTTGAAAGTGATTTGCTATTGCCTGTTTCCTATGGCTAAAATTCTGAGATTCATTAAAATCATATAGATTTTAAAATTCCATTTCAAATTCCATTTGTAATATGTATTTTAAAATGAATTCAATTTAGAAATGCAGTTATTGTCTAACCTGGTTTTAATTGCCCAAAATTTATTTTAATATTAATAAATTTTTAAAGAAAGATTATATGACTAATCACATAAATATGTACATTATCTGTCTGTCTGTCTATCATTTTTAAAGTTTGATAAACAGCAAAGTGAACTTAGATTAAAGAAAGGTGATATAGAAATAAATATTACACAAATTTCACTTTTTCTCAAAATGTTTTTTTAAAAACTGAGGGGAAATTCTTACCTCCACTTTCCCTCTGCATTACCACTTCAATATTTTTAGAAATTAAATTTCTTAATCAGGATCAAATTATTCTATTTGTAGCTTTGTTCATCATTTGCTTTTGCTTTGTTTTATAGCCTGCAACGTTTGCTACCTGAATTCTGTTGAAATGGAATCTCTAACAGGTCATCAAGCTGTGCAGAAGGCTTTGACCTTAACTTTAGTTCAAGAGCCTCCTCCCACCTCTACTGTAGTGCATTTCAAAGTGTCTTCACAAGGTATCACACTGACAGACAATCAGAGGAAGTAAGTATAGAAAGCAAAATTCTGTCCAGTACTATGATTTGTTTTTTCTGTGTTGTGCTGTTTGCTTAATTAAAATTAATACATTTCTGCTTTTTGGGGTCATTTCTTTGTATAATTATAATAATGTGCACTTAATTATATTTGTACACAAATTCAGAGGAATACTGTGAAGTTTTTCATTTGGAAAACTTTGAAGTTTTTGAAAGTGCTGTTGCATGCATGTAAATGTGTCACTTCAGAATGATCCCTAATAGTATTGCTTCTGTGATGAAGCTTCTTGCTCAGTTGTGTGCCTTCACCAATACTAGAAAAGTGGACATTGCAGGAACACAGGGTAGTTTTAGTGCCTCTACCTCCTCTATTCAATAACCCAGAAGTGTGAATAATTTTTTTTCTTCCACTATTACTGCTCTACTGTTGATGGTAAGAGTACTAATTCTTCAATTGGCACTCTTGCAATATTGCTTCTGAACAATTAGTTTTCTGAGCACAAAGATGCCAAACATCCATTCAAATTCAAGGTGAAGGAAGCTTTCTAGCCTGTACAAGAGACAGTGCAGTGCCTGTAGCTGCTCACCTCTTAGGACAGAACAATATCAGAGTGATTTGTTCAACACAGGACAACAGTTCTTAAACAGGCAAAAATGGGGGACAAAACAGAAACAAAGTCATTCATGGTCTTAACAGTCACAAAAATATACACTGCTCAAAAAAATAAAGGGAACACTTAAACAACACAATGTAACTCCAAGTCAATCATACTTCTGTGAAATCAAACTGTCCACTTAGGTAGCAACACTGATTGACAATCAATTTCACATGCTGTTGTGCAAATGGAATAGACAAGAGGTGGAAAGCATAGGCAGTTAGCAAGACATCCCCAATAAAGGAGTGGTTCTGCAGGTGGTGACCACAGACCACTTCTCAGTTCCTATGCTTTCTGGCTGATGATTTGGTCACTTTTGAATGCTGGCAGTGCTTTCATTCTAGTGGTAGCATGAGATGGAGTCTACAACCCACACAAGTGGCTCAGGTAGTGCAGTTCATCCAGGATGGCACATCAATGCGAGCTGTGGCAAGAAGGTTTTCTGTGTCTGTCAGCGTAGTGTCCAGAGCATGGAGGCGCTACCAGAAGACAGGCCAGTACATCAGGAAATATGGAGGAGGCTGTAGGAGGGCAACAACCCAGCATCAGGACCGCTACCTCTGCCTTTGTGCAAGGAGGGACAGGAGGAGCACTGCCAGAGCCCTGCAAAATGACCTCCAGAGGGCCACAAATGTGCATGTGGCTGCTCAAACGGTCAGAAACAGACTCCATGAGGGTGGTATGAGGGCCCGACATGCACAGGTGGGGGTTGTGCTTACAACCTAACACCATGCAGGATGTTTGGCATTTGCCAGAGAACACCAAGATTGGCAAATTCGCCACTGGTGCCCTGTGCTCTTCACAGATGAAAGCAGGTTCACACTGAGCACATGTGACAGACGTGACAGGGTCTGGAGACACCGTGGAGAACATTCTGCTGCCTGCAACATCTTCCAGCATGACCATTTTGGCAGTGGGTCAGTAATGGTGTGGGGTGGCATTTCTTTAGGGGGGCATACAGCCCTCCATGTGCTCTCCAGAGGTAGTCTGACTGCCATTAGGTACCGAGATGAGATCCTCAGACCCCTTCTGAGACCATATACTGGTGCGGTTGGCCCTGGGTTCCTCCTAATGCACGACAATGCTAGACCTCATGTGGCTGGAGTGTGTCAGCAGTTCCTGAAAGACGAAGGCATTGATGCTATGGACTGGCCCACCCGTTCCCCAGACCTGAATCCAATTGAGCACATTTGGGACATCATGTCTCGCTCCATCCACCAACGCCACATTGCACCACAGAATGTCCAGGAGTTGGGGGATGCTTTACTCCAGGTATGGGAGAAGATCCCTTAGGAGACCATCCGCCACCTCATTAGGAGCATGCCCAGGCATTGTAGGGAGGTCATACAGGCACGTGGAGGCCACACACACTACTGAGCTTCATTTTGACTTGTTTTAAGGACATTACATCAAAGTTGGATCAGCCTGTAGTGTTTTTTTCCACTTTAATTTTGAGTGTAACTCCAAATCCAGACCTCCATGGGTTGCTAAATTTGCTTTCCATTGATAATTTTTGTGTGATTTTGTTGTCAGCACATTCAACTATGTAATGAACAAAGTATTTAATAAGAATATTACATTCATTCAGATCTAGGATGTTTTATTTTTCTGTTCCCTTTATTTTTTTGAGCAGTGTATATTGTACTCTTTTGGAGCTCTGTACAAAAGAGAAACATTTAACATTGCTTATAAATTTGAATATATTTATTGTTAATTAAACTTCTCAGAGGTTTTTTGCTATTTCTTAATTTGGTTGGAACAATTTTCTGTACTTATTGAATTAAATACATATTTAAGTCTTTGAGAGCGAAGGACAGTAAATAAAAACAATAACAGGACTCATTATGAAAGATGGCTAGATAAAAGAACTATGTATCCATTTTCTTATACTCCCACCAATGCAATATAGTAAGGTTACAATTCATACAATGAGATTATTTACATTTGTTTATTTATTATATATAAGTAATATATTTATTTATGCCATCTATCTCACTATTGTGGCTTTGCGTGTCTTGCAGTATCATTAATAACAATATAGACAATTAAAAATTTAAAAATATTAAAACTTGCAGTATCATTAATAACAATATAGACAATTAAAAATTTAAAAATATTAAAACTGTAAGCATTAAAATTAAAAACATTAACATTAACAATGAACCTGATAAAAGAACCAATGTGTAAATTGGGTGAATGTGAAATCTTAGTCTAATCTATTAACTAACCCCCCGAATGGGACCCCCCCATCAGGACCCCAAGCCAGTTGGAAGAGCCAGATTTTCAGACCCTTTCAGAAGATCACAGCAGATCTCATCCATGGCAAAAAAAAAAAAAAAAAGATCTTCCAGACCCCACTAGCCACAGATCCTTGGCTGACAGGATCCAGAGCATGCCTCTTCTGCCAGAGTCATCACCAGTAACCTGTATTTGGTACTGAACTGTTCTTATTATCTCTTCTCATGTTAGGTTATCAGCTACACTGGGATATTTTCATCTTACTTACTTTCATCTTGCAGTGTAGCCACTGCTCTAGACACAATTCCCACTGTTAGTTGCTTCTTCTTTTTTTAGAATAATATTGTGGCAAGAGAAATGTTTATATTTCCTTTCTCCAGTGCCACATAAAGAGTCTGAAATACAGTCTAGAATCTCCAGTCATAAATTTAGGTCTAAGGCCTATTTTATTTTCTCTTCCTTCCTTTCAGACTTTTTTTCAGAAGGCATTATCCAGTCAGTAGTGTTATTTTTTGTGCTTTGGATCCACAAGACAGAAAGTAAGGATGATTAATGCTTTTTCAATTCATTGTTTGTATACTCTTACATAAAGCTACCATAAAACCTTCTAACAAATTTTTTTTTATTTCTTCTCCCTTTTTTGTTTTATATAAGATGGATTAAAGATGGTCTGTCAGCAAAGTAAGTAACTATGAATACGTAGCATCTTACAGATAATATCCAAGTTTCCCTTCAACTTCTCTTCAATAAGCAATCAGGCAAAGCTTATGTTAGGACCAAACAAAATTGCAAAAAATACTGTGCAGACTTTCATATTTATCTTTGACAGCTGTCAATATTTGTTATGTGTCCATATTAACTTGTGGAATGTATGGAATCTAGTAATTTTTTGATAACATTGCATATGAGAGCTTCAGGAACCTTCTAAAGGAATTTTGTGTGTGTGTGTGTGTGTATAAATAAATAAATGATTAAATAATTAAAAGATTTGGAGAGCATATCAAGTTGTCCTGTGAAGTAATCGCAGATATCATATGTGATACTTGAAGCTACACTCTGCAAAATGTTATTTTATCTAATCTCTTAGTAGGGCAATGGAATCAGCATGCCTCAGTGTTAGACTCTTATTGTCATTCCATTTAGTTTAGCATTCAGATATTAAACAATGTGTTCACAATTAACCAGCAATGGATAGTTGTGTAGACGTGAAAAGATACTCAGGTAAGGAAGCATATGTTCAGAAATCCGTTGATGTTAAGCTGTCAGACGGGAACACAACATTTTTTTCTTGTCTAGACCTTACATAATAGGCCAGGAAGTGTTTTCATAATTGGACCAAACAGAATAAAGTGAAGTTTAATTAAAATTACCAGATTACATTCCAGAATGTTCATGTTTTTAAATAAAAATTGCAAAATATGTGCATTAAGACTTTTATCGGCTTAATGCAGTATTTTGAATAATTTCTTATATAAGATGATGCCTCAATTTTATTTTGTGTTAATTAAAAGTCCATTTTAAGTGCACACTCAGGCAGACAGTGCAGGTGAGGGAAAGATTAGTAGAGAGGAGCAAGCTGTTTCCCAGAAAAGCTTGTTCCTTATTGTTTTTCCTGTTGAAACCCTGTTTAAAAAATTCCAAAAAACTCTTAAAATACAATAGGGAAAATATTATCTTGCAGAACATTTTGAACTGTTTAATAAGTACAGTATTTCATGCCTCATCTTTGATGTTTTTTCTTTCATTTTCCAGAGTATTTGGCTTTGTTGCAAGGAAACAAGGTAGTGCAACTGATAACGTTTGCCATCTGTTTGCAGAGCATGATCCAGAACAGCCTGCCAGTGCTGTTGTAAACTTTGTATCAAAGGTCATGATCGGTTCCCCAAAGAACTGAAAGCCTCCTATTTTACTGCTCTGTTGAACTTGCAAGGAGAAAGCGTATATTCAGATGAAAGCTTTGTGGCCCTCAGCAGTTCCTCCAGTGACATTCCATCTATAAAATAAGAAAAGGGTGCATTTTACATTTCAGTAATATCAACTGACCATTTAAACATCAAACTGGGATTAAGCAAATAAGGGAATAGGAAACTTGCAAGGCCCTGAATACCATTTCTGAACAAATATTTTAAAAAATCTAAAGCATTAAAGTTAAGAAAATTGAAATACGCTTTTCTGATTTTTAACTTGTGATGGACAGAATGTGGGAGAATGGGCATTCACCTCTTTGGGCAGGTTCTTATGTGGAGTTTTTGCTAGAATTTTGTAAAGTTGAGGCTTTCAAGAAGAGATTGGACTGCCATTTGTCAGAAATGGTGTAGGGTCTCCCGTTGGACTAGATGACCTACAAGGTCCCTTCCAACTCTGATTATCTATATCCGTAAGTTGTGAGAGCAGAAATTTGCATAAGAAAAATCGTATGGGTCTCTCAGTAGTAATGTAGGATAGGATTAGGGACGGGAAGTGGAAGATACAAAGACTTGCGGATTTATTAGGCAAAAAAAGAGTACACTGACTCTTCCTAATTCTCTTGCAAATTCTCACTTTGGGGCATTTTTAAAATGTTTTTATCCCTCGAGTCGGTTCAGAAGTCACAAGCTACTGTTTGAGGCACATTTGTAGTGAACAGTGGGTTCTTAGGCTATTATATAAAATTGTTCTTTTATTTTGTTCAGAGATCCTTTGTTGCAAGTCTCACTTTCAGTACACATTTGCTTTTACAGTGATTTTTGCTTTAATCCTAACAAATTCCTAGATTTCTTCTCTTCACTTTAATATTAGAGTGATTGGACATCAAAATTATAATGGAAAAGTGTATGTGGGAAATTGGAACAAGTTTATTTTTGATGCTTTAAAGGAAGAGGAGGTTTGCCTAATGCATATATTGTAAGAAAAATGATATATTAAAATAAATAAATAAAATTAAAAAAATTAAAAAAAATTGATAATTAGGTGGATGTTTAAAAGGATAATGTGATTCAGAAATTTTATGAGGAACTTTAGCATAAAAAGTATAACACCTTTAATGATGGTAATATAAAAATGAAGGCTTTATTACCTTCTGTCTTCATTCCATCTGGACTTGGGAGGGTCTAGCTCATACAATATGCAGATTTCCTGTGCACAATGCTAGCTATTTGATTGTGCCATTTAGTGTATGCTGTTTCTGCTGCACCTGCTATTATCTGTTAGCCTATTTCTGGGGTATCTCTAAATAACCAGAAGTTGTTTAGTGTGGGAGAGACCCCCTGCTAAGCTACTGTTATGGTGCTTAGTGCATGCAATGATTTGTGCTTCAGTACTATCTTAGTCCAGCCCTTTCCACCACTGGTAGAATTTCTCAATGTCTGCCACATCAGTTATCTGTTCTATGCAGGGTCTTGCCTTGCTGTAGCATTTTGTCTTCTTGATCTACCTCCCATGTCTGCCTCAGGCCTTCTTTCAACAGCTCATCTTTAGGTGCCATCTTACTGATGTACTTCTGGATGCTCTAGGTTTCATCCTGGACAGCTTTATTCTTCATCAGACACATTCTGCCCTCTGGATGTTGGACTTCGGGTTGAAACCTCCATACATTGTGATGAGCTTCGAGTCATCACATTGGCAGCAGAGTCTGCTTTGGCCAGCTCATAATACCAGCAATATTACATACATTATTAGCTTGTGACAAATTATTTATAATATAAAACAGTTTTGGGTCTGTTGTATAGATGTTTGGTTTCTATGTACTTAAGTCTGTCACAAACATTTTTTTAAAAATAGGAGTTACATAGAAAATCTGAAAGAGTCTAGCCTGGGATATTTCTTCCAGACCACTTTACATAAAATCATTATCTAGTTTTATGAATACACAGAGCATTTTGTCCATGCCTGAGGCGGGGAGACAGTATTTCATATTCTGGCTTTAAGAATAGCCACACTTTTTAGAGAACAATATGTGCATATTTTTTATGTTTCAAGAAACAATTTAAAAAGTCATAGTTTTATACTGAAATGAATTTCTACTAATATTTTTAAAGTTTTTATTTTAAAAAAAATCTTAAATAAATTTTAAAATGAGAAAAAGAAGGGAGAGAGAGATCTTATTTTGGGTTCACTTAGTCGTATTTTGATAAACGACATACTCTGATTTGACAATCTAACATATCATGTGACCAAATATTCCAGACCAGAATATTGCTATATTTATGTATGCATTGTGATGATTTTTACAGTCTGCTTATAGAGCATATGTTTGTATATAACCCAGTGGCCACAGAAGTTACTTGTAATGATTGTGATCCCATATGTGAATGTATATTTGCACAATTGCTGATGGTATGCATGATTTCCATTCTGTGCACCACAGTGATACAATCCAGCCATAAAAGCAAATGAGGAAGGATATGAGCAATTTGAACATAAATATTTCCAGTGGCTCTAAGGAAACTGGATGCAAATAGTGGACATAAGATGTCAGAATTGCAGTTGTAAGAAGGAAACAAAAGTCTCTCTCTCTCTCTCTCTCCCCCCCCCTCCCTCCCCCTCTCTCCCCCTTTCCTCTCCCTCCCTCTTTCTCTCTCCCATTCACACACACTGTTGAGAATAGGAATAAAACGTTACTGAAAGCATAACACAAAAGTGTTGAAACACATGTTCACGAATGGCATTATCAAAGTTAATTCTTTCTCAAGAGTAATATCAAGATGCCACATTTTTAACCATAATCAAATCTATAAATACAAGTCTTGTTTCTGTAAGCACAATGCCTCCATCTTTTTTAAAAAGCAAACAGTCCCAAGGATACAACGCTGTTTCCTCTTTGCCTGAAAGCTCTGTGTCAAACCTTCTCCAATCCAAACCCTTAGAAAGAAAAGCCTTCCATTCCATTTTGTGAAAACAAAGGGTTCTTTTACTAAGAGTATTGGTTGCAGTAGCCAGCTCTGAAAGTACCTCACTTGCTAGATACAAAAATAAGATGTACAAAAGTAAGATGTAGGTTTGCCCTTAGATTATCCCTTCCTCCATGACCAGTTTGTTTCCAGCCAACCAGAGCTTGCCAAGCTGTTTTGAGAACTCTGAGGAGTTAGGATAATCTGCATATTTCTCAGGGTGCTTGGCTGGTACATGATCCAACCGTTCTGGTCCTTCTTACCTGTCATCCCCTTTCATCTTCCCCACCCCCCTATAATCCTTCAGCCTCTTCTTGTGACAGGATGCCTGTGAGGCCCCCAAGCTGAGCCAGGCAGATCTGACATTCTGCCTCTCTTAACAGATACAGTCTGCAAAAGAAAAAAAAGAGGGAAAAGAGAGAAAGATAACATTCAATTTTCAGTTCAATGCAGCCTATCTGGGTATTTGGGTAATGGAATATTTTAAGCAGTTTGGGGGCTTTAATATGTTAGGAGTTGACCTATTCAGTTTCTGAGGGGGGAAAGTCTTTCCAGGCTTCCAAATACTGAGTTTTGGACGTGAGAATCCAAAATATCTTTAATTTCAAAGTGCTGCTTTCTCTCAATAATAAATGGGGTTGGGAAGTGGTTGCAATTTGGGATGTAAGGAAGATATAATTTCTGGTTTCAGTAGGTTATAATGAAGTACCGGGGTACATGTCCGAGTGTTTTTGGCAGCTAAAGTTTTACATTTAATGGGTTAATAATATTGACGGGGAAAGGTCCAACATATTTTGGGCCCTATTTCTTTGATAGCTGTCTAGATTGTAGGAATTTGGTAGAGAGACAGACTTTGTTTCCCACCTTAAAGTTCTTTGGCTTGATGTGCTTTTTATCAGTCTGTTTTTTGTATGCTTCTCTAGCTTCATCTAAAGCTTTTTCACCACTTTAAGTGGGCAACCCTATCACTGGATAGCTAAAAAATCTTGTCCTATGGCCACTTTAAATGGCATGAACCCTGTGCTACTGTGCACTGAGTTATAGCAACCTCCTCAAAAGGGAGGAGGTCCATCCAATTCTCCTGTTGGTAATTAATATAGAATCTGTATTGCTCCATGGTTCAGTCGCAGCTGCCATTAGTAGCTGAATGATGTGGTATTTTCAGAGCTGGTTTAAATGTCAAACCTGCCCCAATCTAAGCACAATCATCAGGCTGAAAAAAATTAACCAGTCTGTCAGCAGTATTAAGATTATTTGCAGAGATCAGTCCCTGACATAGTTGCTGCACAACTTCCTAGTTATTGGAAGATGGTTGTGATAACAATTGTCAAGCTTTGTTTCTTAGATTGCACATCCAAGGATGCAATGACAAACAATGGTACCTGGTTATTCAACAGTATCAAAATTGTTCTTTTCCTTAAATGGTTTTTCTTTTTCTCTTAAAATTTATATGAAAATGTATCCAATATGTAAAGAACATTATATAATAATCATTTCTGCTTTTTGAAGTATCAGCTCTAAACAGAGTTCAAATAAAATTGTT
The DNA here is from genome assembly GCF_049901735.1 of Notechis scutatus. Classification (NCBI taxonomy): domain Eukaryota; kingdom Metazoa; phylum Chordata; class Lepidosauria; order Squamata; family Elapidae; genus Notechis; species Notechis scutatus. Next base: position 76,850,099 of record NC_142025.1, on the reverse strand, counting down.
GAATTTTATACATGTGTTTCTACAAACTGAGATTTATGACTTGTTTTTAGTATTGCATTGGGGGCGGGGAATGGTAAGGATGGAACCCTGATGACAATACTACTAGGTGCGTTCATTATTTCACATTTTAATATATTTATTTGGTGCACATTCTAAATTTTGTGGTAGTGTTCAGGTGTATAAAATTTTCCTTACTGGATGGATGGATGGTATATGTCTTCCTCAATCTTGAATCCTCTTATTAATAGGCCTGGGAGTTTGGGAGTTCTGCACAACATTTTAGTTGTTTCAATATACCTGTATACCTGTATAAACTGTATACCTTATACTGTATAGCTGTATAAACATACCTGTATACTTGTGTATGTATGTGCATACCTCTCCCTTCTCCTTACCAATCTTTATATCCTAATACATTTTGGAAAATCCATTCCCATTTGTAAATATCCAATGCCACTATGAATGGTTGCCAGGACTGATAACACAGCATAACACAGAAAATAGCTGGCAGGTTTTCAAGAAAAGATTGGACATCTATTTGTCTGGAATGGTATAAGGACTCCTGCCTTGCACAGAGGTTTGAAGCCCTATGATTCTATGATTTTATATACCATATTTATCAACAATATCTGCCTTCCTATTAATTGTAAATAAACCAAAATCCTTTGTTTTTCAGAAACTATTCAGATGCTTCTCACTATTCTGAAGAACCACTTAGTCTTTTATGATTTGTTAATGGGAAACCAAACACTTCCACTTGGATAGACCAAGCTTTGCATAGCATACTGGACAGATTTGGGGTGACCATTGTTCAGAGGTGGTCCAGTCAGATTGTCCCAGGCCATTCGCAATTCTTGTGCTTCTAAATCTTTTAAGGGTTGCTTATAAGATTTTTTTTAATTCACCTTTGTGTCAGAGAGAGTACAGAATACAGAATTACAGAGTCAGAAGAGACACCGGAGATCTAGTTCAACCCTTAACCATTGAGGATATACCATTCGGGACAAATGGCTATCCAATTTCTTCCTAAAAATCTCCAGTATTGGAACATCCACAACTTCTGGAAGCAAGTCTTTCCAATGGTTCTCAATGCAGGAAATTTCTCCTTAGTGCTAGATTGGATCTCTTTGATAAGTTTTCATTTGTTATTTCTTGCCCTCAGGTGCTTTGGAGAATAGGTTGTCCCCTTTGTGGCAACTTCTCAAATATTGGACAATTGCTATCAAATTTGTTGGTTTAAAAATTATTTGCCAAATTCAATTTTTTGGGGGGAAGATGGGAAAGGGGAATAGCAGGATCAAACAATAGAAACTTGCTTCAGGCTTCCAAAATGTTTGGTGTGAGTCGAGCACTGACTAGTGGCAATATTAGAGGCTGTCCTCATTGAACAAATAAGGTCAACTTTAATCTACATTTTTAGATTAATTAAAGATTTTGTTTTAGAAAAAAAAATCAAATTCTTGTAAGGAATTTATATCTATGTACCCTTTCTGTTGTATAAAATTCCTCTAAAAGGCTCTACTCTGTTACAAAAAATAACAAATAATGTAAAATACAAGGACTTCTGGAATTGAATTGGTCCTGGTGTCTACATATATTCTTAGAAAAGAGAAATGATTTGCCATTGCTTTTGTCCAGTATTTTTTTTTAAAAAAAACCACTCAATCCAATGTACACTCTGGGATTTTTGTGATAACCTGCCATCAAACATTTTGAACTTTTGAAAGGAACAAATTTAGTTACCACTTTTCCCCTAAACCTACTATATATTTCTGCTAATATTGACTTTCTTATCACCCTTATATTTGTAAGAATGAAATCTGGAATTACAGGTTTTTCTTGATTTCAAAGTAGGATAAGGATGTCCTTTCTCATGATAATAATCCCCCCCTTTCTGTCAGATGAACTGGTATAATCCTGACTATCTCCATGGTTTTGATTTAATAATTTAATAAATAATTGCCTATCTTTGTCCTAAAGGTTTAGACCAATTTGATTTAAGACTTTTCCAAGACTTATTGGAATAGAAATAAATGATCATGGAAGACAACATACAAAACATGAAAAAGCTACACTGCCCTCTTATGGTAAAGTAATAACATTAGCATTAGCACTTATACATACTTCTCAGTGCTTTACAGCCCTTTCTAACTGGTTTAACTGGTTTACAAAGTCATATTGCCCCCAACAATCTGGGTCCTCTATAACTAATCATTGTATATATAAGGCACTGAAAACTGGCATTATTGTCTAGCATTAGGCATCCGTCCATCTGCACACAGCTGAAAACACTGATAAAATACTTCCGTTCTTGGCTCATCAACCCACATGTTCAAGTTTCAAGAATTCTGAGAAACACTATTTTCTTGATTAGTCTTGAGAGCTTAACCCAGAAGAACTCAGAATAACAGTCCTATCCTTGATGCTCTGTGTCCTGCATCCCAAAGACTTGACAGCCCTGAAAAATTGCTCTGGAGAAAAAAAGTTTAGACATGGCAAATAGTTCTCTTCATGAAATAGGATTTTTATTAAATCTGTAAGGTTTAAAACATTGTCTGATGAATAAGTACATATAGAAGGTATTTTATATGATGATGGTGATATTTTTATCTTGCCTTTTAAAAATTTAGCAACTCAAGATGGTGAACATAATATTCCTGCCTCCTGTTTTGGTGTATTGGGCTGAAAGTGTATTGGTAAGAGAATTACAAATTACCTGCCTAAATTTCTTCATGGTGCTGCATTTAGACACCATGAAGACATATAGAATATTTCTATTTAAGTCCCAAATACACTGGAATAAAAAAAAAAAACAGCATTATTAATTGCTAACGCCACAGTAAAAATTAGTTTTGCTCTTCAGGCTTTAATATTGAAAATCATGTTATGCAAACAGTACACAGAGATTCATCTTTGAGGAATCTCAAGGAGAATAGCAACTGTTAGCTGAATCGCAAATTATACAGATTATGTAAAAAAAAAAAAAGTGCCCTGAACCTAATCCTTAAAACTATTTTGACTTCAATATTAATGTCACCCACAACATCTTGGATTTATATAGCTTCTTGTCTACCCTCCTATATACCATAATCAGCCATGACCCATAATTTTATACAAAGAAGCTAGCCAAGCTCAATGTGAAGTAATAAATGAACAAAAACTGACATTAGAAAAGGTCTTATTCCAGTTCTCGAGATTGTAGAACAGATATTACTGGACAAAAAAAGTCATAAACAAGATCTTATTTTCATATTAATAATTATAGAAGTTTGCCATTCTTCATTATTAAAAAATCAAGACACAGTAACAGCCAAGTAGTTCCATATCATTATTTTTACTTATTTCTGCATATATTTATTCAGTATTTAGCTTGTTATTTAACTTTTTTATTAATAAAATTGTATGCAATGAAGTCACAAAGATTTTTCACTTAATGGGCAGAAAATTCAGACATGATATTCTTCCGATTAAAATCGAAATTCCGATTTTTTGAGGAATCGGCCCCCCCACCCTTTCCCGCCCCCTTTTTCTCCTTCCCCTCCCCTCGGAGGCCCTCTGAGTCAGGAGTTGCTACCGCCAGTGCGGCTCCGCGCGGTTTCAGTCCCGCGTTGCCTCGGGAAGGGAAAGGCAAAAAGGAAGAGCCGCGGTGGCGCTTTGCCACAGCAGCAGCGGCACCGGAGGCTCAGGCACAGCGGCTCCCGGTTTTGCCTTTCCCTTCCCGAGGCAACAGAGGACTGGAGTCACGTGGAGCCGCGGCGGCGGTAGCAATTCCTGACAGCCCCAGCTGGACACCTGAGCGGAGCCCAGGCGGTGCGAGCGGAGGCCGCTGAGCAGCAGGAAAAGGAGCTGGGCAGCCACAGACCAGCCGTCTCTCCGTCTGACAGCCTCGGCCGAATCTCTGCCTCCCAGCGCGCTTGGTCTGCCTGCAGGCTTCCCTGGCCCCTTGCCAAGTGGGTTTTCTGCCCCAGCCCGGCAGGGCCCTCGCTGCCTTGCCTGGCCGGCTGGGCTCCTTGGGCAACCCGGCTGCCTCGTGCTGAGAAGCGCGCTGCCAGGTGGGGGCCACGCGGCACAGGGCAACACACCACCGCCCGGCCCTGGCGAGGGAAAGCAGCGGGCACTCCCTGGGCGGCGGCCTCGGCCCCACCACCAGGGAAGCAGCTGCTCAGCTCCGGAGCTGATCCCCACTTAACTGGCTGGAAAGAAAGGGTGTGTAGCATTGTTATGTGTGCGATTTCTTGGCGCGCGGCGCGGGGTCTCTTGGCTGGCCCCGATTTTTTTTTCAGAGGGGAATATCATGCCTGAAAATTGCAATGTTCTTGTATCTTTTATTATTATTACTATTTTTTGTCAAACATGTACAAGATAACAAGTAAAGGTATGAACATAAACATGAACAAAGGAATAAATAAAGATAAATGGGAACAGTAAAATAGGGACGGTAGGCACGCTGGTGTGCTTATGCAGCCCCCCTTTAAGGACCTCTTAAGAATGCAGTGAGGTCCACGGTAGACAGTTTGAGGTTGAAACTATGAGGTTGAGGCTGTAACAACGGAGTCAGGTAGGGTGGTCCAGGCCAATCTATTGCTGAAGACGTGTTTTCTGCAATCGAGTTTGGAGCGGTTTACCTTGAGTTCGAATCAGTTGTTTGCAAATTTCAAGCCTGGAGGCATAGGGAATACTATTGTGAGTAGAGGAGTGGAGTACTCTTGATAATATTATTTTATATTCTCTAGAAAGATTGGCTTTAGAAGATTATTGACCACATTAGCTGCTTACTATGAGTAGAATAAAACCGAAGATAAATTATAATCAAAGAAAGATAGGCAAAAAGGATGATTAATGCCCAACAAAGAAAGCAATGTCCCTCTTTTCAGTATCTAGTGTTCACGTTTCATAAGATCCTTCATTTAACTATTCTTTTAGTAACTACTCACCACAGAGTGGGCATTAATCTGAATTTTTTCTATTCTAAGGAATGGCAACTGGGAATCCCTCCAGTTAAACTATTTTAAAGCATGGTGATAGATGTTTCATAGGGCTAAGATGAAAAGATTATTACTAAATTCAAGGTAGCCCAAAACAACTTTTTTAGGAGACTCCGCAGGGTACCCTCTGCTACCTATTTTAGGATGAAGATAAGCTACCTTCCATCGCTGTTAGAACACCTTGAATTTTTGGGGTATTATAAGAAACTAGAAAGCCTTCAAGAATCTCATGAGACTTTCGGTTGATGTCATGGCGAGAACTGCTGGAAAATAGCAGAGCTCTGCCAGGCTCCGTGAAATGCAGCCAGCAACTGTTTGCTGGGAGACCCTATGGGGTTAAGCCACCCTGGAGGGATGGTGAAGAAAGGAGAGGTGCTTTATCTGTCACGAGGAAACCGCAATTCCCTTGTTGATCCGAAGAAAGCTGTCCCAAATGGCAGCAGGGATAATGGCCATTTTTTAATTTGCAAGCAAATTTTATGTGACAGACTCAGGTAGCAGATTGCAGCATCATAGACCTCTAAGTGAATATGTGATTCTGTGAGCAATTCAATCTGCTTTGCCAGATTTTGGGTAAAAGTTGCTCTTTTTTAATTAAAAAAATCAATATTTACATAAATATTTATATTTATATACAAGCCATGCCCACCCAGTCACATGACCACCAAGCCACACCCACAAATTAGGCCACACCCATAGAACCAGTTGTTAAAAAATTTGAATCCCACCCCTGATTCCTGACATATGTTGGGGCCACTTAGGAGTCACATCTCCAAATGCTGTGGTGACCACTGGACCACTTCAGACATTACTTTCTACATCATCCAGTTCCTCCATCAGGAACATCCCATGCAGGATCCTGTCTTGCCGTTGCACCTCTTCTACTTTATCTCTCTCCTATTTCTACTACTGCTTTCTGCATTTCATCTTTGGGTGCCACCTTACTGAGATACTCCTGGAGGCTTTGGTTTTCTCCAGGTCAGTGGCCATGACACTCCAGATTCTGCTTGCCCTGTTTTCAATAGTGTCTCTGGGTGCTGGAGTGGATACGTTGTGAGAAGCTTCCAGATCTTCATATTGGCAACTTCCATGTCCTTCTTTGGTCAGCTATCATAAAATAGAGTTCAAACTACTCAAAATAGAGTTTTCCAATCTTTTATTTTTGTGTTATTTGGACAAGCTTAATTAGTTCCTTTATATATGTACATGTCTAATTTCAAAGTTATCTTACTACAATAAGCTATGCGCAACAAGGCTATTCAGATTACTATGCCCAATAAGGCTCCTCAAGTTGCTGTAAGCATTGTTGCCCAACAAGGCTACACATTCACACAATACTCACATATGCTCTCATCACAGATGATCAGGCTGCCTTACAGTGGGCTGAGAAGCAGACTCAGGGCATCCCCTGCTCCAACAAGAGTTATCTCAAACTTAAGGGGTCTGGGTTCATTTTATACCCAGCTTGTTTACTCTGAATCCATGTGTATGGTACATATTGCTCTGGTCTTGTTAGGAACTTCACATTCTTATTCCCTGATCCATGAAAAGTGCAATCCACTACATTCCTTACACCCACTAATGTTCTACCTGGTATCACCAACAATAAATCATTTATAGTGCACTCAGAATCTTTTCTTATTGTTGATACACACATTCTGGCAACATGAGTTTCCCAATGAGTTCATGAAAAGGCTGACTGGTTGTATTACAGGCCCTCTATATTCATAACTTATATTTGTGATATATTCATAACATATAACATAAAATATGTAACACAGCTCACTATATTGGCAGGTTATTTGATGACTGCAGGGCACAAATTGATGGCATGGAACTTGTTCTTCTTATTGAAGTGGCTCTTCAGTATTGGATGATACAGGTAGTCCTTGACTTACAAGAGTCCATTTACGGACTGTTCAAAGTTACAATGGCACTGAAAAAAGTGACTTATAACTGTTCTTCATACTTACCGACTATTGCAATATCCCCATGGTCGTTCCAAAGGTGCTTTTTCAAGAGGCTTCCTTGTTTTTCTTTGAAAAATGTTTCACTTCTCGTCTTCTTCAGCTCTGATTGGATGATAGGGAATGGAAGGATTTGTATTCCTTGCAGACAGCTGGTCATTTGCATTCTTTAAAAAAAGTCGTTAAGGCCACTTGGAGGTTTATCTGTGTCCTCAGCATCACCTGGATAACTGAGAATCTGCATGGACATTTCTAGGGTCATGTGATCAAAATCCAGATGCTTGGAAACTGGCTCATATTTATGACAATTTGCAGAGTCTCAGAGTCACGTGATTGCCTTTTGCAACCTTCTGACAAGCAAAATCAATGGGGAAGCCAATTTCACTTAACTGTTATTAACTTGATAACTGTACAATGCATTTAACTTAATAACTTAACAACCCATTTGAGGAGATCTGGTTGAAAAAGTTTTGTCTCACAATGCATTATTTCATCCAGTTGAAGGTGACAAGAATCAGACTTTTAGTAGTGTATAAATTGTGTGCGAGTTCTGTAGTTGTAGAATAATAGAATTGGAAAGGACCTTGGAGGTCTTCTAGTCCAACCCCCTGCTTTGGCAGGAAACCCTGTACCATTTCAGACAAATGGTTATCCAATCTCTTCTTAAAAACTTCCTGTGAGCACTCACAACTTCTGGAGGGAAGTTGTTCCACTAATTAATTTTTCTAACTATATGGAAATTTCTCCTTAGCTCTAGGTTGCTTCTCTCTTTGATTAGTTCCATCCATTGCTTCTTGTCCTGCCCTCAGGTACTTTGGAGAATAGCTTCATTCCCTCTTCTTTGTGGCAGCCCCTGAGATATTGGAACACTGCTGTCATGTCACTCCTTTTCATTAAACAAGACATCCCAATTCCAGCAACTGTTCTTTATATGTTTTAGCCTTCAGTTCCCTAATCATCTTTGTTGCTCTTCTCTCCATTCTTCCAGAGTCTCAACATCTTTTTTTTTAAATTGTGGTGACCAAAACAGGATTTGGTATTCCAAGTGTGAGCTTACCAAGGCATCATAAACAGGGACTGGAATGTAAAGTGTAGTTGATCTATCTCAATGTGTGAGAACAGCTTCCTCTTTATTATGTTGAAGCTTTAGATGAGTTGTTTTTTGTTAGTGTAGATGAAAGTCTTCTGTTCCCTCATACCTTTCACATATGATGTTGTTGTAGCATTCCAATAATTCCAGATTATCTTGTCTTGTTCATGTATGGTTTGATACACATGAATCATATTGAATTTTTTTCACAAGAAGAACAGCTAATAGAAACTAAAACAGAATGAAAAAGAAAAAGAAAGGGAAGGGGGAAAAAGCTGGAAGTGCAAAAAGAAAGAAGTATAAGAAAAATAGAAGAAAAATGGTATAAAAAGGTATAAATGGTTTTCAATTATCTCCAAAGCAATTATAAGTACAATTATATTTTAACCTGTCTTTCTAAAGTTACATCATAACTTTCTTTTTTCTATAATCTACCCTGTTTAATAATCAAAATCATGTCATTATTTTTTCTTTTTTACGCAGAAAGTCTATAAAAGGTTTTCAGTCATTAATAAATGCAGGCATTGTCTTTTTTCCAATCAAACATGTCAATTTAGTTATTTCAGCCAATTCTATCATTTTCACCAACCTCTCCTTCATTGTAGGTATTGGCATCCTAATTCATACAATAATATTGAGGTAATTATCCTATATCGCTCTACTATCCAAATCGCTCTACAGAGGATGCTATTTCTTCTGTTCTCCATCTAAGCTTGGAGCACTTAGAGCAGGGGGAGGGGTCAAACTGGATTCCTTTGAGGGCCAGATCATCATAGTAGTTCTCCGCAGGGTGGCCAGGGGGAGGATATGGGACGAACTCCTCCTGCAGTACCCTGCCAGGCAAAATGGGGCATGGGGGGTATGTGAGGCCCCCTGCAGCCAGTTTTCAACCTGGATGGTCTCCTGCAGCACCGTGCTGGCCATAATGGGGCCTGGGGGACCTCCCCTGTGGCCCATTTTGGCCAGCAGGGTGTTGCAGGAGGCTGTCCAGGTTGAAAATGGGGTGCAGGGAGGCATACACTGCCCCCCCACACCCCATTTTGGTTGCCAGAGGCATCATAGGCCAGACCTTTGCTATTTGCAGGCTGGCCCCATGGGCCAGATTTAAGCACCCTGTGGGCCGGATGACACCCCTGAGGAATGAAACACTCATCTGCAAATACTGTTTGTCAACTTCAGTTCAACATTTAATACAATCATCCCTCAGCATTTGTAGACAAACTGGGCCTTTTAGGCTGTAATCCTCCTTCATGCATCTACATTCTTGATTTTCTTAATGATAGGCCCCAATATGTGCAAGCTGGGACTAATGTTTCTAAAACAATTTTCTTGAGCACAGGTTCTCCTCAGGGCTTTGTTCTAAGTCTGCTGTTGTTCACCCTATTAACCCATGATTGTTGTGCTAGCCCAAAATGTTCTAGTGTTTATATACTTCCACCAAGCATGACAATTGCAATATCCTGACATTAATTATAGAACACAAATAAAATAAATACAATTTTTATCCAGTAGATGGCAGAATCATACTAGTATAGTTTGCAAATGTTACAATACAATCCTTAAATATTTGTAAATAATACAGTACAGCATATAACAATATTCAGAATAATTCTTAACTCTTTAATAATTATATCAGTCTATTCTTCACAAGTAAGCATACCACTGGATCATCAAATAAGTCAACCCAGATTTCTCACCTGATATATAAATGACTAGATTCACACTTGCGGGATCATTTTGCAAAGACTTAGCTCCCTAGAAAACTCTTATCATTCACATAAGTAAAATGATATCAGGCAAAACAAGTCATATATATGAGATGGACATCTATAAATTGAATCAATTAAGAAATAAATTTCATTCCAGCCTTCACTGTAGGTGAAACATTTTGGTCTGAATAAAGTGATGTAAAAGCCCAGTCATTATTAGTTTGATTTCATTGGTATCTAAAAACTACTGTAGATGATCCTCCATTGGAGGATCTCTTGCCCCTTGCTAATAATGAATACCTTCCTAAGCCATGGTGCTTTAAAAAAAAAAAAAAGCTTTGTGTTGCCCTAATGTGTTGTGCTTTATAGAAGTCTATATATGTGTACAGGTGGTGTATGGCTGATCAGATTTAAAATTGGAATTTATTTAATTCTTGCCTTGGTATAGTTATATTAGTTTGTTCTATATCTTTTTCTTAAAAATAAATTTTATTGATTTTACAATTAAAACAGACCAACAACACATACATAAATGTAAGAGAGAAAAAGAAAAGAAGAAAGGAAGAAGAAAATAGAAAGAAAAAGATAGAAAACGATTAAAAACATTTTCATCTTCAACAGTTTATGAGACCTCCTTTTTATCCTTATTTTATGCCACACTTAATCCTTACATATATCTGTATATCACTACTACGGTTCTAATCCTATCCTCTTTTGCCTTTTAGTGTGAAATCTATCTTTGGTCTATCCATTTGTACCAGGAGTTCCAACTGTTGTAGTATATTGAAGGATCTTTATTTTTTAATGCCAAGGTTAATTTGTCCATTTCTGCACAACTTGAAATTTTTTGAATAATCATCTCCTCTGATGGAACATGAGGCTGTTTCCAACATTGTGCAAAAGCCAATCTGGCCTCTGTCAAAATATGTATTATTATATATTTCACTTTTTTGGTATTTGTTTATCAAAGATCCCTAATAGAAAGGACTCTGGTTTGAATTCGATCTGTTCTCTTGTCATTTCCTCCAGCCAATTGCTAATTTTCTGCCAATATTTTTGAGCTTCTGTACAAGACCACCATATATGAAAGAAAGTTCCCTCTTTTTTTTTTGCATTTCCAGCAATTCGGACTCATATTGGAGTGCATCTTCGCTAATCTCGAAGGAAGAAGGTGCCATCTATAAAACATTTTATAGGCATTTTCTTTGTATGCTACCGATTTTATAATTTTATTATTTCTACCCCAGACCTTTTCCCATTCTGTTATGGTGATACTACGTCCTATATTCCTACTCCAGGCTATCATTTTCCCTTTTACAATTTCTTCTTCTAATTCTACTTCTAATAAATAATTATAAAATTTTGTTATATTTTTTTTGCTTGAAACTAATAAAATTTTATCTAATTGCTGGAGTTTATTGTTAATTCCAAATTCTTTCTTGTCCTGTTTATATCTACTTTGAATTTGAAGATATGCCCACTGATCAATTTTTAATCCCCGATCTTGAAGTTCTTGCCACGATTTCAGATTTCCTTGCATATCCAATAGGTCCTTATATTTAATCATTTTAGTAATATCCAGATTATTTGGGTGAATCATTGCCTCCATTGTTGAGATCCAAATTGGTATTTTTAAATAGCATTTTTCCGTATTTTCTTCCAATTAGTCAATAATGAATCTCTGATTAGGTGTCTGTGAAAATATTACTGGCTAGTTTTCCCAACATCCCATTAAAAAGCATGCCACCCCCTCTACAAGTCATGGCCTTCTAAGAATAATATTCTCTTATTGGTTAAATTCACCCATTCCTTCAACCATACTAAAGAGGCTGCACTATAATACAACTCCCAAATTGGAAGTGCCAGCCCTCCCCTGCTCTTCATATCCTGCATTGCCTTTAAGTTTATTCTTTATTATTCCCTTTACAGTTATTTTATTAAGTTCTTCAAAAAAAAATTGTGTACTTTGGGATCGTCTGAAATATATAGAGGAATTTTGGAAGAATATTCATTTTAATAGCAGCGATCCTGCCTAATAATGAAAGTTGCAGCTTGCCCCATGTTTCTAAATCCTTCTTTACCTTTATGATAAATTGCATCAATTTATCATAATTATTTTCCTTAAGTGTCTTACAATGTGCTGTCAACCATATTCCTAAGTATTTAACTTTCTTTATCACTTGTATTCCCATAACTTCTTCTAGTTCTAATTTCTGTTTTTCTGTTAAATTTTTGGCCATTAATTTTGTTTTCTTCCTATTAATTTTTAGTCCTGCTACTGCTCCAAATTGTTCTAATTCATTCATCAATTTTTGTCCTCTTTCTATTGGTTCTTCAATGAAAAAAAATCATATCATCCACAAATGCTTGCAATTTATATTCTTTCTTAACCTTTAATCCTTTTATGTCTGGGTTCTGTCTAATTCACGTTAATAATGCTTCTAGTAATAATATGAAGAGCAGGGGTGAGAGTGGGCAGCCCTGTCTGACTCCTTTTTCTATTTTTATTAGGCGGGTATATTCCTCGTTTATTATAATATTAGCCTGTTGTGTATCATTAATGGTTGTTATAATATTTTCAAATTTGGTGCCTAAATTCATATTATAAATTTTTTGGTTTAAAAATTGCCAATTTAAATTATCAAAGGCCTTCTCTGCATCTAAAAACATAAGTGCAATTTGTTTTTCGGGGGGGGGGGGGCTTCATAAAATTCTAGAACATCTAATACTATAGTTAAGTTATTCCTGATTTGTCTGGTCGGGAAAAATCCATTTTGGTCTTCATGTATATGCTCATTTAACATTCTTTTTAGTCTACTTGCTATAATAGAAGTAAATGTTTTGTAATCAGTATTTAACAATGAAATCGGCCTATAATTTTGTATATATCAGGGATCCAAATCCTCCTTCAGGATCAGCAAAATCAATGCCCCCCTCCATGAGTCCGGCATCCTGGCTGCTAATAAGACTTCATTAAAAACTTCCACCATAACTTCCATCCTATTTGTTCTGCTATTGCCTTGTACAGCTCCCCTGGGATCCCATCTGGTCCCGGGGATTTGTATTTTTTCTGTTTCTCTATTGCTGATTTCAATTCGAACCAAGTGATGTCTTTGTTTAATAATTCTTCAATTTCTTCCCCAGTTGCTTTATCCTTCATTTCATTTAAATAGTTTCTTATCTTATCTTCGTTAACTTCTTTCTTTTTATATAACTCTTCAAAATACTTATGGGCAATTTCTTTTTTCTGTTCTATCACCTGTTGTATATCCCCCTTTCCATCTATTAGCTGGTATATCAATCTCTTTTCTTTCCTTTTTTAAAGTCTGTATGATAGCCATCTCCCTGGCTTATTGGCATGCTCAAAATAAGTTTGTCTAGTTGTATTCAAATTTATAATCATTCTCTCTTGTTCAATTAAATTCAATTTATATTTAGTTATTGTTATCTGATTTTGCAATTTTGAATCCTTTGGGGTACTCTATAATTGAGTTTCTAATTCCTTAATTTTTTGTTGTAATTTGTTTTGCTGGGCGTATTTTTCCTTATTCCTCTTGGTGTTATAAGAGATTGTTATACCTCTTATTACTGCCTTCATTGTATCCCAAATGTTTTGTTTCGTAGTTACTCCATTATCATTTTCCTTTAAAAAATAGTTTAATTCCTCCTTGAGTTTGTTGGTATATTCTTTTTCTCTTATTAACTGAGTATTTTAATGTCCATCTTTTCTTGGGTTTTTCCCTACCCTTCCATATTATCTGAATTGGATTGTGATCTGCCCATTCATTGGGTAAAATTTCAATCCCTTTTATCTCATTTGCTATTTCCCCATTCATCCATGCCATATCAATTCATGTCCATATTTGATGAGGATTTGAATAGAATGTAAATTGTTTTTCCTCGGGATGTAATCTTCTCCATATGTCAATCAAATTTAACTCCTTCATCATTTCCATACATATCTTGGGAAGCTCTCTTTTTTCCCCTTTGTTCTTTCCCCCATTACTGTGGTCTTTTTGATAATGAGCAATAGAATTAAAATCCCCTATAATACAAATATTTCTTTTTTTCCAATCATACTATTTTTCCATAAAGATACTTAAAAAACTCTTTTTGATTTCCATTCGGGGCTTAGATTACCACTAAGAGAATTGGGGTGGCATTAATCCAGATCTGCAAAACCAGAGTTCTTCCCTCAGAATCCAACTATATTAAATCTGCTTTCAAATCCTCTTTAACATATACTGCAATCCCTTTCTTTTCCCCCACGTCTGCTGGTGCGGTGAATAGCTTTCCTAATTTCGGACATTCTAAGTATTTTTCATCTGTTTTCTTTATATGAGTTTCTTGTAGGCATACTATATCAGCATTTTGTTTGATTAGTTTGGCTATTATCCTTTTCCTTTTTATCATCGAGTTTAAACCATTTATATTAATTGATAGTAGTTTCTTTTCTTCTTCCATTTAATTAGTTCTGTTTCACTCTTTGTCTTGTAATGGCTCCGGTCTCTTCTTGTGCCTGAAGATGTGTCCTACTTTCTTCTCTCTCCTGTTGTAATTGAGTATTTCCTTGATTTCCTAAAGTTCCATCTCTGTTCTTATGAAAGCCTTGATCTTCCTGGGAGTTCGTTTCCAGTTCATCCTTACTGCTCTGGTCTTCCGGGCCTACCAATCGCTCATAAAATTCCTGGGCCTTTTCCATGGAGTCTATTTTGATTTTCCTTTCGTTCCAAGAAACTAACATCCCCTCTGGGATTAGCCATTTAAATACGATTCTTTTCTGATTTAGGTAAGCTGCTAAGAATTTATAATCTTGTCTTTGTTCTCTTACTCTTCTTAGTATTTGTTTGAGAACCAAGACTTCTTTGCCTTTATACATGATTGTTTCATCTCTTGACATCCTATATATGATATCCCGGACACTCCTTCTCTCAAATCATATATGGACTTCTCTTGGGCATTTGTGGCGTCTCGCATAATTAGTGCTAACCCTGTAAACTTCATCAAACTCCCTCAAACTCCCTCAAGATGTCATCTTTATCGTTTTCCAATAGTCTAGCCATTATTCCTGCCATTAGTTGTTCCATTAGTTGTTCTTTGGATACCACTACATTTTGGAACCTCAAGTATGTAGCAGCCTTATCTATCTCTAGGTAGACCAGTGAGTCCTCCATTTCTTTACTCACATTCTTTAATTCTTCATCTACCCTTTCTAATTTCCTTTCAGTTCGTTCAGTCCTTTTCTCTACCTCTTTTATTGTTGCTTCATTTTTCTCCAAGGCCTGCTGTAATAATCCAACTTTGTCCTCTACTTTGGAGATATCTGCTTTCATTTCTGCTTTTAATTTCCCCATCTCCTCTTTTAGTTCATTGATATCTGCTCTCGTCTCATTATGGTTTTTCATCATTGTTTCTTGCAGCTTCATCATTGATTCCTGTAAAGTCAGCAGAATTGATTGGATGTTGGCATTTGAGATGTTAGCTTGTTTCTCCACTGGTAATGTTTTTTCAATGGTTTTTTGTGCCATGGGCGAAGCTGTTGCCGACATAGGTGTTAACGTCGGGGTGACCTTTCTTCCCATTTTCAGAGCTGTAGTTGTTGTGGAAGTCATTTCTTTTAAGATTTGTTTCTGTTGTAGTATATTAATTATATTATCCCAAATTAACATTCAGTAATAGAATCTCTATATTCGGATTGACCGGTATCTACTTAATCTATCTATCTGCTGGATAGCTGTGCTCTTAGCTGGTTACTGGAGTATAAGTTCTTATAGACAAAAATATTATCACTGTATTATTTTAAATCCAAATTCTAAATCACATATATAATTTTGTAAAGTCTCAATGCTCAGCCTCTATACATAACTTCATGTAATATATATATATATATATATATATATATATATATATATATATATATATATATATATATATATATATATATATATATATATATATATATTATCCATATATTATATATATATATATATATATAATATATATATATATATTATCCAAATCCAACTATATTTAAATATTATAAATAAATATATGTATTATCTAACCTTATTTTAAATATTCTTAAACACAAACAGTATTACATTCATCCCCAAGTGGATTAATTATGATCACACAGTGAATTATAATATTAATATATAAAATCCTATAGTTATTAAATAATACTTAATGTTCTTACTATTTTCCCTATATATCTAATCAAAGTATAACTATCAATATTATTAATAAATCAATTAAATCAGTTAATTCAATTAGTTAACAATCAATTACAACAATCAATTTTCCTTTCCCCAGTATACATATTTATAATCATTATAAAGAGAGATTGAAGAAGGTGAGATAGTTCATCATAGCGCTGGATGGTGGGGGAATAAAGAAAAAATGAGCAAAGGAAAAAGGCACAGGAAAAAGGGAGTAAAGAAGGGGAAAAAGGAATTTTGAAGTAAGTTTTTAGCTTTCCGTCTCTAAGTTTAAGAGCTTTCACTCAAAACACACCGGAAGTGGGGAGGTAAAAAATGCTGAGTAGTGACAGTAATTATACGGTATCTCCACACATTCGGAAGCTTCCACTTTTACTTTTCGTCTTAGCATTCCTAAGTTCAATTGTCCTGATTTTCTTCAGATGGAACCACCTCCTCAGTTAGATCAGTATGCTCCCTGAAGGGCAGTTAAGTGGTTTATATCAGTTATATTGTTACGATAACTTAAGGGTTTCTAAGTATTGCCTGTGGCGCCACACTGTCTCTGTTCCATCAGGTCTGATCTTCTTCCCGTCTCCGATTTAATAAAGTCTTTCAGCATAAAAATCGAATGAAATAGTCCAAATCCTCCACACCTTCCCATCACCTTCCAGCCGCTAGATTCCCTTCTATTATTATCGGTGTGGTATATCTCCCGACCTCGTAAACTTCCCTTTTTACTCATTATTGTCCTCTATCTTTCTTCTGTCTGCCAAGTCCCTTCACTTTCACTTGCCTCGCATCCGCTTTTTGGCCGCTTCCTTTTAGGGCTCCAGACAGACACTTGTAACAGCCTTATAAAAGTCTATAGCATTCCAATCATCCTCTCCGCTGCTAATATTCTCTGCCACCACTCTTCACCAATGATCCCACAAACTGTCATTCACTCGCTTCTTTACATTGGTGGCAGTCCGGACTTCGGAACCATCATTGATAGGCGGCTGTTTCTTGCTTGTTGGGCTCTGGAGGGCTCCTCTTCCCTGCAGGGGGTTTGCCTTCCCCACACTGCAACCCGAGTCTCCCCTACGCCAGCACGAATCTCTCCGGGACTCGTGCACCCTCAAAGGATTGCACCAACTGCAAAAAGAGATTAACTGAAACCACGGACGAGCTTCTGCACCTCTGTTCGTCCTTGCCTTACCACCGGAAGTCCAGTTTGTTCTATATCTTTAGTAGTATACTTTAAGCCTAACAGTGGAAATTTGTTTTTAAAGATTGTCAGGCTTTATTGCTGGTAACCTTCTTTATTGTCCTGGAAATTTCTCTCTGTCTTGGTTTCTGATTCTGTGTTAGACAAATGCTCTATAATTCACAAATTATAGAGCATTAGCACATATTTGTCAATGAATTCAGGAAGTTAATTCACTTCAACAGAAGTTGATGACTTATATTAAAGGCAACTCTGAAGTTGTAGCAGTACTAAAACAAATACTTTTATTTATACCTTAAGTAAATTGACACCTGTGCTTTGAGGAATTTCTTAAACTGGAACTTAATAAAATCCTTTCTCCTTTGTTGCATTCTGTTTTGTTTTTTTCTTTCTTTTAAATCCTTATAAAGTCATGAAGGAAAAGATAGGATTAGATTTTATATCTGAGTAGTGATCTCACTTTATTCAATTGGGGTAACTTCCGAATTGACATATATAGAGCTGTGCTGTCAAGCTTTGTTGCTGTTTTAGCAAATATAAATGTGAGCGGATATTTAGGAAGAGGCTTTTGTAGTTAGAGGAAAAACAGATCTCCTTGACTGAAGAGAAATCAGTCAAAATCTTCTGCTGTTCCTCTTCCAAAATTTCCATAGATTTGCCATTTGTTTTCAAAGTATTATCTAAACATAACTAACCATCACAGACCTTTCCACTATAGGTCTAAGGTAAAACTTTTTCTCGATTTGTAAAGAACATATATGTCAACTACTGTGCTGACTGAATTAAATATAAGAACAGTGGCCCCACACCTTACATTCATGTGCCTGTTCGCCAATGTTAGGTATGCATGCCTTCCATGTCCTTAAGGTCCACTCCTATTGGTCTAATGTGTAAACTAATGCAAGAAGCCTCACAAACAAAATGTCAGAAGTCCTTTTGCTCCTCAGCATGTCTCTTTTTGACCTCATTTTTGTTTGTAAGACTTGATCGAATGTGTTTTTTCTAGACGCTTTTTTATCGCAAGTGATTATCATGTTTTTAGGTCTGACCATGAAAATAGTAGAGGTGTTGTTGTTGCAATTTTTTTTACAAAAAGCCCCTAGGATTGAAAAAGATTAATGCTATTCCTGAGCTTGCTTTCCCAAAGGCCATTGTCTGCGACCTGACTCTATTTTGGGGGGGGGTGGGGGTAAAGTTTTTTTATTTTTGAAACATACATCAATATCATTTCATGGACAGCGTGGCTCATTTTGTTACAAAAGTAATGTTGATACACATGAAAATTACTACATTAATCAGCCTTACATAATCTAATGTTATTATACATATCTGTATTAGCACATAATCTTTCAGTTTTCAATTATTCAATATTTGCTACATTGTTCTAATAGTAATAGCATTATTTTTGAGCATACCTGATAACATCCTTTTTCAAAATCTAATCTTAACCTCTAACATTCACTTTAAATGTATTATATAAAAATATGTATAACAATATTCCCCCTATTTCTCATTTTTCAATCTATACTAATTTTTAGTACAGCCAATCTTTTTTTTTTTTTAAAGAATCCTTCCTATCCATCATCTCTCACTCTCTTGGAAATCCCACTTCTTCTCTTTTTGACTTGCCTCCCATACTCCTCCTTTGGTTTCTTTCATATTCAACCCAACCATCATTTCCATCCCCACTATTTTTTGCTGCCAGTCCACCCATACGTCTGCCAAATCCTCTTTTTTCCAAAAATATCTTTCCATTTGTTCATTGCCATTTTTCTATCTCCTAATATATATTCTCCCAATTTTATTTCACCCAACTTTGTAATCTCTTTCTTCTTTTCTCCTTGTTCTATTTGTTATGTCTCTGTTCTATCTCATCCTCTAGGCTTACAGTTATCTCCCTTGTTTCCTGGGTTTTATTATCTTGCTTCATTGTTCTTTGTTGCACATTTTCAATCTTTCCAGTTATATCATGTAATAAGTCCTTTATCTCTCTGAAATTCCCCATCATCGTATCATGAAAGCTTTGTAGTAGCATCATAATTTATTTTTGTGTCTCCAGTTCTTCCTGATAGGCCATCTTGCCTTATTTTAAAAAGTCCAAGTAGTATTCAATGTTCTATCAGTAATCTGTCACCACTCCAGAGTCTATTCTTTTTGACTTCCCAAAGCCAGCAGATTACTTAATCTTCATATTGTTCATCAGGAGATACAATAGTTATAGTTCTTTATGTCCCACAATTAATCAATAAATTTCATTTATACAATCCAGGGGATTTTCCAAATGATTCTTTAAATCTACTTTTTAATTTGCAAATTAGTCCCAATATTCAAAAGTCATTCCATTAGATATCCTCCAGGTTTATGAGGTTGATCCTCTAATCACCATAAAGTAGATAAGAAAAGAATAATATAGCAGACCTTCAGGTGTTATTCTTCTCTTATCATAATTTTTTCAAGGTTGCTTTATCATTCATGAGTGTGACTTAGTATATATCCATTCACCAGTAGATGGCGCCTTTAGCTTAAAAATCAACATTAAAAATCCATTTTAAAACTATTCTACCAGTTATTTATTCCAAATTGTTTCAAACAAAATATCCAATAGCCAGTCAAATGTCCAGCATTTTAAAATGCTTATCCTAGGTCTTGCCAGAAAGATGTATACATCCAGTCTTTCTATATTTTAAGCTTTTAGTTATTTCCTGTTAGGGTGCAGTCACCTCACCCAGCTTCAACCACTGTCCACTCACACTGCTTTTAGCACAGTTTTGGTTTCTTCAGCTGTCCCAGCTTCACAGAGGCCATTTGGGCTTTTGTCCTCAGCAAAGAGGGAAAAGCCCTGGGTCCAGCAGGAGAGCTGCCACTCTCTGTGACTGCAGGGTGCCCCTCCTTATATGTCACCCCTACAGGATGACTTTAGCCCCTTGGGGGGCCCTCCGATGAAGAGGATTCAGTGTGGGAATGCAGAGACCCACTCCCTTGTGCCGATCATGCAGCGATGTCAAACCAGAAGTCTATGATCTAACTCTAAATTACTACAGTTCACTTCTTGTTATGTTACAGAGCCCCTGATTATGATCTTGGCCATATGATAAGTTAATTGAACTATTAACCTAGGCAACTCCTTGCCCACATGCCTTTGTTCTTCTTGGTGATTTTAATTTACAACCTTGGGGCTGGAGCAATTAGTTGTTGATAACACTAGGCTCAATAATTGTCTAGATCTAATTATCTGTAATAGCTTAAATTTAATTTATGGCTTACATGTTAAAGAATTTTTTTTCTAACAGCGATCATAATATGATTGATTTTTGCATTAATCTGCATCCTCCTGAATTGGGTCTTAATGACTGTTCTTTGAATTATAATTTTAAAATGGCAAACTATGATTTAATAGCTGCTGATTTTGAATCTTTAAATAGGCAACATCTGTTTTCAAGTTGTAAAAATGTAGAAGATTTTTATAACATTTTTGCTTGAAATTAATCAAGCTATAAATGTATATGTACCAAGAAAACAATTTTTTATAAAGAATAAATTACCTAAGGCAATAAGAATATTACAATCTAAAAAAAATTCTTTAGCAGAACAACAAGACAGGTTGCCAACTTCAAAAGCCACTACAAAGCCTTATGTCATCAAATTAAAGATGAATGCACCAATTATTTCTGCAAACAGGAGGAAAAGCTGTTAAACTCAAACTCTATGCCTTTTACAACATTGTTAACTTGAAACTTAAAGACTCACAAATTATTCCACCCTTAAAAGGGCAAAATGGGGTTGATTGTAATGACAATGTGGGTCAGGCCAATTTCTTCAATTCATTTTTTAGTTCAGTTTTTGTGGATAGCAATGGTTGCAGTCCCTGATTCGCAAGTTGAACCACAAATAGTTGTAGCAAATTGCTGAATATTAAATTTACAGTAGATAATGTTGACTTAGCATTATGTAATCTAAAACCATCGCTATCCACAGGACCAGATGGTTTATGTGTTTTTTTTCTTGAAAAAGTTTGCTACCATCCTAGCTGAACTTTTGTGTACAATTTTCGAAGTATCATTTCGAACTAGTTCTCTGCTTGATTTATAGTCATCAGCTATAGTTATACCAATTTTTAAAAAGGTTGACTATAGTGAAAATTACAGACCAATTTCTCTGTGTTGTGCTACATGCAAAGTTATGGAATCAATTATAAACCAATCCATCATTCACTACTTAGAGACAAACAACTTGCTATCCGACAAACAGTTTGGCTTTAGGAAAAACTCATCCTGTAATCTACAACTTTTGCACTGTAAAAACATCCGGATTACATGTCTTCATCAAGGCAAAGCTGTAGATACGATTTACATTCATTTTTGTAAGGCTTTTGATTCAGGAGTGTATGATAAACTAC
This sequence comes from Notechis scutatus, assembly GCF_049901735.1. Classification (NCBI taxonomy): domain Eukaryota; kingdom Metazoa; phylum Chordata; class Lepidosauria; order Squamata; family Elapidae; genus Notechis; species Notechis scutatus. Next base: position 76,828,545 of record NC_142025.1, on the reverse strand, counting down.
TGTTTAAATTAAACTCTTATGGCATTTCTGATCCTTTGCACAAGTGGATTGCTGCTTTCCTGTCTAATAGACTGCAGAAAGTCAAAATAGGGAACTCACTGTCTAATCCTGCATCAGTTAACAGTGGTGTTCCACAAGGCAGCATCTTAGGTCCCATGTTTTTCTTGCTCTATATCAATGATTTATGTGATCAACTTAAAAGCAATTGTGTCCTTTTTGACAGTGACGTAAAATTATTCAATGTTACAGATAATTCTGTTGTTTTGCAAAGTGATCTCGACTATGTGTCTGAATGGTCATCTATTTGGCAACTTCAAATTTCGATCAATAAATGCTCTGTCTTACATATTGGTAAACGTAATCAGAATGTCAAGTATAAGCTATGTAGCATTGAACTAGATCCATGGTGAATGGCTATGGCCATTTGTGCAGGTACGCAAGCCCCAGCCAATCTTACCTGCACTGCACATGCGTGTGCCTCCCAGCTGATTTTTGGCCCATTTGAGGCCATTTTTGCCCTCCTGGAGGCTCAAGGGAAGCCTTTGCAGCCTTGGGAGGCTGAAAAATGGGCCTTCTGGAAATACCAGAAGTGCCCGTTTTCAGCCTCCAGAGGACCTCTGGAGCTTGGGGGAGGCCGTTTTTTGCCCTCCCAGAGGCCTGAAGGAAGCCTCTGCAGCCTTGGGAGGTGGAAAAATGGGACTTCCGGAAATACCAGAAGTGCCAAAATGGGCCTGTTTTTAGCCTCCCAAGGCTCCAGAGGCTTCCCTCAAGCCTCCAGGAGGGTGAATGTCCCCCAGGCTTCAGAGGCCCTCCAGAGGCTGAAAACAGGCACTTCTGGTATTTCTGGAAGGCCTGTTTTTCGGCCTCCTGAGGCTGCAGAGGCTTGCCTTGAGCCTCCAGGAGGGCTAAAACGGCCTCAAATGGGCCGAAAATCAGCCGGGAGGCATGCTCGTACACAGTGCAGTTAAGGGGGTGGGGTGGGGGTGTTGTGCATGCATGTGCAGGGCACACTGCATTGTGGGTGCCGGCATCCATGTGCTTTTGGCACACCACAACAAAAAGGTTCGCCATCACTGAACTTGATGATGATGCTCACTTTGTCAAGGACCTAGGTGTATTTATCTCTGATGATCTAAGCTTCAAAGTTCACTGTAACAGCATTGCTAACAAAGCATTAAAAGTTGTAAATTTAATTTTGCAAAGTTTTTCTGGAAACATTGTATTACTAATTAGAGCTTATAAAACTTATGCTAGACCAATTTTAGAGTATTGTTCAATTGTTTGGAATCTCCACCATATATCTGACATCAGTACAATTGAGCGGGTTCAGAAGTATTTCACAAGAAAAGTCTTGCGCTTTTCTGTACACAGTAGATTTCTCTATGCTACTAAGCTCGAAATTCTTGGTTTGGATAACTTAGAACTGCATTGCTGGTGGTCAGACCTAGGTATTGCATACAAAATTATACATAGTAATGTTTTATCTGTAAATGACTTTTTTTTGTTTTAATCGCAATAATATGTGCACTAACAATCGCTTTAAACTCAATGTAAATCGTTCTAAACTTGACTGTAAAATATGATTTCTGTAATAGAGTTGTCAAAGTCTGGAATGCTCTACTTGAATTTAAATTTAAATTAAATATAAATTTTCACTGTTTCAGTCACAAATGGACTTCCGTGCACCTTACTTCATACTTTTAAGTGGTCAATTGAGGGGGCGTGCATAAATGCACTAATGTGCCCATCGTCCCTGTCATTGTATTTTTATTCTCTTATTCTTGTTCTCTTTTTTGGGGGGGGACAAATTTTAATAAACAAATGAATGAATGAATCATAGGGTTGGAAGGAACCTTGGAAGTCTTCTAGTCTTCCTGTTCAAGCAGGAGACTCTATATCATTCTGGAAAAATGACTGTACAATCTCTTTGGAAAGCTTCCATCAATGGAGCATCCATAATTTCTGATGGTAAGTTGTTCCTCAATTAATTTTTTCACTGTCAGAACAAAATGTCTACAATGTTATGGTCTTTGGAATAACATTTCACAGAACAGTAACCCAAAACTTTAAGGTTACAGTTCCTCTTAGTAATAGGTTGTCATGAAGAAATATACAGTAGAATATAAAATACCCCTTTGGGGGTAATTTAAAATATTTCTTATAGAAATATTTCAGAATTAGAATTATTTTCAGTGGTAATGCTTATATTATAAAATAATTTCTCATTAGAAATCAGGTTGGCTACCACATTAGTAGCTTTCTGACAGCAATTTAAGAGAACAGGAGAGCTTTTGGTAAGTGGCGAGATTCATGGTTGATTAATATTCTGTATTATAGTTTTATGGCATTTTTGTTTTGTTTTATTTAAAATATAAAGAAGCAATTAGAATTGCTTCTGATTGATTATGGTTGGTATAAATTTCATAGATGAATAGATGGAGAGAGAAATAAGGAGGAAGCAAAACTAGGTATAATAGCATTTAACTTACATGAACAAGATACAAGATTGAATATATTCTATTTCCACATAGCATGACTGTGGAAGTGTTTTGGGGGAAAATATAGTGGGTCAGAAATTGGTCATCTAACAATGTCCCAATCACAATCTTCCCTATGCACTGTACTTCTAATTAAATAAATCAATTTTAATTCTTATTTCTAATTTTGGAGTTACTCACATAGATCAGCACTTGAAACGCCTAAATAACTCTGTGGTTCTCTTTTGGGAATTTATTCCATCTTTGGAGGGGGGAAGGAAATGTGACACAAATCTTAATTAACATGGACTGTAACTTTCAGAAAAAGCCATGGTTGTGCAGTGATTAGAATGCAGTACTGCAGGCTACTTCTGCTGATCACCGGCTGCCAGCAGTTTGGCAGTTTGGGTCTCACTGGCTCAAGGTTGACTCAGCCTTCCATCCTTTTCTCACCTCTGAACTATAGCTTGATGGGTAGGGCCCCAATTTTTGAGTCTGTCAAATTCTTCTGAATCTTGAGCCTATCTTTTAAAATATGAGCTATTTCTCCAGCTTAGTATTCTCATGTATATTCAAGCAATAATTCAGATTTCCTTCACCCCCATGTCATTATATGAAAGGAACAGATAGACCTATATTTTATTATCTGGATGAAACATAACTCTTAAACTAAATGATTTCTCTAGCAGAAAAATTCTCCTGGAACCAAGCAAAACTTTGATGTCCAAGTTAAGAAGCTGGGCAATTTTGTCTTGGAAGCAACCAAATAAATTGAGAAGTGGCATCAAACAGAGCTCAAAGCTTTATGCAAGATGCTGAATAACTTGCTCTCTTCTTCTGCAATGTGTGCAATTTCCCCATACTCTTGTCTTGACCTAGTTACATGGTGAACTGGATTGCCTCCAAGCCAAGACAAAATTTGATTCAACAGATGTTTATTTGATGTCTTTAATTAAAGAAACAAGGATCTTAAATGTTATAAATAAATTTTCCTCAAATTTGTCAAATGCCATGAAGCAAGTCATGTTCATGAATAAGAGTGAAAAAAATGTTCTACCATTTCCTGTGGCTTGAAAATAAGAATTGAAACTTTGATGATTTGGTGTTTTACAGGAAAGATGTAAAGGAATGCATAATACTAATAGTGGTGGAATAATTGTCAAAGGAAATGGAAAAACAAACATACCCTGGAGAGAAATTTGCAATCCTATAACGTAATAAAATTGGAAGTGAACAAAAATTGGAATATAAAAAAATACTGAGGTGCTGAGAAAAACATCTTTTATTAACTTGACCAGGACAATATAAAAAGGACAATATAAATTATGTCAATTGAACAAATTTACATATGTGTGTATCATTTCCACTTGTTTCCCCTGTTTTAGCTACTCAGAGAAAAGTAAGGTTTAAACATGCAATAAATCCAAATTCTCATTGGACTTCTTTATTATTTTGAGATGGGGAAAATTGACACCTTAAAAATGATTAAATTAGATTATAGATTGGATTTGTTGAAGTGCAGATCAAAAGCCAAAACCAGATTCTGGCTTGTGATCTGGGCTTCTGTGATCTGGCTGACAAACCATACTCAATGAATAGTTTTTTATGGTATTACATCTACATAGAGAAATGACTAGTTAAAAGGCAAAAGTGGCAAGACAAAGGCTCACTAAATATAAGCAGGGAAGTATTCCAGACATTTTGATAGTGACAAATGAAATAATTATTTCTTATGAAATAATTATCTCTTATCTCTTATGATAAAAATGAAGGACAGATGAAATTATGATAAAGATGAAGAATAATGTGATGGAAGTTATGAAGAGGCCTTAGCCCAAACACACATGCCCTCTACTTCAAAAGAAAAGGCAGAAGTCAATAGATTAGAAATAACAAATGTTGCTATGCAGAGCATAAGATATGGTGTTGGTCTACATGCCACTGCTGCCATTACCACAGCTGCCTTCATAAATGTTGGCTTTATCTCTGAAGTTGACCACAATAAATAGAGCCCAGGAAAAAATTATGACGTCCCTAGATCAAGAATTTGATGAGCTCTATAAGCTCTATAAGAAGAGCGAAATAGAATTCATCGTCTTTGACGACTGTACAGATGCAACTAAAGTTATGCTGAAAACAAAAAAAATCAGACCAGCAATTCCCCAGTACCATCAAAGAAGAACATTATTCTATGTGCAGTGAGCCAGGTGGAAGTTATTTTTATCATTTTACTCCAGAGAAAGGCTCAAAAACAGGAAAATCTGCTCAAGTGATTGCAGATAATCTGGTGTATTTCATGAAGAAGAAAGGCATTGACAAAAGCTTGAAGGTCATTGGAGGAGATTCTACAACTGATTGTGATGGTGGTGCCATGCACTGGGTAGAGGTTAAGCTTGACTGGAAATTGATCTGGTTGGTGTGCACTCTACATGAATGAGTTACTCCTACAACACTTAATCGCAAAATTGGATGGGAAGACCTTGTTTAACAACAAATGGGTAGGTAAAATTGGCAACATGCTAGACACTGAAACAGAACTTGACATTGATCAGAATTTCAATTTGTGAGCCTCTCATTTTACTGAACAACAGTATTCTAAAGGATGTCTCTACTGATCAAACATATGGATATAGGATCATACAGGCAATAAGGACAGAAGAACTTCCTACAAATCTGACTTTGTCAAATATGGGTTTCAAAACATGACTTTAAAGGCAAAACTCTCCAATACTTAAGAATGATAGTGGAATACATTGTTGGTTTGTACTACCCTTGCTGGTTCAAGTAAAACATTCCTGGAAAGAAGGCTGCAGTAGATGCTTTTTTTTGTCAACCATTCAGTGCTCAACATGGTACGCTTTCAGTGAAATGATAATCCAGATGCTCTTGTGTTCAGATGACATTCAAGAAAGGAGAGCTGGTATGCAAAAGATCATTGACTTGAGAGGTGTAGACAATGACATGCTGGGAGATTTTTATGTATGTGAAAGAAAAACGTCTTTAATAAATGCCAGGGCACCCAATCTGTTGGAGCTGATTGATTGGTCTGAAGGTGAATATGAGCCACCTTTGATATGCAAACTGACTACAGTGGAAATAAAGAAGTGGCCCTGTCATGCCCAATCAATGTGTGAAACAGGTCACAGAGGCAGCAAACAGAGTGAGAACCTTGAGGGTTATATCAGAGGCCATGATGCAAGTCTGCAGCTGATGTCAAAAAATGAATCAAAACAGGACTTGAGAAAACTTGCTTAAACATTTTTGTTTTGTAGAAAAAAACCCTAATTTTTTTAGTACAATATGTAATTTTGAAAAAAATAAATTTAACAGTATGTGGGTTATTAGGGGCTTTTGTGGGGTATATGGTCAGATGTGGATTGTTCAATTGCAAAAATAACTGCAGATTTGAATTCTTGGTGTAAAAACACATATTTTAGAACCCCTCACTGAAAAAAATAGCAACAATTAATTTTCATGCCGTTAATTGACAGTCTTGTTACACATAGATAGTGCAACAGAAAAAAAAATCCTAATACCTGATCTTGAAGCTTTTTAACCATGCAGTCAGAGGTGAAGATAAACTATGGAAAAGTTCCTTGTGAATAAGAAGAAATATTTGCCCAACTCCTTTGAACTTGACCTTGTTATACATTTTCATATGTTCAGGAGTTCCACCCTAATGATTGGAAATTTAAGGTATTTAGCTTTTGGCATCCTCTTTCAAAAATATTCTATATAGTAACCTTTGGAATGAAGCTTGGTAGTTGCTATTTTCAAATGCCTCTTTGACTTATAAATATTTCTGGATGGGCTTATATAATTTTAAAATATGATTCTAATTTTGCACTAAGATTACCAGACAAATTTCGAACTAAAGAAAATGTGTCAGAAAGGCCTGGCAAGATAAATCTTGCATGGACCAAAAAAAACCCCAAAACATAGTCATCATATTAATTTAAGTAAATGTTGTTGTTGACCATCAGTATTTTAGGTGAATATTTAAAATCTGTAAAACTGGAAGTGAAATAGTAAGTTTTCTCCTTTGCATTAACAATATTCTAAAAAATCTGGTACAATACTGAAAACAACTTTTCCATTTCAAAATGCAAAAAAATATTTACTAATATATGAGGTCATCAGAGGTAGATTAGTATTATCTAAATATTTTACAAGATTTATGGATTTAATGAAAATTGTTGACTTTCACAACTTTAATTAATAGTATACTTTAATATTTTTCCTTTTTAAAAATGACCATTTTCATATGGCTTCCTCAGAACTATTTTGGTTGTTCCAAGTGTGTTTCTTATTATTTTAATAGAAATATTTTCTATTAAAATATTTTCCAGTCCTGTTGTAAATAAAAGATCTAAGAAGCATATGAATGTAATAGGGAAAAGAAAAGTATAACATATTTCAAATGTATAAAGAAATCACAAAAGAAAGCATTACATAGAATCACTATAACAGGTTGAAGATTACTAATAGGGGTTTATGTTAGCTTAAATGGATTTCAGCCTGTTTTAGTCAAATGGAATTTATGAAGCAATAACAATATAAACACATACAAAGTATGATTGCTGTCTACTTTGTGGTAGTTTTGATCATGTAAAATAATCTAATTTTTTTGTTGAATTTTTGAATTTTGCTTTGGTTGCTTTTGAAGTGAATACAACATCCTCTAATTTAATTAAAATAGAACTCTCCTATCCTCTTCTTTCCTCTCCTCTCCTCTCCTCTCTCTTTTTTTTTTTTTGGGGGGGGGGAGACAATGTTGACTGTTGGCACTTCCCTGGACAAATCCCTGCAATTGTCTTGGTAAGATTTCAGAAGTGATTTACAATTGTCTCCTTTCTAGGACTGAGAAAAAGTGACTGGCCCAACTAGAGACAGCCAGCTGGCTGTTTCTTTAGTTAATTCATTGAGTCTGAGTGGACCATGTCTACATAAGTAATTACAGTTTTTCCTAAAGCTATCTTCAACATGGAAAATATTTGAGGGATAAATTATAAAGGAAAAACTGCTGCAACATATGTATAAAATCTTGTTGAATAACAAATGTGTGCCAAATTAGTATGGAATGCCAATAGGTAAAGAGAAAAGTTACTGAATAATGATTGTTGGTCTTATTCATTTTGAAAAATGACTAAGGGCCTTTATTTGTCACTACTTCTACTTTTATAGAAATACAATTTAAAATAACAGCATTGCCAACAAGATCAAGAGTTGTCTTCTTGAGAATTGCCTTGAATTCCAGCAATGTTTAATAACAACCAGTCAGATAGCAAAACACACAAGTAGATGTTACTGTTTTCAGTTAACCTATGAAGTATAGTCACAAGATGCACCCACAACAGAAAGTATGTGATCATTCTTCTGATGGTTGTCAGTTAACATGTAATAGGTTGGATAGATTCAGGAATTCATTCTAGTGACAATTACTGCTGAGACAGTAGTTAAAAGTATTTTCCATTAAGGTTGAGGGATGTGGTTTCTCTAAGTAGAACTTCACAAATACCCATTAGGCCAGTGTGACAATGCTGGACCCTCAGACTGGATCTGACACCAAGAATAGGAAGAAGACTTTGTTTTTTACTCCAACATTAGGTAATTCCATTAGGTAAGAGACTAATAAGTACAATTTAAGTGAAAATTAATTTGAAATGTCTTTTTTATTAGAAAAGATAAAAAGAGTTTTAAAAAATGACTAAAGTGAAGCCTGTGTAGCAAAGTAATCAGCATATTTGTTGCCATGCAAATAATAGTGGCCTTTTCATTTAAAGACAGCCAAAAAGAGGCCAGAACAAGGGCATTAAAAAAGTGGAAAAAATAATTAATATTCTGAATGGAAGAACCAGAGATTTTGCGAAAGTGACCCATGGTTATGAGCTATGTTACAAACAATAAGACCCCATTTAAAAATTATGATGACTGCAGTAGGTCTTTATAACCCAACACAGAATTGCAGGATCCAAAATGCAGGAAGTAGAGCATGAGGTGTCTTGTGGGTAGAGGAGATCTTGAGAGAAATAGGTCTCCTATGGTAGTGGTCTGCGGTCCAAGGATTGGGGATCCCTAGGCTAGGTAAGTGGCCTGCAGTCTCAACAAATAAATGGGAGAGTAGCTCATCAACAAGATGTATTGGTAACTTATGAATCTGCCAACAGAGAATCTTGAGGCAATTCTTCAGGCTGATAATTTAAAAAAATGTCAGGCAAAACATAACAATGCCTTAGGAAAATACTCCGCTAGTTTCATGTTGAATAACAATGCCAAAATGTACAGTAGTGATAAATCTGTTGCCAAAAATGCTGAAGGATGCCAAAAGGAGTACTGAAGGCTTGATCTCTTAAAACAGGCAAAGACAATCAGATGAAAAGCATCGAGTAATTAAAACAAATTATCAAATGAAATGTGGACCAAAATACTTATATACTTATATTGTGTCTCACTGATTTTAGCAACTATCAGAATATTGGTGTAGGCAAAGATATGGAAACAATTGATATCGATGTTGATATAGTTTCAGTTTGCATAGTTTTTGCAATTGGTATAATTTGAATTTGCAATTTATAGACCGGACAATGTATCAAGGGAAGTATGCTGTCTCTGGAGCAAAGATCAAGGATATGACTGATAGCCTTACTAAAATAATCAAGCATTAAGTTTATTATCCCTTTCTGTCAGGTCCCATAGATCTCTATCGGGACCTTGCCATTCTAGTGGGAGGATTCAGGTTATGTTTGCATGGGATTTTCCTTTGTTCCTTTCCTCTGCTTTGATCTACCTTTGGGATGTTGGGAGGGGGGAAGAATGTGCTTGGGGCCATCTGTTTTGTCTCAACACTGGAGGAGTGTGGTACCTGGGAACTGCCTTCTTAACCTGAAGTTCTCACAATATCTTCACACCTTGGGATTGTCTCAAAGGCAAACTGGACATTAGGAAGGGTATTGAAAGGAGAGGTTTAACCTAACACTTTAGTCTTCGAATTCATATTCTGCCTACATTCTCTCTGCTATCACTGTCTTCCAATAAAAGATCCTTTTAAAATGCCATTCATTTCGAGAGTTCTGCTTTCTTGAAAAGGCAGGCGAGGCGGGATCTTACACTTTCTCCTCTTTTATATGAAGATAATTGATACAACAAAATGCTGAAAGCAATATCAAGAAGCTATGAGCAGTTAGTCAGAAAAGGGTCAGTCAAAGAGGACTCAGATATCTATACAGGTAGTCCTCAACTTACCATCACTTGACCAAGCAGAGGAAATAGATGAAAAAATTTCTATTTAGTTAGCTAAGGTTCACAGAAAATATACTACAGCAGTAAAGGGAAACTTTATCTACCCTGACATCAACTGAGAGACAAACTGCAGTAAAAGTGAAAAATCAAACAGGTTGCGATGAGCCTAGCTGACAGGTTTGTCATTCTAAAGGTAGAAAAGGGAACTAGAGGGTGAGTTATACTGGACTTAATTCTTACTAATAGAGATGAAATGATATAGGGTGTTGAAGTTGGAGCTTTGGATGAGAGTGACCATGACATACTGAAATTCAACATAATGCAGGACAAAGTGTCTTAGACTTTAAGAGAGCTGAGTTCAACAAATTAAGAAGAAATTTATGAAGGGTTCCATGGATGAAAGGGGAAAAGGGGAAAACAGCTCAAGTAGCTTGGGAAACTGTGAAAAATGAGATAAAAATAGCCCAATATAACACAATACCATTGAGAAACAAAAACAACAGACCCTGTTTGAAACCAGCATGAAAAAACCCTGAAAAATAATTAATTTTTTTTTAAAAAAAACTCTGATAAACTGAAAGACAAGATTAAAAAACCAGAAAAAGAGACACAGAATGTCAGCAAGTAGCCCAAATCAATAGTAAGGAAAGCTAAGGCTCAGCCTGAAGTATGGTTATAAACAAATGTCAAAAATAATAATTAAAAAACATTATTTTCAATGTGTAAAAATCATGAAAAAAGTCAAGGGAATGACTGATCCACTAATGTGAAAAATGGTAAGGAGTTGACGGGTAGCAGGAGAAAGCAGAACTACTTAATTTATTCTGTTCATCTGTTTTCACCCAAAAGGGAAAAAAAGTCCAATCTATCAAGAGCAGAACCATAGAAGACAGAGTGGGAATATAAGTCAATGGTAAGAGAATACCTACCCACTCTGAGTTCAAATTGCCAGGACCAGATGGATTACATCCCAGGGAATTGAAGGAAGTAGTGGACATGATCTCAGAATCATTGAATATAATATTTTAAAGATCCTGGAGCACTGGGGAACTACCCAAGATTGGAAGAGTGTTGATGTGGTTCCCAATTTTCAAAAAGGAAAAAATATGGATCAAGAAAACTAAAGACCAATCAATGTTACATCAATACCTGGAAGAATCCTGGAAAAGATAATCAAAAAGCACATTGTGAACACAGCAACAAATGAGCAAAGAGATTACTGAGAGTCAAATGGAAGTATAAAGATTAATCATGTAATGAACAATTGAGGAAACTAGCCAATCAATTAGAATATTCTTTGTTAGAATTTGGTATTTACCTCCTTTTCTAAACCCCAGAGCAATTTGATTAACAATTATGAAAGTAATTAAATAGTTACTTAAACCTTTTAGGGATTTCAAATCTCCCTCTCCTTCCCCCTTCCATTATTGTTTTGTATAGTTTTTATATTACTTATTTTTTATATTATTTTTTTTATTTTTTAACAATGTAAAATATAAAAATTCAATAACTATATAAACAGTGTGCTATCTGAGTACAATTGACTTTGAGATATAGTAATGGTAATAGTAACAATAATATTCTTAACATCAATAATAATAACATAATAATAATATTTACTTATCCATTTTATTAAATCATCATTGTAATTAATCCCCCTCTTATACTTTTAGGTTCCTAACTTCTGTTTTTGCTATTTAGCCATTGATAAAATAAATCCCATGTTAAAAAAATATTCAATTTCTTCTTAATTTTAAGTGTTAATCTATCCATTTCTGCACATTTTAATATTATTTTATTACAACTTTACCGATAGAAATCTCTTCATTTTTCCATTGTTGTGTGTATTTTTGTGCAATATTTTTTTGCCTTTGGTTTGGGCATGTCCGCCACATGTGATAATATGAACCCGATATCTGGTTACATTTCCAACACTTAGCAGACATATCCTTAAATATCTTTGCTAATTGTGCTGGCAGAAAATGCCATCTATAATTTTTATTTTTTTTATTTTTTTTAGTTGTTGTATTACTTATAAGCTGCTTTGGAAAAATCATCCTGAAAAAAATATAAAGTAATTCTTCACATAATGTAAAAAATAAAATAATAAAAAAGAGGTAGTCATTAATGTTTATCAACCTCAGTAATTTTAAGATGTATGGACTTCAACTCCCAGAATTTCCAAGCCATCATGGTTGGGAAATTCTGGGAGTTGAAGTCCACACATCTTAAAACTGCTGAAATTGAGAAATACTGATTTAAATCATTAGGTTCAATTCTCGATTCAATGAAAATGAAAAAAAAATTCTGATGGATGACTATAAATTCAGAACACATTGAAGGAAGGTAACAGAACTTGTTGTGCTATGAAATTGCTCTAATAATTAGGACATTTTTCCTATTACTGAGCCAGAATTTATCTTCTCATAACTGAAGATAAGTAAACACATGACTGAAGCAACACAACAACATTTGTTAGATCTGGAGGAGTGGGCGCAAAGAACGGAGACGAGGCATCGAATAGTGACTCAACTCTTTATTAGTGACTTCAGAAAGAGAACAACTCGCTAAGGCAGCAGCAGCTCCTTTTATAGAGCTGGCTGCTGTCACAGTGTCCAATGATTTAAGTTTGCCGCGCTGGAAGCGTCCAATCAGCGGCGACCCACTATCAGCCAATCAGACTAGTCGGAAACGACCAATCACGATCTGCTAACTGCGGGCCAATGAGAAGTGCAGGATTACGAGCCTGCTGTGGAAGTAAAACTATTAGGATTTAAACTAGTGCGTTTGCTTAGTTCATAACAACATTCATAATAAATAAAATAAATAAATTTAAACTAATAATTTATTTTGTAATGTAAGAAGTATATATACACGCACATAAAAACACACTCAGAAATACAAAATATGCACTCTAATGGTTATGTTACAGCTATTTCTCTTTATTTTCTATCATTAATGAAGAAAAGAAGATAAATCTGAAGAAAAGAAATATATTAGAAGAAGCTACATACAAAGATTTACAAAAAATAAATGAAAAAAGAAGAATATTTTTAATCTGAAACTGATAACTTCCAGGGTGCAGTTTGCAACCTGATCTGCAATAAATCTGGCTTGGCAACTAATGACTGTCTTGCGAACCTGACAGGACAAAAAATCAGCAGGTGGCAAACATTTCAGCTCCCAAACTCAAACAAATATTTTATATATATATATTTTAAGGTGAAGTAGAGAATTAACCTGAAATGCCAACATTTTTTTTTCTTAACAATACCAGATGTATAGAAATAGTTCCATCTAACATTCTAGTTACCTGTCACTAGCTGTAATAAATTTTGTGAAAATTATGGGCACAAGGGAATTAAGTGGCAACTTTGAGAGCCACATTAGTTGTTCTCAGCCCAAGAACAAAGGATGCAGACTGAAATAGATTGCCAGCAAGTGCAAGGCCAATTCATTGTTTCTAAGAAATTCTTCCTCATGTACAGATGTTAGAATGACCAACAATGTGACTGAAAATCCAACCATATGGCTTATATGAATTTGTGGAAAGAACATTTCCATTTTAAAGAACATCTCCCCCACTCTTTTAAAAAGCACAGGAATGCCTACAATGCCTTATTAATAAGTGAGATCTTATTATTTATCTTACAGATCTTACAGGAAAGATTATGGTCAAAATCTTTATTACATAATGTCTAGTGGAAACAACAGCAATATTAGTCAAAACAGCCTATTTTAGTCTTGTGCTTAATTCACTTGACTGAATTTGCTATAACATTAGTGTTGACAGGGTTTAGTTTCTTGCATGAAACAATAACCCCTCCCTTGAAACAGGTCATGCAAGCAAAGCTAGAGGAAATTTACCTATGCGTACTTTCTTTAGTACAAAACCATTATTTATTTCCTGTAGTGATGAGGGATGATCAAGAGTTTCATTTTATTAAATGCACACAAAAACAGACATAATTAAAAACAATAAAGCTAAAAATAGTTTAAATCATAAATTAAGTACATCAGCCATTGTGAGATGGAATTAGAGAGAAATTACAGTAAAGTCAAAAGCCTATCAAGCTAAAAAGGCTTTCTGGTAATTAAATACAATCAGAAATCAAATTCTACTCCTGAGAGTGAAAGACCAGTTTTTAATTCTAAAACAAGTATGATCTTGATCGATATTGAAAAATAACCTAGGTTGAAGATCCTGATCAATCAATCAAGTCTGGGTTGCTTTAAAAATGGGTAAACAAAATACAAAATACCACCTTCAAATGAAGAAAAACAGATGGTACATACTACTAAATAAAACAACGATAATCAGAATATAAAATTCGTTGTATCCCACTAAATGGAAACTGTGTTCATACTGACCCAAAAGTTCAGAAGACCCATGCCTTAGCCTTCCAAAGGCCCTCATGTCTTAGGCATGTATCTTATCTCCTCTGCCCTAGTATAAAGGAGCAAAGTTCCTATAAATAAGCTAATAATTTGCACATCTAACCTGAGTACACCTGACATTGCTGTATATGGAAGAATATACAGAATATACTGAAAGAAATCATGTATTCATAATTTGTGTTACTAGCCTATCATGATTTAAACAAACAGAGTAGCAAATATAATATCATGGAATATATTGTGCTGACATGTTTTAGTAGAAGAAGGTAGTCAAGTCACAAAGGTTAGTTTCTTAGGAGAAGTCATTGTATTTTTCAGTCTGGCAGCATAAAATCCATTTGGCATTGTTAGCTATTTTCTTGATTCAATAAGTCTTTTGCCCTTTTTCATGAGGCTTGAGGTCTATTAGTAATGGTCACAAGAAAATTAGGCAAGTCATTCCACATCTGTTAGTCGAAACAGCTGAAAATGAGCTGCAAAAAGTATTTCCATATTGTGCTAAAAAATCCTACGCAATGTATCTGCCTTTAATTGTGAATCTCTCTCTCTCTCTCTCTCTCTCACACACACACACACACAAACACACACACACAACACCACACACACACACACACACACACACACACAGAGTAAGCCATAGTGAGATGAGTAGCAAAATTTAACCATAAATAATCAAATTATAGAATATCTTCACCAAAATTTATCATATCCATCAGTACTTTAATATTTTCAGTAATTTTGCCTCATCTGATTTGTATGAATTTTTTGTTTTATAAGGGATCACACACATGGCCACCAAGACTCTTCTAGCCAAATTCAATTGAATAAATAAATAAAATTAAATTATTACCAGAATGATAAAATAAACAGTTTTTGTCACTATTTTAAATTTTGTTAACCTGACATGTTCCAAAGGTGCTGGGGTCACAGCTCCTAACTATATTCCAAAACAATTTTACTTACCTTGGCCTAGCAGTTCAAGTGACACATTACTGATGAGAAATGGCAATTATGTATTAGAAAACCCCTTAGTAACTGTCGTATTTTGTAATAATACTTCTAACACGTGAGTTCTCTGCACACAAACTGCTTTATTTTTCTTAACTCCTCCCTTCCGGTTCCTTCATACTGTGTCACCTCAAAATATGTCCTTCACTACTCTCTGTCTAACATTGGTTCCTCTTCACAGTTAAACATCAACAGGTTCCATTTACCCTACACCACATCTCCCTTTTCTAGAGAACAAAGGGTAGACTACCTTTGTCTCACCAGACCTTAGAGGATTATTCTGCCTCTTTTGTTGAAGGTCTGTTCCTATCTAAATCCTGTAGGGAAGAAAATGTTATCATATAACTATTTACTAATCCAATACACCTAACTGTGTCTAAACTATTCTGCACCTCAGATTTCTTACTGAACTACACATCAACATGAACTCTTTTTCACTTTCTCAGTTCACAGATTCAGTCTCTCTGGTTTAACTACAGCTCTCCCAGATCTTGTCCTTGGGGTAGCTGTCACATTAGGAAAGTTTTTAAGTATTTTCCCAGGTGAAGTAGAAACTTGTTCACTGTTTGTCTCTGGTAACTCCTGCTGCTCCACAGTTCCTCCTTCACTTGCATGTGTGTGTAAGGGTATCAAGTGCTGATGATTGTGTCTCACCACACCTTTAGGTACATCCACCAGATATGACCTCGGACTCATCTGATTCTGCAGCACAGTCCCAGATTCTTTTGTATCAGTGACCCATACATGCTCTCCTGGTACCAAATCACTAAGAGGTTTTGCATGATGTCTCCTGTTCTAGTATTCAGTATTCAATTTCCTCTTCTCTCTACGAGCAAAATGGTCAACATCTGGCAATGCTGGGTCTAGCTGAGAGGGAAGAGTTGGCACAATGGTACGAAGACGTCGCCCCATAAGCAGCTGAGCCAGACTGAACCCATACTGCTGGTAACATGTTTGAACCCATATGTGGATGCAAAATGAGAGGAATCTTGGCCAGAAAACTGTGGTTCATTGTCTGACATCAACTCCTCTGGAATCCCATGCCGGGCAAAGATTGACTTCAGGTGGACAATGACATCAGTTGACTTAATGTTCGATAGCAGTGCAATCTCGACATATCTGGAGAAATAGTCTATCACAACTAAGTATGTTTTCCTTCCATGTACAAACATGTCAGTCCCTAACTTTTGCCATGGTCTTTCAGGGCACTCAGATGTCATGAGTGGCTCTTTAGGATTCTGACGCTCTTGAATACATGTCCTGCATTTGAGCACCATTTCACCGACCTGCTGACTGAGTCCTGGCCACCACACAGACTGACGAGTACGTTCTTTGCATTTCACCACCCCTTGGTGTCCTTCATGCAGCCTCTCCAACACCTCATTCCTCAGAGTGGATGGGATCACAAGCCTAGTGTCTTTCAGTAGTAATCCATCTTGTACAGTGAGTGTAGCTCGTTCTGGCCAGTATCCTCTCAGTGCAGGTTCCTGTTTTGCATGCACTGGCCATCCATCTGCACACAATTTCATGACTCAAGAGCAAATACTATCAGCTTGCAACTGCTCTTTTATGATTTCCATATATGTGTGGCTAACAGGCAAGGTGTCTACTACACAGTCCACATATATGTTAGTGCTTTCCATCAGCTCCAGTTCTGCTTTGGACATGTGAGAGTCCATAGGCGAACGTGACAATGTGTCTGCTGTCCAAAGTGACTTTCCGGGCACATGCACAATGTAGTAAGAGTAACGCATGAGCCTCATCCTGAATTGCTGAATTCTCAAGGGTAGAAGATCTAGTGCTTGGTCTCCAAACAAACTGACAAGTGGTTTGTGGTCCGTCTCCAAGCAGAAATGCTTTCCTAGGAGGAAATCCCAAAATCTTTCACATGCCCAGGTTAGAGCCAGGCCTTCTTTTTCCATCTGTGCATAGTGTTGTGAGTGAACGTGACGCATAAGCCACAGGCTTCCATTTATCTTCCCGCTCTTGAAGAACGGTGCCCAAGCCATATGACGATGCATCCGCTGACACTTTTGTCACTTTGTTCGGATCATACATGGCCAGCACTGGAGGGGAAGACAAAGCATCTTTCAATGTCTTAAATGCCCTGACCTGTTCCACATCCCAAACCCAACAGTTTTTTCTGCCAACTGAGGGATGAACTTCCCCAGCTGGTTTACCATGCCAAGAAAACTCCTCAGTTCGTTCACACTAGAGGGCTCCTTAATAGCTCTGATAGCCTCTGTTTTCCTTGGGTCAGGTCGTATCCCTGCATCAGAGATGATGTGACCCACAAAGACCACCTCACTCCTGGAGAGTTCACACTTATCCATGTTCAGAGTGATTCCCACCTTTTCCAGTTTTTTTAGCACTGCATGGAGTCGAATGTCATGTTCTTCTTGGTCCCGTCCCCACACCAGTAGATCATCAATATGGCAAACTATACCTTCCAGCCCCTGTGTAACTTCTGCCATCATACATTGGAAATGTTCGGGTGCTGAGGCAATGCCAAATGGAAGACGGTTAAAGTGGAACCGCCCAAAGGGTGTAATGAATGTGGTATACTTTGCTGAATCCTCGGTGAGGGGTATCTGCCAAAACCCCATGTTGGCGTCTAATTTACTGAACATTTTAGCACCAGCCAGTGTTCCAAGACTCTGTTCTACTGATGGTAAAATGAATTTTTCATGACACACATGCTTGTTCAAGCCAGCCAGGTCCACACACAAACGCACCTTTTTGCTGTCCTTCTTGGGCACCACTACAATGCCTGCACACCAGTCCGTAGGCTCTTCCCACACGAAAGTGATTACTCCCAAGTTTTCCATGCTTTGAAGCTCATCTTTGACTTTCCCCATCAATGGTAGGGGAATTCTCCTTGGGGTTTTCAAAGAGAAAGGGACAGCATCGGGTTTGAGCTTAATACAAGGTTGTCGAACCTCCCCTAGACTGCTGCGTAACTTAGGGTAGCTTGATTTCAGGTTTTCCATGTCAATAGTGTCCACACGAACCAACAGACCAAGAGCTACAATAGCTGGCAGTCCCAGCAAAGGCATACTCAGGTTTTTGACCACATACACCTTCTCTATAATTTGTTTTGCTCCTTTCTTTAGCTGTAGTTTGGCAAACCCCATCACTTCCAGTGGAATTCTCCTGGACCCAATAGAGGTCTCTCTGCTTTTTTTTGCAGCACCGGCACCTGTGTGTTGTGAAAAATGTTGGCGAAATTCTTCTGTGAAACAACAGTGACATATGCTCCGGTATCCAACTTGAACATGATGTTTTTATCCATCATTCTGATTTCCAGTCCATGGATCAGCATGTGATGTTACAGAGCCGAGAAAGAAGCTTCTCTCCTCTTCCTCAATGCCATGCACAGCCTTGCTTGCAAAACATACACGTTGATAGTGACCCTTTCCCCCACATGTATAGCATTTAGCATCCTTAGCAGGACATTCCTGTCTAGGGTGAAGCATGCCACTGCATTTGTGACACTGGGGTCTTTAGTGTTTTTGTTCTGCCTGCTTTGGGGCTTTGCTCCATCATTCTTTGATCTCCTGAATTTTGCTTTCTTCTGATGCCTGCCTTTAAACAGTCTGTCCAAAGAGTTCACATCCTTTAGGTTTACAGCACTAGCATCATTTCTCAATGTGGTTTGCTGTTTTTTAATCTCCTCTGAATGTCTTGCCATATTAATAGCTTTATCCAGGTCTAGGTCTTTTCCATTTGCATGTGTTCTGATAGCCGTGTAATGACCAAGCCTACTACAATCCTGTCTCTGATGAGCTTGTCATGTAGTGCTCCATCGTTACAGTGTTCTGCTAATGCATACAGCGCTGTGACAAATGCATCAACTGTCTCATTTACTTCTTGTTTGCACGATATTAAATCTTGCACGCCATACACAATGTTCTTTTTTACTACAAAGCACGACTGAAAGCTGTCTCTTACTTTAGTATACTGACGCTGATCAGCTTCACTGAGTTTCAGGCCACGCAGAACATCATCTGCTTGCCTCCCATACAGTAAATCAAAGTGTTCACCTGATTTTCTTCGGAGCTTATTGCAAGATTGCTTGCTTGCCTAAATCTCTCAAATTGCTGTATCCATTTGTCCACTCATCTGGTTTGGAAAAATCAAAGGGCTCGGTGGTTGGATGTTAAAAGTAGCGCTGGGTGTGCTAGCCATTCTGCTAACTCCTTCCTCATTCTGCTCATCCCCACTGCTGCTCATTTTCCTCTTTTGGGTAGACCTCGGTGTTCAGTTACGTGTTACAGAACTTCTGACACCATGTCGTATTTTGTAATAATACTCCTAACACGTGAGTTCTCTGCACACAAACTGCTTTATTTTTCTTAACTCCTCCCTTCCGGTTCCTTCATACTGTGTCACCTCAAAATATGTCCTTCACTATTCTTTGCGTAACATTGGTTCCTCTTCACAGTTAAACATCAACAGGTTCCATTTACCCTACACCACAGTAACCACGGTTATCATTATCCTCCCTCCTTCCCTCCCTCCCTTCCTCATGTAAAAAAACAAGAAAAATGCAAGGAAACAATTTGGAGAAAATGGCAAAAAGTTGACAAGCAACAGGGAGAAAACAGAATTGCTTAATTAATTTTTGCATCTGTCTTTACACTAAAGGAGAAAAAAAACCCAATCTATCAAAAACAGTACAAAAGACAGATTAGAAATAAACAACCTTGTTCTAAATTCTATGCCCCTGCTAAAGTATCACAAGCTAGAATTTGTCTTTTTGGCTGCTATTACTCTCCTGGCTTATATTGACAAGCACATAAGATCCTTTTCAGATACACTGTTGCCAAACCAGAACAGAACAAAAAAAGAAAGGGTTCAATTTATGCCAGTTGGAATCTATGGCAAATAAAACAGCATCTTGTCTATGCTTTAAAATTAACAAGGGCACTCTTTTCTCAGTACCCCAGCTAGTGCTATGCTAGAGTTGGCTTGGACCAGCAATTTGTTAAATTTTCTAGAATTTTGAGAGCCAGTTGAGAGCAATGCTGAACCAGGACTGTTGGTATACTGATCAATTGTTTGACAGCAGCACAGCAGTATGATGGCAGCAATGGAGGCCCTAAATTTTCTTAAGGTTCTGGGTTGATTTACTTTTATTTCAACTTTTCAAGAAATATAAGATAAAATAGGAATAACCATATTTTAAAACAATTTTAGGCCAGTTTTCTCCATGTTTTCCCCAAAATAAGACCTGGTCTTATTTTCTTTTAGCCACAAAATAAGCACTGGGACTTATTTTTGGAGGTTTCTTAATATTTTTTGCCATCACCACAAGGTGGGAGGTGGAGGTGCCTGAAACACATTGTCTTACTTCAGGGCCCCCATGGCTCCATGGCCAGACAACTGGCTGGCACTGACTGCACCGTAAGCCCACGTGGCTGCCGGTTCACTTCTTCCAGCACTAGTGTGGCACCAGAGTAGGAAGCTGAGCAATTCAGCCTGGCAAAACACTCCATTCCCAAGTGCCCCATAGGTGCCCATATACTTTCGCCCAGATGGAGAAATGAGGGAGAGAAATGCTTGCAAATGGGATGCTTTGAAACAGAGCATCCCATTTGCAAGCAGACAAAGCTTCATCTCCATCTGG
The DNA here is from genome assembly GCF_049901735.1 of Notechis scutatus. Taxonomy (NCBI): domain Eukaryota; kingdom Metazoa; phylum Chordata; class Lepidosauria; order Squamata; family Elapidae; genus Notechis; species Notechis scutatus. The sequence goes on along the minus strand of NC_142025.1, from coordinate 76,807,794 downwards.
GTGAAAAGTGTGCAGTGGAGCTATGTAGAGGCAGAGGTACAGAGGGAGGCAGGCAATCTCAACACGACACTCACTCCATCCCACTGTCTGTCTGTTTGTCTGCGGCCATGCCACACAAGCAGCTGTGTGGTGCATCGGGATCACCTGCCTCCCCTCTCCTCCATGCCTCTGCCTCTACCTGATGCCAGTGCCACCGCACAAGCCTCCTGTGAGCCTCCTGTCAGCAAGGCAGCCACACAGCACATCCAGGTCACCTGCCTCTTCCTGCCTCTGCCTCTGGCCTTGGACTTAAAGGCATCTGTGCTGTAACAAGGGGCTATTGGACCATGCTATCCTCCAGGCTTATTTTTGGGGTAGGGATTATATTAGGCACACCCAAAAAATAGGCTAGGCTTGTTTTTGGGGTGGGTCTTATTTTCAAGGAAACATGCATGATACAGGGAGAGTTGTCCCTTCCTTCCTTCCTTCCTTCCTTCCTTCCTTCCTTCCTTCCTTCCTTCCTTCCTTCCTTTTGCATACTAAATGATAAAGATAAAGTTAGTGCCAGGGTGTGATTCAAATTTTTAACAACTGGTTCTGTGGGTGTAGCTTAGGTGGTGGGCATGGCTTGGTGGTCATGTGACTGGGTGGACATGGCTTGGTGGTCATGTTATTGGCTGGGTGTGGCCAACTCAATATCACTCACATCGAGGCAGGCATCTCCTCGCTTGGTCTCTCATGACTGTGGGGATGCTGCAACAGTCGTAAGTGTGAAAAATGGTCATAAGTCACTTTTTTCAGTGCCATTGTAACTTTGAATGGTCACTCCACACAAGCAAAGTACCAGCAAAGGAGGGGAAAAAAACTCCAGAGATGTTCCTGAGACAGGAAGTTCTGCCAAGAATGTAATAAGGGTTAACGGAGAGGCAGTTTCTGTAAGCAACACCAGAATGTTTCCTTCCTGCCTTTATTACAGGATTAGGCCAGTAATTTCTTCTAACAACCGGTTCTCCGAACTGCTTAGAATGTTAACAACTGGTTCTAGCGAATAGGTGCAAACTGGTAGAATCCCACCCCTGGTTAGTGCCACACACAGGATGTTCCAGAGTGTGATTAAAAAAATAGTCTAAATGGTCATAACAATGCAAACCTTTACTACAGAAACTGCAATATTTTATCAAAATTCTGGGCATTTCAAAAGTTAGTTCAAGCTCATGACTTTTTTAGATTGATGGTTTTGATGTCCACTAGTGACTTTGCTATTTGGTCACATCATTAACAAAATATCACAAATTTAGTATCAGCACTTGATGGACTTTAATATCATTCAATCCAGTTGAGTCCATTTGTATATTCAGGAGCCAGTGCAATATAAGAAAATCTAGTTTATAGAAGAACAAACTTGAAAAAATGAAGGAAGGGAACTTGAGCAAGGGTTTTGCATAGCATTAACCATGTCAGTTCATTTGCTTCTAAAACACTTCTAATCACAAATAAAGTCTGTGCTGCAGAGACTGAACACTTATACTTCTCAAGATCCCTTCTTAAAGGAGGCCAGTTTTGCTACTTAACTAATAAAGATTCAAGTCAAGAAGTAATTATTGGATGTAATCCAGTACTGTAAAATAAAAAATTATACATATGATTTTTCTTACAGGCAATTTTAGGTTGGTGCTCCAAGAACAATGGTTGCCTTTATACAATTAGAAGAAATTCATACTAAAATATTTAGTAGTATTGTGCATTACAGCTGACTAGAAGAATTAGCATTCCAATGTGGATTAATGGTTGAAGAATCTGTCACTCATAAAACCTAAGCCCTGTGAATGATAGAAAACAGTTGAACCATCATAGTCAAGAAGGATGAAATCCTCTTCCACTTTGTTAATGACTAAATGTTTTTTTCCTTGTGAGTTTTTATTTATTTAATTTGTTTAAAATATTTATATAGCCAGTCATTTATATAGTTGAACTTTAGGAGACTCTCAATCAACTAAATGGTAAACTATCCCTTCTATTTCCTGAACTGAGTACTGGGGTGCTGCACATGTTTTACAAATAGTTTGGGAAAGTGTTTGGACTGCTGCTTTTAAGTTGCTGACACATATTGCAACTATAAAAGCATCCACATTTTTTTTCAAGCTTCCATGAAATCCAGAAAAAAGAAGAGGATTCTTTCATGAAAGGGAAGTGCTGAATTCCTGCTAGGTCTGAAGTGCTTCTTTGAAAGCATGTTTACAATATGTACTGAATGCACACTGACTAATGGACAAGGAGTATGAGTATGATCTATTCAAAGTTATGCTAAATCAGTTGCTTACAACTGTGGAATAGACTAGAGTACCACATCTATTTCATTTTTCAGGAGCTAAGCAAGGTATTTTTTATTCTTTCAAGCCTTTTGAAATATACCATGTTTCAAACAGAGTATTTATATAATATATAATAGAATTTTATGCAACAATGAGCTTTGTAACCAATCATAGCTCCTATCTATGCTTTCATTTTTTATTGGAGATATACTTTTTTGATCTAAAACCTGTGAAAACTCATTGCTTTTATTATACTTCCTGATAGGGAGTCATAGGTTTAGAACAGGTACTAATAACAAAATCAGGGATATTCACAGCGGGATGAGGAAGTAAAAAAAATATCAGGTTAGTGATCATAATTGCTCAAAATCCATCCTTTCAACATGCATGACACACATGCTAAAAAGGGTAGGGCTTCAATTATGTAGTTGGAGCCATCCTCTGGACTTCTTAAATCTTTCCTCCACCTCAAATGACTAATCTAATTCTTGGGGGTTTTCCCCCTTGTTATATACACTCAGAATATCCATCTGCCCTTGTTTAAATGGAGTATCAGTTGCAAGTATTGGTAAAGCATCTTTGATAAAACATTCATCTCAATTACAGAAATTCCAACCAATAATGATAAGTGCAGTTATCTTAATAAATCATTTTTGATATCATTCCAAAGAGTTATTTTGAAACAATTTTGCATTTCTATTTGTCAATATAAGTCCCAAATATTTCACTTTTTTTCAACCTTTTTAATCAATATATCACAATATATCACAGAGGTCCTATTCTTAATAAACATTGTCATTTTCTGTTTGTTTATTTTGAAACCTGCTAAAACCCCAAACTCATTTAATTTCCTTAGCAAATGTTCCATATTATTTTTGGGGTCTTTTGAATTTCACATGAAATGGTTAAATTTCCATTAATAATAAACTTTGCTTGCTGTGACATATAAACTGCTTTAACCCCTTGAATAAAATTTGCCTCAAAGTTGATATCTTCGAAAACACTCTGAACATCAAAGTCCAATTTGAATTGCCAAAACCCTTCTCTGCTTACAAGAATATTAAAGTTGCCTGTTTCTCATTATGATATTGTAAATATTCAGTAATATTCAAAACATTGTCATATTATCTCTTAATTGCTTTTTTGGCAGAAAGCCAGATTGATCTTCATGAATAAATACCTGTAAAACCTGGACTAGTGCGATAAAATGCACCTTATTTTGAATGTTAACAATACAAAGGAGATCATTGTTGATTTTAGAAAGAGTCAGCAGAGTCTTTTTCCACTTTTTATCAAGGCTGCAGCTGTAGAGGTGGTCAATAATATTAACTATCGGGGGATGCAGATAATTAAAAATCTGACTTGGTCTCCTCATATCTTTATTTATCTTTAGTGAAGCGGGCAAACGAGCATTTCCTGTGTCAGATGAGGAGAGCACATCTTTTTCCTTCTGTCCTGGCCACTTTTTACAAAGGTACGATTGAGAGCATTTTAACAAACTGCATCACCATTTGGTTTGGTGGTAGCAGTTCCTCAGATAGAAGGTCCATACAGAGAGTGGTAAGGATAGCTGAGCAGATTATAGAAGCTCACTTCTCATTTTTCAGGATACTGTTGGTAAGTGTTATGTGCTTAGAATGCAAAGTATTGTTAGAGACCCCGCACACCCACTTCACAGCCTGTTTCTGTTGCTCCCATCTGGGAGGAGGTTTCAAAGTATTTCTAGCAGGACTACCAGATTCTCTAACAGCTTTGTTCTCTAAGCCATCTGTCTTGTAAACTCATAGGATTCTTTTTTTTCACCATGTATATACACTCAAATTACACTGTGATGTTTCCCTGTGTCATATGTGTGTGTGTGGGGGGGAGGGTATATGCATAATGGTTATCTTTTAACAATACCAATAGCACTTAGATTTATATACTGCTTTACAGTGCTTTACAGCCCTCTCTAAGCAGTTTACAGAGTCAGCATATTTCCCCCAACAATGTTGGCTCCTCATGTTACTCACCTTGGAAGGATGGAAGGCTGAGTCAACCTTGAGCCTGGTGAGATTTGAACTGCTAAATTGCAGGCAGCCAGAGTCAGCAGAAGTAGCCTGCAGTACTGCATTCTAACCACTGCGCCACCATAGCTCATCTTTTAAGAGCTGAATGCAATGAAATTTCATTTTAATGTCTGCTGATTAGTGTACATTTAAAGTAACAATAATTTTTTATCCTATCCTGTCCTATCCTATCCCATCCTATCCTACCCTATTCTAAAAAAAAGACAAACAAACCAGGAAGTTTTTTTAAAAAGAGAAATGGTGGCAAAGCCAGGCTGGTGGATTTATGGTCAAATAATTTACTTTTAATTTTGATGATCCAATCCTTAAGTCTAAGGAGGAATTAGAATCTGAAGCATATATCTGCTGTTGGTTTACATATTTACAATTGAAAGAAAGATTTAAATTAGTCCAAAAAACTTAAGGGTTTGATTTTGTGAAAAATGAACTGCTGTGAGTTAGTGATGAACATATTATTGCTAAGGTCTATAAATTGTTACTGAATTTGAACTTGGAAAATGAATATGTAGAGCACCGCATGATTCAGTGGACAAGGAATTTTGGATGTAATATAATATTTTTGAAAAATGGGAAATATGTGAATGAAAGGTTTAAAATTGACTCTAAGTTATAATTTAAAAGAAAATTTCTATAAGATGATATATTATTGGTATTTAACAGCAGATAAGTTGTCAAGAATGTATAAAGGTATTATAAATGAATGTTGGAAATGCAAAAGTAAAAAGGAACCTTTTATCACTTATGGTGGACATGTGACAAATCAAAGAAATATTGGAATAGGATTCACATCCTAATACAGAAGATTCTCAAAGTGAATTAAAGATAAACAGAAACTTTGCTTTTGCATTTAATGAAAAGAGACTTGGAAAAAAATTGGAACTTTGGTGCTACATATATTGACCGCAGCAAGATTACTTTATGCATAAAAATGGAAGGACACTTTGGTTTCTCCATTGGATGAATGGTTGAAAAAGTTGCTGGAATTAGCAGAGATGGGTAAACTAACTGCTTTGATTAAAGAAAAAAACATAATTAACTTTGTTTCTTTTAGGAAACAGCTCCTGGACTTTGTGTTCCAGGTGGAAAAAAAAGAAACTTGATTTTGGGTTTTACTGATTAGGTTTGTTGTTATAGAAATGGCTAGTTTATACTATTAGGTACAAGTAAAAAAGTTGATGTTTGATGTTATCTCATTCTACAAAGGGAGCTGGAAGTCATTACCTTTTCTTTCTTTTTCCACTATTTCCTACACTTTTCCCTTCCCTTTTCTGTCCTAATTTTTCTTACTATTTTCTTTTGCATTTTTATATTTTATATTATTAATTAAAAAAATAATGATTAATGATTGCTCTTCAGAAATAATGCTTTAAATAAACTTTGGATTGATAGATAGACAGACAGACAGACAGACAGATAGATAGATATAGAATAACTTTATTGTCACTTTGAATGTGTATGAATTGGCATACATTAAAATGGAATTTCATTGCAGACAGCTCTCAAAGAGTCACCACCTCCACTATACATGATATAAACATGACAAAATAAATAAAAAACACAAAATATTCATATACCCATATATATTATATGACACAGAGAAACAACACAGTGTATTTTGGATGCATATATGTACATGGAAAGAAAAACGAATCTTGTGAGTTTATCAGATGGGTGGCATAGGGAACAAAGTTGTTGTAGAATCTGGTAGTTCTGCTAGAAATACTTCAAAACCCAGAAAAGTCACAGAAAAGTCACATTAAATAGTCACAGTACAAAATATATAACACTGTACCAATTCCTATAAAATTAGAGATCAGGCACTTGGATATCATTTTTTTGTTGGGGTGTAAAAATTCAAGCAATGTTCTCATAAACGTGTATGTGTGTGTGTGTGTGTGTGTGTGTGTGTGTGTAATTTAGGAATAAATACTACAGTAGAAAATTCACTTGAAATCAGGTGTCATCTTTCTAATCACGTAATTATCTATTAATTTATTTGTTAAATCAATTTTCCTTAAATATGTTTCATATTCAATTACTTTAAATTAGTCGTTAGAAGCAGTAATAAAGTAAATTGAAATTAATTAATTTATTAATTTATTCCTCTGAATTAATAGTCTACCATTAATATAAATACCACAGCTCTATATCAATACTCCCTAAATTCAACAACAATTCAGTAAATGTTGCTTCCTGCTCATTAAGTACCTTTGAATTGAAAAAATTAGAATGGTTACATTTTTAAAAAAATTGAGGTTTTCTATTTCCATTCAGTCCTTTCTTCAGTCTAGTAATTTGGATAGGTTATTACCAAGACAGGGTCATTTGGTTTTCATGAGTGATCTTACTATTTATTATTTCTTACTTTGTCCAAGTTGTTGAAGATATTCAAACAGTTCTTTAAATTTGTCACATACTTTCTTCGTTGTACTCAAACACACTGCAAACCAATGATGGAGATTCTGACATATTTGCTTTGGATTAAAAATAATAAATTCGGCATGTCTTGAAAAATAGTTTTCTTTAAGCATATTAAAACAACTGTTAGGCCCATTCCTTTAAGAAAAATGATGACTGAAAGGAAAACTTTCAGGGAAAGGCTTTCTTGCATTGTGTTCAAATTGAATTATTTGTGTAGAAATTCCCAAAACATTAGCAAGCTCAATTAAATAAATAGTCATACAAAATTTTCTTCAGACTTGATATTTAGGAGATTACATGCTGATTCTGGCTATTTTTTGAATACTCATTAATTGTTCAAAGAGTTATTATTTTAAATAATAACCATTTTAAATAGTAATGCAATATTATCAGTTTAGATGTTATGATGAGACTACATCCTACCACCCCACCCCATCCAATCCAACATCACTCAAAACTAGGCATGCACGCCCGTAACTACCTCTATTCCAACCACAACTGGCCTTAAATGCAAGCTACTCAATGCAAGAAGCCTTGTAAATAAAATATCTGAATTTCTCCTCTTACTAAATACGGTTAAATTTGACATTATATTTGTCTGTGAAACATGGTTCAACGCATCTCTCCCTGACTCCATTACCACAGTAAGAGACTATCATGTTTACCAATCAGATCATGAAATCCGTAGAGGAGGTGGTGTTGCTATCTTCTATAAAAAGTCCCTACATGTAAAAAATATCCAAGTTACCCAGGAGCTTGCTATTCCTGAGACCATTATCTGTGAACTGTCCTTAAGTATCACATTTCGGTTCTTACTATGTTACAGAGCCCCTGATTATGACATCGAACATGCAAACAAGCTAAATACACTATTAACATGGGCAGCATCCTGCCCACACGCTTTTATCTTTCTTGATGACTTCAATCTACCTCACATTAACTGGACCCTAAACGAATGTACAACTGAACCCACACATGCAACCTTCTACAATGCAGTAATAAACCTGAGACTGGAACAACTAGTAACCAATAACTCTAGACTTAACAATTGCCTCGATCTCATCTTCTGCAATAGTTTGAACTCAATTTATGGAATACAAATTAAAGAACCCTTTTCCAACAGTGACCACAACATGATTGACTTTTGTCTCAACATACATCATCACAACAACGGAGTCCCCAATTATAACTTCAAAAAAGGCAACTATAATCTTATAAACAATGATCTCTCATCCCTTGATTAGCAATTTCTATTCTCTGGATGCAATACTGTACAAGACCATTACAACATATTTTTACTTGAAGTCAAAAGAGCCATCAAACTATATGTACCATTAACAACTCCCAAAACCAGAAAAAACAATTACCCATAACAATAAGGAAGTTTCAATCCAAAAAGAAATCACTTTGGTGGAAAAACAAATCTGGTCACGTTGCCAACTTCAAAAGCCGATACAAAAATTTATGCCACCAGATAAAAACTGAATGTACCAATTATCACGTTAAACAAGAAGAAAACCTTCTACACACCAATTCCACCTGCCCTTTCTACAATTTTGTAAACAACAAACTAAAATCTCAAGGTCCATCCCACCCCTGAAAGGACCTAATGGTAAAGACTGCAACGATGACACTATTAAAGCCAACCTCTTTAACACATTCTTTGGCTCAGTATTTGTAAACAGCAATGGATCATGCCCAGTATTACCTAGTTGAACCACAGACAATTACAATGATTTAATACATATCGATTTTACAGTAGACAATGTTGAAACAGCACTACGCTATCTAAAACCATCTCTATCTATTGGACCGGATGGAATATGTGCCCACTTCTTTAAAAAGCTACACACTGCCATAGTCGAACCTATAAGCATCATCTTTGAAAAATCTTTCAGGACCAGCTTCTTGCCAAAACTATGGTCACAAGCCACGGTTATCCCCATCTTCAAAAAGGGAGACGCCAGCCTAGTTGAAAATTACAGACCACTCTCTTTATGCTGTGTCACCTGTAAAGTCATGGAATCAATTATTAACCAATCCATCATCCTCCACTTAGAAACAAACAACCTACGCTATAATAAACAATTTGGTTTTAGGAAAAAACTATCATGTAATCTGCAACTCTTACACTGCAAAAACATATGGACTACACAACTCGATCAGGGCAAAGCAATAGACACAATCTACATAGACTTCTGATTTGATTCAGTGGTACACGACAAACTACTCCTAAAACTAAAATCTTACGGTATCTCTGGACACCTGCTTAACTGGACAGAAGCATGCCTGTCAAACAGACAACAAATGGTCAAAATTGGAAGCGTCCTATCAAATTCTGTACCTGTTCACAGTGGTGTCCCCCAAGGCAATGTTCTAGGACCAACTCTCTTCATACTCTATATAAATGACCTCTGTGATCATATCAAGAGCAACTGTGTTCTCTTCACTGATGATGTAAAGCTATTTAACACCACAGACAATATTCCTACCCTTCAAAAATACCTTGACTATATATTAGAATGGTCAAACAAATGGCAACAAATAAATGCTCTGTCCTACATATTGGCAAAAAAAAAAAAAATTAGAAAATAAAATACAGGCTTAATAATCAAGACCTTGTTGATGATCCAAACTCTGTCAAGGATCTTGGAGTACTCATCTCAAATGACCTAAGTGCTAGAGCCCACTGTAACTACATAGCCAAAAAGGCATTAAGAGTTGTTAACCTAATCTTACGTAGCTTTTTCTCTGGTAATATTACACTAATAACTAGAGCATACAAAACATTTGCTAGACCAATACTTGAATACAACTCATCAGTCTGGAACCCACATTACATATCTGATATTAACACAGTTGAGAAAATCCAGAAATATTTCACAAGAAGAGTTCTCCACTCCTCTACCCATTGCAGAATACCTTATGCCACCAGACTCGAAACTCTAGACCTAGAAAACCTAGAACTATGCTGCCTTCAATCCGATCTAAGTATAGTATATAAAATCATAAATTGCAATGTCCTACCAGTCAATGAATACTTCAGCTTCAACCGTAACAACACAAGAGCAAACAATAGATACAAACTCAAGGTTAATCGCACCAAACTTGATTGCAGGAAATACGACTTCAGCAACAGAGTAGTCAATGTCTGGAATACTCTACCTGACTCTGTGATTTTTTTCCCCAAACCCCAAAAACTTTAACCTTAGACTATTGACCTCACCCCTTTCCTAAGACATCTGTATGCATAAGCGCACCAACGTGCCTACCATCCCTGTCCTATTGTTTCTTTTATATTTATATTTATATATATTTTTATATGTATCCATGTATTCATAACTATGTTTTTACTTATACCTATTATCTTGTAAGCAATTGACAAATAAAAATAAAATAAAAAATAAAAATAAACTATCTAATTTTTCTCATGGATCTTCCACTGGGAATTTTACATGTAAACTTATCACACACCTAAATCATATTTCTATGCTTGTTTACTCTTTAGTTCTGTCGTGCAGAAATAGCTTGGCATTTTATTACTTCTGCAACCTATCTGGATAACATAGTATTACAACTTTCTGGACCAAATATATTACAGAAGTGGAATGATAGAAGTGAGACCAACCATTTTTTTTATTCCTCTAGTCTGAAAAAAAACCTGAAAATGCCTACATTGACTTCAACAGCAGGATATTTATTTATTTATTTATTTATTTGATTTGCCAATTGTTTACAAGATAATAAGTATAAGCGTATACATAGTTGTGAATACATGAAATGGGTACATATAAGAAAAATAAAAGAATAAGAGAAACAATAGGACAGGGACGGTAGGCACGTTGGTGCGCTTTATGCACGCCCCTACAGACCTCTTAGGAAGGGGGTGAGGTCAATAGTAGACAGTCTAAGGTTAAAGTTTTTGGGGTTTGGGGAAGAGACTACAGAGTCGGGTAGAGTATTCCAGGCGTTGACTACTCTGTTGCTGAAGTCGTATTTCCTGCAATCAAGTTTGGTGCGGTTTACTTTGAGTTTGTATCTATTGTATGCTCTTGTGTTGTTATGGTTGAAGCTGAAGTATTCATTGACAGGTAGGACATTGCAATGTATGATTTTATATACCATGCTTAAGTCAGATCGAAGACGGCGTAATTCAAGGTTTTCTAGTTCTAGAATTTCAAGTCTGGTGGCATAAGGTATTCTACAGCAGTAGAAGAGTGGAGAACTCTCCTTGTGAAATATTTCTGGACTTTCTCAATTGTGCTAATATCAGATACGTAATGAGAGTTCCAGACTGATGAACTGTATTCGAGTATTGGTCTAGCAAATGTTTTGTATGCTCTGGTTAGTAGTGTGATATTACCAGAGAAAAAGCTACGTAGGATTAGGTTAACAACTCTAATGCCTTTTTGGCTATGTAGTTGCAGTGGGCTCTAGCACTTAGATCATTAGAGGTGAGTATTCCAAGGTCCTTTACAGAGCTTGGGTCATCAACAAGATCTTGACTATTCAGCTTGTATTTTATTTTCTGATTTTTTTTGCCAATATTTTTTTTGCCAATATCACCAGAGCCCCATTTTTCTGGTAGATCACAATTCCTGCCAAGTGCTTACTGTGGAAGGACTTGATTGCTACAGTAACAGGCTGAAGAAAAATAAAAGGAACCATGAAGTACAATGCAGGTCTTCTGCTATTTCTGTCATCTTAGCACTCTTTCCCAATAGGTCTCTGGTTTCAGCTGACATGCTAATGCCAACAAGCACAAATGAAATAAGAAAATAAAACAATCTTTTGCCCACAAGATATGTCAAAACAGAGTATGTAGAATTGTATCCCAATATATCCGAAGAACTTTTCCTCCCAGGAGTAAAAAATAATCAGACATTGTTATCTGGTGTTGTTCATTTACTCTACCCAATTCCTTTCAGATTTAATGAAACTGTTAGGATATGTACAGAGTAACCCTTGTATAAAAAGGATATGCACACGGAAAACGGTTGATGAGAACAGTTATGAATAAATATATTATTAATATTAGTATAAAGAGAGATCATCAGTGAAAAAGAGAAAAAGAGAATTAAACCATGATCTATAGCTCCCTCTTATGGCAACTTGTAGCATAATTGACCAATCAGAGCACAGCATAATACATTACAGTATTTTTTCCTTAAAGCTACAAACATATATATTTGTAGTTTATATATTGTCAACCCAACTACGTTATTTACGTATACATAACAGAAACCAATCACTCTCCTCTGAGTTTTTGCTGCTTTTTTTGCACAAAATGATTTTTTTATTTACAACCTTGCAGATTGTAGCACATTATTGGTGGGCTAAATTCAGCTTGGTATGTTACAAATTGTACAGCCTCACTTCATAGGGATCTATTTATAAATTGCATAAATAAATATGAAGCAAAATGAGAACTAAAAAGAGCAGTGTTCATGCCAGATCAACTTTCCCATGAGAGTTCATCTATATATTTTTTGAAGTTTTGCTATACTTAAGTTCAACTCTGCTCTTAATTTTAGTGTCTCTCTCATTTTCAACTGAAAGTGAGAAAGTGCAACAAAATGCAAGGCAAATACATTTGATAGGTCCACATCACATTATTTCTACACCTCAGCCTTTCACAAAATAATGTATAGGTGATCTGTGATTATCATTTAAAAGCCTCTGATGGTGAAATGCAGCCTATGGACTTCTCTGCAGCAACACAGTTTTCCCAATATCTCCAGCCATGATTGCAAAGAGCTATGGTGATTGAACTAAGGGAACTGAGAGATTTTGAATGCGTCCCCAATCATGTTGAGAACAGTTAGGGGAAGAATGGTTGATGGAGTCCAGGAGTGGAGTAATGGAGTGAAACAAGAGGGTTTTCCCCCCACCCCCAAAAGGCAAAATGTGCCAGTTCTCAGTCTCTGAGATCCTCTGCATTGATAATGGAAACACGGTCTTCTAAACAGAATTCTTTGTTGCTCCACCATGGAACAAGAAATAAAGCTGCTAAACTGATGCAAGCAAAGAATCACATGTAGAGGTATTTATTTATTTATTTATTTATTTGATTTGCCAATTGTTTACAAGATAATAAGTATAAGTGTATACATAGTTGTGAATACATGAAATGGGTACATATAAGAAAAATAAAAGAATAAGAGAAACAATAGGACAGGGACGGTAGGCACGTTGGTGCGCTTATGCACGCCCCTACAGACCTCTTAGGAAAGGGTGAGGTCAATAGTAGACAGTCTAAGGTTAAAGTTTTTGGGGTTTGGGGAAGAGACTACAGAGTCGGGTAGAGTATTCCAGACATTGACCACTCTATTGCTGAAGTCGTATTTCCTGCAATCAAGTTTGGTGCGGTTTACTTTGAGTTTGTATCTATTGTGTGCTCTTGTGTTGTTATGGTTGAAGCTGAAGTATTCATTGACAGGTAGGACATTGCAATGTATATATAAAATGTATGATTTTATATACCATAACATAAGTCAGACCGAAGACGGCGTAATTCAAGGTTTTCTAGTTCTAGAATTTCAAGTCTGGTGGCATAAGGTATTCTACAATGAGTAGAAGAGTGGAGAACTCTTCTTGTGAAATATTTCTGGATTTTCTCAATTGTGTTAATATCAGATACATAATGAGGGTTCCAGACTGATGAACTGTATTCGAGTATTGGTCTAGCAAATGTTTTGTATGCTCTGGTTAGTAGTGTGATATTACCAGAGAAAAAGCTACGTAGGATTAGGTTAACAACTCTTAATGCCTTTTTGGCTATGGAGTTGCAGTGGGCTCTAGCACTTAGATCATTAGAGGTGAGTATTCAAGGTCCTTTACAGAGCTTGGGTCATCAACAAGATCTTGGCTATTCAGCTTGTATTTTATTTTCTGATTTTTTTTGCCAATATGTAGGACAGAGCATTTATTTGTTGAGATTTGAAGTTGCCATTTGTTTGACCATTCAGATACATAGTCAAGATCTTTTGTAGGGTAGCAGTATTGTCTGTGGTATTGAACAGCTTTACATCATCAGCGAATAGAACGCGCAATTGCTCTTAATATGATCACAGAGGTCGTTTATGTAGAGCAGGGATCCCCAACCTTTCGGCCGCGGCCCGGTTCCGACATCAGCTGGGCGCGCATGGCCGGTATCAGCGTCAACTGGCGCCGCCATCTTTTATGACGAAAGGCGCTTCGGTGGCGTCACGGGCGCTGTTCGTCATAAAAAGATGGCGGCGCCAACTTAGCTTCTGGTGAGCTTTTCGGTAGAAATGGCTTTCTACCGGAAAAGCTCACGATGCTGGCGCCCGCCATCTTTTTATGATGAAACAGCGCTTCCAGTGAGCTTTCTACCGGAAAAGCTCACCAGAAGCGCTTTTTACCAAAAAGATGGCGGCGCCCAGCAACCAGCGGCCCGGTAAGGCTTGTTCCGCTGCCCGGTACCGGTCCGCGGACCGGCGGTTGGGGACCCCTGATGTAGAGTATGAAGAGAGTTGGTCCTAGAACACTGCCCTGGGGGACACCACTATTGACAGGTACTGGATTTGATAGGGCGCTCCCGATTTTGACCATTTGTTGTCTGTTTGACAGGAATGCTTCTATCCAGTTATTCAGTTGTCCAGAAATACCATAGGATTTTATTTTTAGGAGTAGTTTGTCGTGTACCACTGAATCAAAGGCTTTACAGAAGTCTATGTAGATTGCGTCTATTGCTTTGCCCTGGTCGAGTTGTGTCGTCCATATGTTTTTGCAGTGTAAGAGTTGCAGATTACAGGATAGTTTTTTTCTGAAACCAAATTGTTTATTGGAGAGTAGGCTGTTTGTCTCTAAGTGGAGGATGATGGATTGGTTAATAATTGATTCCATGACTTTACAGGTGACGCAGCATAAGGAGATTGGCCTGTAATTTTCAACTAGGCTTGGGTCTCCCCTTTTGAAGATGGGGATGACTGTGGCTTGTGACCATAGGTTAGGCAAGGAGCTGGTCCTGAAAGATTTTTCAAAGATTATGCTTAGAGGTTTGGCTATGGCAGTGGATAGCTTTCTTAAGAAGTAGGCACATATTCCATCCGGTCCAGTAGATAGAGATGGTTTTAGATTGCGTAGTGATTTTTTAACATTGTCTTCTGTGAAATCGATATGTATTAGATCATTGTTGTTATCTGTGGTACGGCTAGGAAATACTGGGCATGATCCATTGCTGTTTACAAATACTGAGCCGAAGAATGTGTTAAAGATGTTGGCTTTAATGGTGTCATCGTTGCAGTCTTTACCACCAGGTCCTATCAAGGGAGGGATGGACCTTGAGTCTTTTAGTTTGTTGTTTACAAAATTGTAAAAAGCACCCGGGTGGAATTGGTGCCTAGAAGGTTTTCCTCTTGTTTAATGTGATAATTGGTGCATTCGGTCTTTATCTGGTGGCATAAATTTTTGTATCGGTTTTTGAAATTGGCAACGTGACCAGATTTGTTTTTCCGCCAGAGTGATCTCTTTTTGGATTGAAGTTTCCTTTTATTGATATGGGTAATCTGCTTTTTTTTGTTTTGTTTTGGGAGTTGTTGTTGGAACATATAGTTTGATGACTCTTTTGACTTCAAGTAAAAATATGTTGTAATGGTCTTCAACGGTATTGCATCCAGTGAATAGAGATTGCCAATCAAGGGATGAGAGATCGTTGTCTATAAGATCATAGTTGCCTTTTTTGAAGTTACAATTGGGGATTACATCATTGTGGTGATTTTTGTGTGGACGTATGTTGAGACAAAAGTCAATCATATTGTGGTCACTACTGGAAAAGGGTTCTTTAGTTTGTATTCCGTAAATTAAATTCAAACTATTGCAGAAGATGAGATAGAGGCAGTTGTTTAGTCTAGTATTGTTGGTTACTAGTTGTTCCAGTCCCAGATTTGTAATAGCATTGTAGAAGGTTGTGTGTATGATTTCAGTTGTACAATCATTTAGGGTCCAGTCAATATGAGGCAGATTGAAATCACCAAGAAGGATAAAAAGGTATGGGCAGGATGCAGCCCATGTTAGTAATGTATTTAGCTTGTTCACATGTTCGATGTCATAATCAGGTACTTCTGGAGTGTTACAAAGAAACCATATGGCAAAGATTTTAGGCAACAGAAAGGGAATATATGGTGACCAATATAGCCCCTTTATTTAATTTCAGTTTCAGAATACAAAAACTTCCACAAAAAATGTATGTGTACACTGAGTTTCTCTATTCTTGGGAATGTCAATGAAATAATTGCAGTGTGAAGCTTCCAAGTAATACATCCCCAGTAATGAGAAGTCCAATACAGGCATTTTCTTCAAAGATCATTTTATTAGGAATATATCAAATTGGCAAGATCTTGGTGTAAATCAGGCTCTAGCCGCACCTGGATTTACACCCAATAAAAAGCAAATTTTCAAAACTACCCTCAAAAGTCACGTTCCTCAATCAGCTCTCAGTCCATCTGATCCAAACTCCACCTCCAATCACCTGCTGCACACCCTCAGTTCCCAACGGGAAAGAATGTTATTTAGACTACAACATCCCCCTTATCTCTAGACCCCCCCTCCCTGCTACCAGACTGTGGCAAGCCTGAAGCAGTGTTAAACCCCTAAATAGAATGCCTAAGAAAAGCAAAGAATAAGAATAAGAAATGGCTACACCCATGACAGCTTCAAGGTTGACATACAGGAAACTTCTACCATTAATTTCTCTGAAACTTCTCTGGGACTTTCCCTCCCTTTGCTTGTTTAAAATATTTCCTTTCTTTTAGTATTGGGAGATATCTCTGTCTTCTGTATTAGCTCCATTTCTTTATTTCTCCCAGCTTGCCCCTAGTGGGTTGTGTATCAGGGTTGGGATGGTTGTTTTAATTAGAAGTATTTTCTGGATTTCAGGAGGATGATATGAATATTTGGATTCCAATGGGTATTCCAAATATTCCATGTTTTTCTGATGAATTTGGATACCTAATAATGATACCAGGTCTTTCCAGTCATTGTGATTTTATACAGACATGGAAATAGATTTATTAGCCCCCATCTCTTTAAGCCAGAATTCTGGGAGTTGAAGTCCACTTTAAAACAACCAGGTTTGAAAAACGCTGCATTAATCCATTTGTGAATGACTTAGGTTTCAGCCATAGGTTTTGCTGACTTGGTACTCTGAGCATAATTATTTTTCAACATCTGGTGTCATTTTTATAGTATTACATGAGGACAATAGGCCAGCTGTATGTAATATAATGCTTTGCAGATTCTTGAATGAGAAATATCAGCCTTACATCTTAAAATATACATTGTCCAAAAAGTAGAGATTTACTTTTGTTATTATGTAATTGAAACTATAGCAATAACAATAGCACTTGGACTTATATACCGCTTTACAGTCTTTATAGCCCTCTCTAAGTGGTTTTACAGAGTCAGCATATTGCCCCAAGCAACCTGGGTCCTCATATAGAGGTTTGTAGATAGAGTTATATAAATGTAGGATTTGGATTTTTTTTAAAAGAAAATAATTTAGTGCATAGGTAGTCCTTGACTTACGACCACAACTGTTACAAAGTGAGAAATGTATTGAGCTTTGCCCCATTTTATTACTTTTCTTGCCACAATTGTTAAGTGAATCACTGCAGTTTTTCAGTTAGTAATATGTTACTAAGTGAATCTGGCTTCCCCATTGAATTTGCTTGTCAGAAGGTTGCAAAAGTTGATCACATGATCCAAGACACTGCAACCGTCATAAATATGACTCAAGCATTTCTGAATTTTGGTCATGTGATCATAGGGATGTTGCAATGGTTGTAAGTGTGAAAAACTGCCATAAGTCATTGTTTCCAGTGCTGCTATAACTTTGAACAGTCACGAAATAAACATAGTTTTATAGATTTTTTTAAAAAAATCACTCTTAAGGTTGGATAGGGTAGGTTTGCACAATGTACAAAATTAGCCAATTATATTTTAAGTGAGAATGATATGCTGTGTAAATCTAATTAGTATGATTAATTAGTAGTTAGAAAAGTTTATTATTAGAAGAAATCATGGTTATTTACAGGCAAGTGTGAGGTATCAAGGCAGCCAGTGCCTTTCTGCATTTCTAAATAATCAAAATAAACTTAATGGCATTTTAATAAAGCAAAGCAAGTGGCATGAACAAAACAATATTCTGCCATTGTGATTGAATTAAAATTCTCAATTTATGCTGCAATAAAATTTCACTGCAACTTGTAAGAAGAGGAGAATTCCATAAATAATCTGTAGTGACAGCAGAGGTGGGGGTAGGATAAAAAAAGGTGATGAAGGCAGCAACCAATTTAAAACAATTATTTTCATGGTCACAATGGCAGTCTTAACAATGAAAGAAAACACTTTATTTGCATTCAGTGCATACAATTTGTACTAGGCAATATTATAAAAGCTTATTCAGAAGTAAGTTCTACTGTGATTGATAGGATCTTTTCTTTAACATCATTATCAGAACAATCAATGTGCTCTGATTGTTATTAATAATCAATAAATGAGAATATTTGTAGTTCCCGGTTGAAATGAGGGGCCTTGATTCTCCCCGAGCTTGGTTGTTTTCTGGCAGACATTTCATTACCCAAAGTAAATAACATCAATTCTTGTTCAATATTAAAGATTTGGTAATAGTTATGTAGGAATTTAATCCCCCCTTCTTTCTTCTAAAGTAGTCAACAAAACTCCTTTCACAAAAGTAAGGAAAAAGCTCCCCTTTGACAAGAACCAACTTGCATCCTCCCACTAATAGGAAATCACCTGGAGCAGTTATAAGCCAAAGTGCCATGGAAAACTTGTATTCATTCATAAAACCAGAATACTCTCTGTGAATGGAAACTAGGTAACTGGACAATTCCATTCATAAACAAAAGCATTGCTGGCTGCAGTGTATTCATAGGCAAAGCACTGCTGGCTACAGCCAGCACAGAAGACAAAACCTAATAGATTAAGTATCATATAAAGACAATGCCACTCAAATCTGCATTCCCCCACTGACCTCAAGGGCATTATCTCCCAGCCACAATAAAAACCAAGCCACCACAATTAGAATAACTAAAGACATACAACTGAAACCTATTGCCCAACAAGCCCAGATATCTCAATCACACAGCTCCAAAACAATATAAAAGTCCATCTATTCACCAGATTAGGTTATCAGCCATCCCAGACCAATTGCTGTGACATTTCGTTTCTGATTCCTAAATAAATGGAGACCTCCTTGTCCAATTTCTCCAAATTCATTTCTCCTGCATCTTTCCACCAAGCTTAGAACCAGATCAGATTTTACTCCCAGCAATTACTAGTTTAGATATTTTTTTAAATTAAAAAAGTGTATTGTTAATTCTGTTGAAATTGTAAGTCCATTAACAAATTCAAAAATATTACAGGTTTTGTGCTTTCCTTGCATTGGAAAATGGGAGGCAAAAATCTTGTTTCAGGCTAAGTTCTTGAATAGAATCAAACAACCTTTGATCTATCCAGGCTGAATCAGTCAGTTTTCAGAAAGATCCAGCCTGAATAAAATCATTTCATCAATCCTTCTGAAGCTCAGGCTCAGTGAAAAAAAAAAAAAGAGCCCAAAGACAAGGCAGATTTTCTGTCTCCTATTGACTGCAACTTTTTATAGTAGTTGGTGTATTTTGAAATTATATTAAGTAATATTAAGCAATTTAGTTTTAAAATTGTTTTTAAAATATTTTGAGCAATAAGCAAATAAGTAAGTTACATGAATTTATTTTTTAAATATCTACAAGCTAAACAAATACTGGTAGAATATTTCTACCGGTATTATTTCTTCAGAATATTTCTTCAGAATATTAAATTCTGAAATAGTCTAAAGTTGAGGGGAAAAGTTTATAATAAATATGTAATTGTTATTTAATTTACAGTAAAGTCTTTGGAAAATTCTTAAGTCAGGTTATAGAGGAAATTCCATTTTCCCAGAATTACATCTTTATTTAGCTTTAAAAAAGACACTGATGCAAAGATTCAACTATATGGTAACAAAAGCAACTTAACCATCTGCAACTTCTTAAAATCCTATGAAACAGATGTAATTCCTGGCATAGCTACATGTTTGCCAACTCTTTAGTCACATTCCATGAAGCCCAAACAGGAAATATGTTTCTTTTAGTCTGTGGATTAGAAATAGAAATAGAAAAATACACCATAATATATCCTTTCTGTGTGTAACATAGAACATAAGGAGAACTTCATTGCTCAGTAACGTCACGTAAGAAGCCACTGAGTGGAAAGAAATGAGAGCTTTTTGCAATTCACAGTTCACTTGATTTGGAGCACTTCCACTATAGGCAATGTGCTTACTCCAAAAAATTTGTGCAATAATTTCCTAAGCGTGGGAATTTATTAATATACATAACTGTTTCCACTTCTAATTTCTGTTACATGGAAACTGCAATGGAAATACAAATATTTATGTAGACAGTTGTTAGAAAGAGCCATCTTGGTGAAAAGGCTGTTCTAAAGTATATGGACTTAAAACAAAGAGAAAGAACAAGAAAGAAATGCAATCCAAGGGCTTTCTTGTATTTATAATATGAAAAAGTCTCTGTCTTAGAATTCTGCGAAGTCACAAAAGAGAGTTAAGAAACCACATAAATAACTCAATCACAGGTGTGCACAATATATGAGACAATGTGCATTTTTCATCTTGAAACAAACATGGTATCCCAAATGATCTTCAGTTGCTTTGAATCGGCTGCACTTCAGCCAAAGAAATCTTTCAAAGAGGTGGAATTTTCAGTCACTGGAAGCCCAAAACAAGACAAAACAAAATGAAAAACAACAGTAATTCCCCCCTCAAACCTTAGAAAATTGCTAGATGGCAGTAGGAAAAAAAAAACCCCTACACTTTGTGTTTATGCTTTTTATACTATGATATAAATTGCTGGAAGTTCTTGAATTAGAACAGCATAGAAATAAAATAATGACAAATAACCTTTTACTGCCATCTAGATTTCAGAGGCTGAGCCTTCTTGAACTGTTTCTTTCTCAGCCATTACTTAAAATTTCTGCCATCCAGTATCTCTATGTATTGGCCTTTTCTGTCCCTCCCCTCATCTATTTCAGATTAACAGAGCTGGAAGAGATCTTGTAGGTCATCTATTCAACCCCTGCCCAAGCAGGAGACCCTACACCAGTGATGGCAAATCTTTTAGAGACCAAGTGCCCAAACTGCAACCCCAAACCCACTTATTTATCGCAAAGTACCAACACTGCAATTTAACCTGAATACTGAGGTTTTACTACCTAAAATAATTATAATCAAGGCACAGTTCAGCTAATTGTTAATCCCTCTTATAGTTATTGCTATTAAACCTGGTTTCACCCAGACTATATGTGTACTTTGGTTTTTCTTGCTTAAGTGTAAGACTTTACTTTTCTATGCATTGAATCTCATTTTGTTAGATAGAGCCCAGTGTTCAAGTCTGTCAAGATCCATCTGGATCTTGAGCCTATCATCTAGTGTATGTGGAGTATTGAAGATGTTTAGCAGCTTGAAAGTCTGTGCTCAGGCAAAGGAGAAATGGGGTCATGATTATCCCTATAGAGGAGAGTTAATATCTACTCCTAATTTTGAAAGAATTCTAATTCTTTATCTAATTCTGAAGGAAACTAATTTTGAAGGAACTGGTAGATATGATCTCAGAACCATTGAACCATATCATTCAAAGATTCTGGAGTACCAGGGAACTACCAGAAGCCTGGAAAACATCTGATGTGGTTTTCATCTTCATAAAAGAGACCAATCAGCCTGATGTCAACATTTGAGAAGATCCTGGAAAAGATAGAGATTTTGTGTGTGTGTGTATGTGTGTGTGTGTGTGTGTGTGTGTGTGCATAATTTTCTGCTTGTTAGTTCCTTGATTGGGATATTGTTTTCTGCTGCTTGTCAGTTGTTAATCCTTACTTATCTGGGTATTGGCTACTGATGTTTTGGTCTTTTATGCTTCCTCTTTTTTTATTGTCTCATTTGAATAGCATGTAAATATGGTTTATTCTATTGTCTATTTTTAATCAGTGATGGAAAGAATATTACAAATTCTTCCAAGCATCAATAATTTAAAAAGATTCAAGATCAGGAATGTGCAAAATCTTCATGAAGATGGGCCAATCTCCCCATATTAATTACAATTGCTAACTAGAGAGATGTTACAATTGCTAATTATACAGTTGCATGTACAGGTATTCTTCGATTTATGACCACAATTGAGCCCAAAATTTCTGTTGTTAAGTGAGACATTTCTTAAGTGAATTTTGTCCCATTTTATGATCTTTCTTGCTTCACTTGTTAATTGAATCACTGCAGTTGATAAGTTAGTAACCCAGATAGTTAAGTGAATCTGGCTTCCCCATTGACTTTGCTTGTCAGAAGGTCACAAAATGTAATCACATGATATTGGACACAAGAGTCATAAATATGAAGCAGTTGCCAAGCATCTGGATTTTTATCACATGATCATGGAGATGCTAGAAAGTTGTAACTGTAAAAAACAGTCATAAGTCACTTTTTTCAGTACCATTGTAACTTTCAACAGTCAATAAATGAACTGCTGTAAGTTGAGGTCTACCTTTATATAGTATTACATAAATATGTATGTAGATGTGTGTAGTATATTTGTAGTTCAGAAATCTATCTGATACATGACAATCCTAGGCAAATCACATAAAAGCAAAAATGTAAATTTAAAAAATATCACAAAGGACATAAGAGGCATTTAGATTTTTAAAATAATTTTTACCAAAATTTTATAAAATACATAAACATGAACACAAATGAATAAAGAACAGAAGCAAGGAAATAAGAAAAGCAAAAGTAAAGAAAGGAAGAATAAGAAAAGGAGAAAGAAGCTTCCGATTTTCTATGTAGCAAAACTGAAAACATTTATAAGATTTTTTGTTACTCTGTAATTACATCCTTTTTTCTATTATCCAGTTAGCCATAAATAATAAGTGCATTTTTCTGTTTCATGGAAAAAGTTTATAAGTGTTCCCACTTGACCATTAATATAGATCTTTTTCCATCTAATCAAAGAGGCTAATTTAGCCTCTTCACAAGTTCAATCAGCTTTGTTATCCATTCTGTATTGTAGATAGCATTGAACCATTTTATTTAATCTTTTTGCAAATAATTGATTTGCTGCAGTTGTCATACCTATCCATATACTATTAAAAATCTAACTGTGATGATCTTTAGCTGGGTGAAATGGTGCACTACTAGGCAACAGTTTTTAAAACAAAGTACCTCAAACAGGCTAATTTACAAAATGTGTACAAGATCTGACACTCATGACTATCAAGGAAATGAAATTTGGGAAGGTTATGGAGGCTTCCATGCTATTGGCTATTGCTACTGTCAGTGGTGTATTAACCATTAAGCAGACTAAGCACGTGCTTAGGGCACCAAGCCCAAAGGGGGCATCACAAAAACTTTTATGTAGCCTAAGCTTGGCTTCGTTTGTACAGTATGTACAAAGGAGGGAAAGGGCACCAAGATTTGTCAGTGCTTGGGCACCAGTGAGCCTTAATTTACTACTGGCTACTGTGGTAGGCTGCTTTTGCAGTTATGTGATCTTCATTTTCAATGACCTGTAACAGTTTCCCAGACAGTCTCACAATTTCTGGCTATTCATTCCCTATGAAAAAGGGGGAAGGAAGGAAGGAAGGAAGGAAGGAAGGAAGGAAGGAAGGAAGGAAGGAAGGAAGGAAGGAAAGGGAAGGGAAGGGAAGGGAAGGAAGGAGAAATAGAAAGGAAAGAAGAAACCCCATGCATCCTTCCCAGGCACATTCCCTTGAGCTGTGCTGCCTCTGTACACCTTACCATGACACCCTTCACCTCTTCTCCCAGTATTCTTTCTATGACTCATGCACCTCTCATGCATCCCAGGCACTCTTCCCAACTCATGCTGTCCACATGTGCACTCATCCCAATCCATGCAGCATCTTTGGCATACAACCTTAGCAACTCATACAGCACCTGTCATGCATCCCAAATACCATTCCTGACATGCATCCTTGTGCAGCCCCTGATTTCCTCTCTGATTTGGTCATTAACCTGCTAGCTGGCCTTGGACTTGCAACTTTCCTCTGGCTTCCCCATTGACTTTCTCCCTGCAGGCTACCCTCAAACACTGTAAATGGAATCCCAACAAAAATGGGAGGAGGGAGGAAATGATATAACGTGCAACATATAATTCATATTTGTCAAAGTAACAACTGCATATTTTACATTTTTCTCTTTTAAAACCCATTTTATCTCTCAATTAAATTTGATCCCATTTGATCATATTTTGTTAATACTTTTTTTGATTAACAGAATAACACAGTTGGAAGGGACCTTAGAGGTATTCTTTTTTATATATATAAATTTTATTTGAGTTTTCACAAAGAGAAAAAAAAATACAAATAAAACATCTTTTTTAAAAGTAGCATAATCCCGGGTTACATTTCTTCGTACAGACACAAATTCAGGTTCATGCTCATTTTTATATTCTATTCCATAACTTATTACTATTTTGCATTTTCTACATAGCTTCTCACCTCTTTTAATTTTCTCATCTCATCATTTTTTATTTTAATTATCTCATCTCAATTCAAATCATTGTATTTATATTTTTTGTCTGACCTGTTTCAATTATCTATTATCTTTTCTCATTAAACAAAATTTCTCCTATAGTTACTTATTGGAGTATAACGCCTTTATATCTTTTCCCTAAAGTTGTAACATTCAATATAATACATAACTTCCATTCGGATTCTGCTTGGTACATTCTTAAAATACACACTGTATTCTTAAAAAAAGAAAAAAATTATAAATATATATAATTAAAACAACATTCCATTCCAATTCAATTCTATCATTAATATTAATATTCATTAAAGTCTTAACATCTTTAACATTACTTTTCAATTAAATATCATACTTCTATGGGAACAATTATAAGCTTTCCATAGTTAATTCCCCCCCTCTTCACTTATATTTTATAAAACATTAACTAATTAAAATGTTCCCATTCCTTCCTAATTCAATTTTCTCATTTATTTTATTTCACTGATTTTATTCACAAACATTTCACTAAATTACACTAACTATTTTATCCCTCATTTTAATCATACGTTGTTTCCAATTTTCTAAAGTTATTTCTATTACTAATATAACAATGCAATCTTATGTACCTTTACAGAATCCCTTTTTCAGTTAGATTTTCCCCCATTATCTCTAAATAGGTCCTGTTTCTCTACATCTTGCTCCAGTCCTTTGTTTCTTCTTTTCCTTTCCTTCTTCCCTCTCTTCTTCTCTCTCCCCTTTTTACTCCCTTGTCTCTCTACCTCTATTTCTCTCTTCTGTATTCCCCTTTTCTGTTGCTTTCCAGTATTATACTTATTTTTCAAATTATTTTTCTTTTCTTTGGTTGTTTTTTTAAGTCTTAAATTCTCCATTCTCTTTTCCCCCTTTCCTTTTTCTTCCCCACATAGAATTACTTGTTCATTAAAGATGGCTTCTTCTTTGTCCCAGTCTTCTTGTTTTGCAGTCTTTTCTTGTTGTTTCTCATAGTTCCAAATCTCCATTTCTAAGAATTGAAAAACTAAGCCAAAAGAACCCTTCCCTTCTTGTACATCTTCTTTGTACTTTTAAAGTTCCCTTTTCAATTCATCCAGAAGTGGTGCCATTGTATAAATTTTTAAACAACCACCCAATTGATTTTAGTCATTCAAATATAATAACCAAAAATCCAAAGATCACCGAATAGTCCAAATACATGCAAGCTGTTTCTTTTTTGCTCTCCCCCCCCCCACTTTCTCTTCCTGGGGTTACTATTTAGTTGCAAAGTTTCAGTTAAAATGTTGAAGTTTTACTTTAAATTCTTTTTAATTCAAGGCAGTCTCCTCCCTCTTCCAGATCCTGCCCTTATTCTTTTTCTCTCCCGTCCTGCTTATGAAAAAGAAAGCTTTTAATGTCCAGAAATCTTTATTATCCCTTTGGCATTTTGTTTTATTTTCAGCTTAATTGCCTATTGATGTCAAAGCGGATTTTTCTGATTTCTTATTTAAGTCTCTTAGTTGTCAGTATAGGAAGGAGAGGAGAGAAGAAAAAAAAAAAGCCAAACCTTTCCCTTTTCACTTTCCTTCGCTGCTTCTGACTCTTCTTTGGGAGCGATGTTATTTTTGTAAGTTTAAATTCCAGGGTACCTCGGTTGTTGCTTTTACAATTTAACCCAGTCAGCCAAAACTTTCACTTCTTATCTTCCTCCTGCACATTCTTTTCCAGTTGAGTTCTTCTTTGTGGTGGCCATTTCTGATCACTGCTGGAAACGCCTTTGGAAAAGGGAGTAATGGCCAGCTGAGGAGGAGAGATGCAGCTTTCCTCGACCCTGCTGGTGGTCTCCCCCCTCTTCACCACCTCTAAAGGGTGGCCTAGCCCCGAAACCAGCCAGCTCGGGGTGCTCCAGCGGCGAGCCCAGACAGAAACCGTGCACGATTGTGATTTCTGTCTGTCGCCGAAGCCCTTCAAACCGGAAGTCCGGGACCTTAGAGATATTCTTGTACAACCCCCTACTCAAGCAGCAATATACCATTTATACCATTTCAGACAAATGATTGTCCAATCATCGTGAATCCAGCTAAAATGCCAAATTGTTTTAATTTTCTTATTAAAAGCTCTGACCCTTTCCAAGGATCAGCGGTGGGTTTCTACCAGTTCTGTCTGGTTCTATAGAACCCCTTGTTAATTTTCTAAGCAGTTCAGAGAACCGGTAGTTAGACACAAACTCCTTTTGTTTTTTTCCACCCTTATTACATTCTTGGCAGTATGCTTAGACTTCCTGTCTCTGGAGCTTCTGGGGCTTGACTTTCTTAAAGGGGAAGAGTTGTTTTAAGATTTTTATGCTGCTGTTGGGAGGAAATACTTCCCTGGACAATCAGCACTTTGAAGAAATAATTGAATAATGAAGCAAAGCTTTTAGTGACAGGGAACCAAGATGAGTGACATTCAGCAAGGCTTCTTGGCTAACTAGAAAGATTGACATTCAAACATGAGTTTACATACCCTTTCTGAGTTTTGGTCTAAAACTGGTGTTTGGTGAAGGTTAATTCTGTGCTTGGTGATGTTTAATCCTGTGTTTATTGATGGGATAATTTCCCCTATTCAGCTTCAACAAGCAACAGTTACTGTTGTGATTTAATTATTTGTATTGTGTTTGAATTTTTTCCTGCCTTATGGTTTCTTTTTCTATCTGGGGAGGGGGTCTTCCTCACTGCTTTAGTACTATCTGGCACTGTCCTTTTGGGGTATACTTCCAAGAAGCAGGATGCAAACTTGGCATTGATTTTTTACTGCCTTTCTGGGGGCCAGAAATCATCTGTATGATTTCCTTAGGATATTTTGTGAGGTGAGTGAGACCAGCTGGTATTTTTAAGTGGTGCAGTTGGATCTAAGGTTTTGTTTTTCCTGGGTGTGCTTTTTCTGGAGAGCTTAAATGACCTCTCTGCTATAAAGGGTTTCACTTTATGAGCAAGAGTTGGCTGCTTGATAGTTATCACTGCATTTTAACTATTTTCATTCCTCAAGGTGCTCTGGCACCCTGCCTGATTTGTAGCTCCAGCTTGCAGGATTGGTATTTAGGGCAGCTTTTTGCAAGCAAAGAAGCTTTTTGTATTTTTGTACAGGTAATCCTTGACTTACAACAGTTCATTTAGTGACCATTCAAAATTACAATGGCACTGAAAAAGGTGACTTATGACCATTTTTCACACTTATGACCATTGCAGCATCCCCACTGTCATGAGAGGCCAGGCAAGGAGAAGCGCCCCTTGACATGAGTGATGTCGAGTTGCCCACCATGCCCACCCAGTCAAATGACCACCAAGCCACACCCACCAACCAAGCCACGCCCACAGAACTGGTTGTTAAAAAAACTGAATCCCACCCCTGCCAAGGATCTTCTAGTATTAATAGTATTAATATTAAGAGCAACTGTGTTCTCTTTGCTGACGATGTAAAGCTATTCAACACCACAGACAATACTGTTATCCTTCAAAAAGACCTTGACTATGTATCAGATTGGTCATACAAATGGCAACTTCAAATCTCAACAAATAAATGCTCTGTCTTACATATTGGCAAAAAGAAATCAGAAAATAAAATACAGGCTGAATAGTCAAGATCTTGTTGAAGATCCAAACTCTGTCAAGGATCTTGGAGTACTCATCTCAAATTACCTAAGTGCTAGAGCCCACTCATAGCCAAAAAGGCGTTAAGAGTTGTTAACCTAATCTTACGTAGCTTTTTCTCTGGTAATATTACACTAATAACTAGAGCATACAAAACATTTGCTAGACCAATACTTGAATACAACTCATCAGTCTGGAACCCACATTACGTATCTGATATTAACACAGTTGAGAAAGTCCAGAGATATTTCACAAGAAGAGTTCTCCACTCCTCTACTTGTTGTGGAATACCTTATGCCACCAGACTCAAAACTCTAGACCTAGAAAACCTAGAACTATGCCGCCTTCGGTCCGATCTAAATATAGTATATAAAATCATACATTGCAATGTCCTACCTGTCAATGAATACTTCAGCTTCAACCATAACAATTCAAGAGCAAACAATAGATACAAACTCACGATTAATCGTACCAAACTTGATTGCAGGAAATACGACTTCAGCAACATAGTGGTCAATGTCTGGACTACTCTACCTGACTCTGTGGTTTCTTCCCCAAACCCTAAAAACTTTAACCTTAGACTTTCTACTGTTGACCTCACCCCTTTCCTAAGTGGTCTATAGGGGGCATGCATAAGCACACCAACATGCCTACCGTCCCTGTCCTATTGTTTCTTTTATTTTTCTTAGTTATGAATCCATGTATTCATAACTATGTTTTTACTTATACCTATTATCTTGTAAGCAATTGACAAACCAAATAAAATAAAATAAAATACATTATCCATAAACGCTCTCAGTTTAGATATCTCATTCTTAATATTTAATCCTTTTATTCCCCCCTCTTTCTTCTATCTCTGTTCAAAACTTCTAATATAAACAAAATGTATGGATAATGGGAACCCTTGTCTTCTTCCTTTTTGAATATTACATGGTGTAATTAAATCTCCATTTACAATTACTCAAGGTTTTGGTAAAGTATATATCAATCTTACTTATTTTATAAAATTTTAAGCAATCCTTGCCACTTTGAAATATTTTTTTAAATTTCATTCCATGTCTTAACATAATTATTTTGAAATAACTTACAATTCATATTTGTCAAATATTTAACCTTCTCAATTTGAAACCCATTTTTTCATTGGTCTTTTAACTTTATATTTTTTTATTATTATCTTTGTCTTTTGTTTGTTATTCTTAAAAATCTGCTAATGCCCCAAATTATATTAATTTGCTCATTAAAGGTTCAATTTTCTTGCAAGTTCTGCCAAAGTTAAAAACAAAACATCTGCAAGAGCTCTTAACTTGTATCTTAACTTCCTTACTTTTTACATCCACTAACCTGTCATCCTATTTTATACGTCTATTTAACATTTCAGGAACTAAAATAAACAAAAAAGGAGCCACTGGCAACCATGTGTTATTCCTTTTTATATCTCAAAGGGTTAAGTTAAATCTCCATTAATGATTGCTCATGTATAAATCAATTTTAGCAATTTTATAATATTCTCCCCAATGTTCACATCTTCCAAAACCTTTAACAAAAAAGTCAAGTTCAAAATGTGAAAAACTTTGTATTTATTTAATAAATTTCTGCTCTAAGAAATTTGTCATGGTATTAAATTAGTACAAGTTCTGGATTTAGTTGAGGGTTAATACAAGAAGCAACTCCATTTCTCTTTTTAATATCTGTTGAAATAAATTATTTCCCAAAGGTTTATAGAACAAATATATATTTTTTCTAATATAAATGTCTCATCAAGAGAACTGAACCTTAAATGAGCAAATAGGCAAATAATGTCTTGTTTTATTTTTTTCAATTGATTATTTTTTCTTCTTCTGAGAATCATTTGCTGCATCTATATACTATGTTAAATATTTGTAAAATCCATATAATCTGTTAAACAATTTAGAAAGTCCAAACCTGTAGCATTCTGTTCAGCATCATCTTTTCCCAATTCCTGGTACATTTTTTGTGGGTGTTTTGAAGTTACCTCTGAAAGCCAGAAACATTTGTGACGTCCTAAAATAAGAATTTTGTGTACAGCTATTCATTACAATAAATCATAGTGTACTTTGAAGTTTTTAGTCAGATTTATATCACAACATAGTAACATTGCAGTAAATATTTCTTCAGTTTTGACTATATATACAATATAATAATTTAAGTTCAGTACAAATGTATTGGACCCATGTTTTTCACCATTACACTTAGTACTGAGGGATCCTTGGTGCTCCCTGAATTTGGTTGTTTTCTTGCAGATGTTTCATTACCCATTGCTCATCTGGGTACTAATTGCTGGTGGAAAGGTGCTTAGGTCTTTTGTTCAATTTCAGCTTGTTGATTGTTTTGCACAGTCTATGGATATTGTTTATGTCTATATTTCTACTGATAGCTCATTTATCAGCTTACCCAAACAAGTGACAGGGCAACACCAACACTGACAGAAATATAAACTGAGAGCAAACCCCATTCCATACTGATGATATTACTCAAGATGATAACACAAGATAATACAATGTGATAACACAAGATAACACAATGTGATGATAACACAAGAGCAAACAATAGATACAAACTCAAGGTTAATCTCACCAAACTTGATTGCAGGAAATACGACTTCAGCAACAGAGTGGTCAATGTCTGGAATACTCTACCTGACTCGTGGTTTTTTTCCCCAAACCCCAAAAGCTTTAACCTTAAACTGTCTACTATTGACCTCACCCCTTTCCTAAGAGGTCTGTAGAGGGCATGCATAAGCACACCAACGTGCCTACCGTCCCTGTCCTATTGTTTCTTTTATATTTTTTTTATTTTTCTAATATGTATCCATGTGTTCATAACTATGTTTTTACTTATACCTATTATCTTGTAAGCAATTGACAAATAAAAAATAAATAAATAAAATAAAATATTGCCTAATTTGGGTAAGGAAACATCTGCAAGAGAGCACTAAGGACCCCTCATTTCAACCCTGAGCTACAAATATTCTTCTTTATTGAGACTTATGCACTGTTCACCATCTCCAATAAAGAAATGAATCTGTCTTTTAATAATGCATGAAATTTCATAAATGCTATTTGGGGTTTTCAGAAGATATTTTTTTTTGAAAACTAAAGATGAATAAATTTCTGTACAGAAATGTGCTTAATTTTTTTCTGAGACAAAAGAGAAAGAGGGTTTAAATAGATCTGGTAAGGATTTGACTATTTTCAGAAAAAGATAAGATGTAGATCAAATCAATAAATAAAATATTGTAGTTACTTAAAAATGCAAAATTGTAATGTTACTCATATCCCATAAATATCCTCTATTTTAAAAAAGAAAGAAAACTTATAGCTACTAATAGACAGAGGTAAGTTTTTTTTTTAAAATGTGCACTATTTTGGTCCAATGTTTGTAGAGAAATAAAGGTTATACCTTTTATGCTTCCTTTTGAAAAATACCATTCGAGTTCCAATTTTTGGCAAGCATAGTTGTTTAATTTTTCAAGCATTCCTGAAATCAAATAATAATATGTAAGGAAGTGGATGGCACTGCTTCATTACTAAAATCGGTGAGAGGTTTGTGTGGTTTTCTTCTGTTTACACAAGAAGTTGCAAATTTAGCCTTGAAGGTTAGGCCTTTAATAAGGTTTACCCACGACTGACATCCTGACTTAAATTTAGCATTCTTCATTACAGCTGGAAAGAATGCATAAAATATACTGATTAAAAGGCTTCTTAGATATATCTGTAACAGACAAGTACTGCCCAATCTGTTCTTTATAGTCTTTAGTGATGGAGTATCCACAATTTCTGAAATAAGTTGTTCCACTGGTCAATTGTTGTCACAGTCAATAAATTTATTTTTAGTTCTTTGCTGGTTTTCTCCTTGATTAGTTTCCATCCATTGTTTCTCGTCTTGCCTTCTGTGTTGTGGAAAAGAGGTCCTCTTTTCTTTGTGGTGGCCCCTCAAATATTAGAACACTGCTATCATATCATCCCTAATCCTTCTTTTCACTAGACTAGACATACTCAATTCCTGCACTTGTTCTTTATTTGTTTTAGCCTCCAGCCCTCTAATCAAGTTTGTTGCTTTTTTCTGCAATCTTTCCAGAGTCTCAACATCTTTTTTATAATATGGTGACCAAAATTGGATGTAATATTATAAGTGTGATCTTTCTAAGGCTTCATAATATGATACTAATATTTTAAATGATCTTGATTCTATCCCTCTATTAATGCAACCTAAGATTGCATTGGCTTTTTTTGGCAGCTGCCGCACACTGCTGGCTCATATTAAAGTGATTGTTCACTAAGACTTCAAAATGCCTGTCACAGTCACTGCTATTGAGCCAGGTTGCACCTAATCTCTACCTGTATATTTGGGGCTTTTTTGCCCAGGTGTAAAACCTTACTTTTCTCTACATTAATTTCATTTTGTTAAATAAGGCCCAATGTTCAAGTCTGTTGTGAGCTATCTGGCTCTTGAATCTACCTTCTGTGTTATTGGTTATTGCCAGCTGAACAGAGCAAAAACCCTTGGACAGCAGCAGCCCTTTTATAGGGCTGGCTGCTGTCCCATTAACCAATGAACTACGTTTAATACCTTTGGTTTCTGTCCAATGGGAACGGCCCGTTGTAAGCCAATCAGGATGCCCGGAATGGACCAATCCCAACTTGCTCTGATGGGCCAATCAGAAGAGCAGGATTTCGAGCCTGCTTTTCTAGCTAGCTTTGTTAACTTTTAATAAGGCGTATTTTATTAGTTCATAACACCCCTTCCCCCCAGGTTCCGTTTACACGGGGTGGTGATGTATTCTCGAAGGTATGCAGGTTTTTTAACCTGCCTGGTCGACTTGCATTGCTCCATCAGTTTCTGCTCGCGGTTTGGCTCTGGTTGAGCGCTTCCCGCAATGTCCGGTAGCAACGCTTCCGTTTTTCCGGGAGACGATTCGGCACTGTTATTTTCGCTCTCCTCATTGTAGTCAGCCAGGTTCCTGGGGTTAGTTCCGGGGTCTCATGGGCCTGCTTCCGTCGCGGAATCGAGCTGCGGTGAGGCAAGTCCCCTCCTTGATTCTTCTTCCAGTGGCACGTTTCTTGGCTGTTGCGTTGTCGTCCATTTCGTCCTCAGACCCATCTGTATCAGTATTTCCTTCCCCCCTAGTCAGAGTTCCTGGGGAGTTATGTGAGCCGGGTTGCAATCTGGAACACAACTGATCTATGTGCCGTTTCCAGGATTTGCCATCTGCAGTTTGCAAATGGTAAGATCTGGGGCCGGTGAGGTAGGTTATGGTTGCTGGGACCCACAATGGGTCGCCGGAAAAGTTTTTGGCATAGACCAAGTTGCCTACCTGGAATTCGCGGCATTTCCCGCTGGAGCCGAAAGGTCTCTCCGGCGTGTAGGCAGGATGCAAATCGGTCGAGGTGGGAGCGAAGTTTCCGCCCCATTAACAGTTCAGCTGGGGTTTTGTTGGTGACGCTGTGTGGGGTTATATGTTGAAGCAAGAGGATTCTGTTTAGTTTTTCATCGATGTCCCCTGGATCCATTTTGTGCAGAGTTTTTTTAACAAATTGAACCATTCGCTCAGCTCTTCCGTTGGCGGCAGGATGAGCCGGCGAGGTTAGCGCATGGCGGATGCCCCGGTCCGCAAGATATTGTTCGAATGGTGAATTGGGGCCCGTTATCCGAAACTAGAACATCCGGTAAGCCATGTGTTGCGAATAGTTTATTGAGTTTTTTTGTAACTGCTTCGGTGGTGGTGCTCTTCATTCTGGTGACTTCGAGCCAGTTGGAATAAGCATCAACTGTTAGCAGAAAGGTGGGTCCCTTGGTGGGTCCCGCAAAATCGATGTGTATACGGGACCACGGACCTCGAGGTTTCTCCCACTCGGTTGGAGTTGCTTTCGGTGGGGCAGTGCTGACTTCTTGGCATTTGGGACAAGATTTAACCCAGGCTTCAATCTGCTTATCAATGCCCGGCCACCACGCGTAACTTCTCGCAAGCGCCTTCATACGCACGATGCCAGGGTGTCCGTCATGTAATAACTCTAATACGGTTCATTGTAGCCTCTCTGGGATGACGACTCTGTCTCCCCATAGAATACAACCCTGTTGAGAGAACAATTCAGTCTGGTGGCTTTTGAACGGCACGAAATTTTTGCGGTTTTCGTCGACCGGCCATCCATGTTCGACCCAGCTGAGGACACGTGCTAGGATAGGATCTCATTTGGTTTCGGCGGCAATGTCTCTCGCGGTTAATGGCGGCGAGCGCAGTGCTTCTATTTGGAGCGTTGTGAGGGACAGAGCTGGGTCGACGACGGTTTCCGGAAGTGGGGAACGACTCAAGGCATCAGCGTGGGGAATGGCTTTCCCCGGGCGGCGTTGTAATTGGTAATTGTATGCCGCTAGAAATTCTGACCAGCGTGTCATTCTTGGCGACAGTATATAGGGCGTTGGCTTGTCCCCCGCTATAATGCCGAGCAATGGCTTGTGATCCGTAATTATGGTAAATGATCGTCCATAAACATATTCATGAAAACGTTTAATAGCAGCGACAATAGCAAGAGCCTCCTTATCGAGTTGGCTATAGTTCCTTTCGGTTTTAGATAATGTGCGGGAAAAGAAGGCAACAGGTGCTTCTTTGCCGTTCGGTAGAACATGGCTTAAGATGGCTCCCACCCCGAATGGCGAGGCATCACACGTGACGGTTAAAGGCAAAGTCTCGTTAAACTGCATTAAGACAGCGTCGGAGGTCAAGAGATCTTTCACTTGCTGAAACGCTTTCTCTTCCCATTGTCCCCAGACCCAGGAAGCCTTCTTGTCTAACAAACGATGTAAGGGTTCAGCTACCGTCGCCTTCTGAGGCAAGAAGATATTATAAAAATTAATGAGTCCTAGGAAGGCTTGTAGGTCCATTTTATTCCTAGGTCTGGGGGTGTTTTTGATGGCCGTTATTTTTTTTTCGGTTGGATGGATCCCCCTTTTATCGAGGAGGTACCCTAGAAATTCAACCCTCTCAGTACAGAGTTGACATTTGTCTTGTTTTACTTTAAGCCCTGCGTCTTTAAATTTTTGGAGGACCGCTCTGAGTCGGTGTTCCAACATTTCTCTATTTGGGGCAGCTATTAAAACATCATCAAAATAAGGCACAACCCCTTTTATGCCTTGTAGTAAACGCTCCATCAGGCTTTGGAAAATGCCTGGGGCTACACTCACTCCGAACTGGAGCCGATTGCATTTAAACGCACCACGGTGCGTAACAATAGTTTGGGCCTCAGCAGTCTCTGCGTCTACGGGTAGCTGTTGGTATGGTTGTGCTAAGTCCAATTTTGCAAAGATTTTTCCGCCACCCAGAGAATGCAGAAGGTGTTGAACCACCGGTACGGATAAGCGCTTTGCTGGAGCGCGTGGTTTAGGGTGGCTCGGTAATCCCCACAAATTCTTATCGATCCATCCGGCTTAATGGGTGTTACTATCGGGTATCCCAACGGGCGTGATCGATTGGTTCTAAAACCCTTGGGCTATCAATTTGTCCAATTGTTCATCGATCTTAGGTTTGAGCGCAAAAGGCACTCGACGGGGTTTAAGGCGTATGGGCGCAACCTTGGGGCTGAGATTAAACGATATGGGGGCCCCCTTGTACTTGCCTAGTTGCGCCGTGAATACGTCCTGGAACTCCTGGACAAGGGCTGTTTCCCAGTCACCGCTCCCGGTCTGATGTATGCCGGCTAGTTCAATCCCCAACGGAGCGAACCACTGTAGACCCAGCAAACTGGGTCGGTCCCGATCGACGATGGTAAGAGGCAGTGTAGCCGTGCAGTCTTTAAATGAGACTTGGATGTTACGGGAACCGGCGACGGGAATTCGGTTTCCCTGATAGTCTCTTAATATGATTCTCTGGGTGCTGAGGTCTTGACGATGGATGTCGGGGATCAGTTGCAAGTCTTCCATGAGACCATGGATAAGGACGACCCAGAGTCTATTTCCATGACGCAAGGGTGATTTTCGATGGCGACCTTCACTCGGATCTTCTTTGCATCCAAAGATGAAGCGTGGCCGATGGTGATGGTTTGGTGCGTCTCCTCTCGTCTAGTTGACGCCGGAGGTGCTCGGTTTCTGTAGTGATAGTGGTTCCATTGGTGGTTCGGGCGATCCCGGTTCACGGGCGGGCTGCCTGTGGCTTGGCGGCCGTTGTTTTCTCTATGGATTGGACTTGACCCCCGCTTGCTCCTGCATACTTTAGCAATATGGCCCCTCTTTCCACAGGAGTGGCAGAGTGCGTCGAGGAATTTGCATTCTGCTCGTGGGTGATTTGCCCCACAACTAGCGCATTGACGTGAAGGCTTCCGGCTTCACCGATCTCGCTGGTCGCGTTCAGAACGGAGTCGGTTGACCTCTTCTTCATCACTGTCTGATGGAGACTCAAGGTCTTCATGATGCGCCGTTGTAGCGTGCCTCTCTGGAAGAGGTGAGGCATCCTGGGCGAGTTGGCGGAGCGGTGCATTGGTGCGGCGCATTCGAGCGGCCGACTTCCTGGTTGCCTCTGCTGCAGTAGCATCAGCGATGGCATCTGCAAGATCGATGTCCCCTTTGGCCATGATCTTGCTCTGAGCTCCGTGGTCATCTAATCCCAGAACTATTTGGTCTCTCATGGCTTCCTCGAGGTTTGAAAAACCACAGAGACCACCCAAGTTCTGGAGATCGGCGATGAGGTCTCCAACATCTCGCCCTTCCGTTGGTTCCTTTGGTAAAATTCGTGCCTCCGGATGAGAGTAGGCACTGCGGGTGCGTAGTGGGCCCGCAGTATCGGAGCGAGGTTATCCCAATCCATCGTCTTCACCTCTGCAGGTTTTGCAAGTGCCTTTGCCATTTTAAAAATGGCAGGCCCGCAATGGGTCAGGAAGACCACTCGTTTCTTGCCAGGCGAAGCGTCCTTCAGGTTATTGGTCTCCAGAAACATCTGGAACCAGTCTATGTACGAGTCCCAGTTTTCGTTAGCCGGGTCAAATGGAGCGGGTATAGCGCCGCTGGCCATGTTGCCTTTGTTGACGCTCTTTAAGCCACGTGCTCTGTTCGGTGCACAGCGAGTGCTTAGTCGGCTCTATTGTCTCCGCATCCCACCCTCGTCGCCAGTGTTATATTCGGAGGCGTGGGCGCAAGAACGGAGATGAGGCATCGGTAGTGACTCAACTCTTTATTAAGTGACTTCAGAACAGAGCGAAAACCCTTGGACAGCAGCAGCCCTTTTATAGGGCTGGCTGCTGTCCCATTAACCAATGAACTACGTTTAATACCTTTGGTTTCTGTCCAATGGGAACGGCCCGTTGTAAGCCAATCAGGATGCCCGGAATGGACCAATCCCAACTTGCTCTGATGGGCCAATCAGAAGAGCAGGATTTCGAGCCTGCTTTTCTAGCTAGCTTTGTTAACTTTTAATAAGGCATATTTTATTAGTTCATAACACCCTTCTATTATATCATCTAAATAATCTATGAAGATATCAAAGAAGCTAAAATGGAACCTTGGGGTCCCTCACTGCTTACTTTCCTCCATGTAGATTAGTTTAATTTAGTTTACTTTATCGTCATTGCGCCTCATACAATGAAATCAAACACCATCTTCAGGTACATTGAAAATAAAACACGAACACACATCCTTCACCCTCCACACATTGAACTGAAAACTCCTGAAACCGCACCAACACTGCACTATACAGCAGAATTCAAAAGAGCTACTGCCCTGGGATAGAAGCTGTTTTTCAGCCTGTAGATGTAGTTCCATTAAGGACTATATGTTGAGTGTAGTTTTTCAGCCAGTAACAAATCCATCTGGTGGTGATGCTGTTTATCCCACATTCTTTTAACTTACCAAGTAGTAGATTGTGGTCTACTTTGTCAAGTGATTTACTGAAATCCAAGCATCAATTGCACAAATATCAATTGCACAAATAATCAGGAGCTATGGAATGCAGGGGTTCATACTTGATAAATAGTAGGTTGATGTGCACCCAAAAGCCTATTAATAATCAGTGCAGCTCAAAAAGTAGAAATGACATGGAAATACCTGTAATGACCAGCTTCAACTTAGAAGACTTTAGAAAATGTTACAAGGAGAGATGTGTCTGGTGAACATTCAAGTTAACAGAAGATAAGGATCTGGATCCAGAATTTCCTCCTTCCACTACAACATGAATGACTATTCTAGAAGCTTTTCAGTGCAGGTATAAGTAACTTAGCAAAGTAGATGACATAGATTTGTATAAAACCATTCACAATAGCAACCCACTGCAACAAAAGAATCTAGTCCTGAATGAGGTAAATAGTCCTTTAAAACTAAAAGTGTTTCATGCTCTTATCCAGAGAGTTCCACATATTCACAAACGTGGTCTTGCTCAGGATTAAACTTTAACTGCTGGGAGAACTTTAAAGAACCTGATAACAGATAACAGATAATCAGAGTTGGAAGGGACCTTGTAGGTCATCTAGTCCAACCCCCCTACACCATTTCTGAAAAATGGCAGTCCAATCTCTTCTTGAAAGTCTCAAGTGAGGATGCTCTCAACTTCCGAGATCAAGCTGTTCCATTGGTTGATTGTTCTCACTGTCAGAAAGTTTCTCCTTATTTTCAGGTTAAATCTCTCCTTTTTCATTCCTTGTCTGGCCTACAAGCACTTTAGAAAATAGCTTGACACCCTCCTCTCTGTGGCAGCCCTTCAAATATTGGAAGACTGCTATCATGTCTCCCCTGGTCCTTCTCTTCACTAGACTAGCCGTGCCCAGTTCCTGTAACCGTTCTTCATATGTTTTAGTCTCCAGTACCCCATTACTATTGTTGTGTGTTTCCTGCATATGTTTGTTAGTTGGTTGGCAAAAAAGACACCTATTTTTTCTGATTGATTGGGTGGCCTATAATTTACCTATGGCCATGTGCCTCTTTTTTTCCTTTTATATTGATGCATATGCATTCTAGGAGGTTTTCCTCTTTGGTTTCATGCATTTCTGTAGCAATATAGAGATCCTTTACATACAATGCAACTCCACCTCCTCTTTTATGGGGTCTGGTTTTTTTGAACAGTTTGTATCCTTCTACCAGTATGTTCCAATCATGGGTTTTATCCCATCAAGTTTCTGTTATTCCAACTATATCATATCTACCTTTATGTATTCATAGTTGGAGTTCACCCTGTTTGTTCCCCAGACTTTGTGCATTTGTATATAGGCACTTGAGATCTTTATGTCTGACACTGTGTTTACTGTCTACATAACCTGTATTGTGCCTGCCTGTCCCTACTTTCTTGCCACCTGTTTGATTAGTGCACATGGTATGGCACTCACTATTAAATTCTTGGTTTTGCTTGACAGCAAGGTTGATAATCTTACCTGCACAAACATCTATGTTACATGTACTGGTATTCTTGTTAATTTTAGGTTACTTGAGACAGAAATGTTCTGTACCCATTAATTCTCTGTCCCTGCGGTTCAGTTTAAATGTTTATCCAGAAAATCTGTGAATTTAACGCCAAGTAACTCAGTCCCTTTCTTTGATGGATGCAAACCACCTCTTTTGTACAGTTTTTCATTGGACCATCTGTAGACATCAGGACTAATAAAACCAAAGCCTTCCCTTTTACACCACTCCTTTGGCCACACATTAAACTCCGCTATATCCACAACATCTCCTGCTTGGCTCAGTATCTATCTTGGACATCATCTTGGAATTGATGATACCTAATCTATAACTATTGTCTGACCTTATCCAGTGGCCCCTGATTGTATCCAATGATGCAATCCATATGCCAGAGTCCGTGACTCAGTCTCTCTGCCCCAGCCAACAGCAACTGAACCCATTATGAAAAAGGAAGAAAACCACTGAACATCATCTCAGCACTAAACCTCATAAGGTTGTGTATGGTTGTTACATGGTCAAGGCTTTATATATTGAAATAATGGGTGAAAACTGAGAAAAAGAGCAAGTATACATAAATAATAAAATAATTATTAGACCATTCCTCAAAAATGTGGCCTTACTTTAAAAAAAAAAGGATATATTTTGGAATATCTGAATATGAACAGTATCTGAATTTGAACCAAGGATATATTTTGTAATGTATAGAAACACGAAATTCTCTAATTTCATTACACTGAAATTCATTAATAGGCACATTGAAGTGCAGAGATTGGAAAAGAACCTAAAAATGAACAATGTAATTAATAGGAGCAATCGTTGGTTTGTTAAATACTGATCATGTCAGATAAAGCTTATTGCCTTATTTGATAAAGTGACTAAATTAATGGATCAAGATAGTATATTTAGACTTCAGTAAAGCATTTGATAAAGTAAGCATAGCCTCCTTCTTTATAACATTAAAAAATGTGGATAGTCAGTGCCCCCCCCCCCCGATAGATTCATAATTGGCTGAGCAACCACACTCAGCATGTAGTTCTCAGCAAAACTACATTACATGGAGAGAAGTAGTGCGGGATACCTCAAAGTTCTATTATGGGCCCAGTGGTACTCAACAACATCATAAATGATCGGACATTCATTTATCCGGGATGGTATAAGGACTACTGCCTTAGGTAGAGACCTTCAAGGTCTCATCCAGTCCTATAATTTTATGATTCTAAATGGAATATCAGAGAACCATTTCATGATCAATCTGAAAATGAAAGATGTAAATGTAACATTTGCAGAACTAGAACAAGTTACCAACCTATTTTAAACCTATTTTAATCCATGATTATTATTCTTTCTCTTAATTTCTAAGAAATAAACTGGAGATCTTATTTGTATTAAAGGTTCAGAATGAGTTGGGTGTATGTGTCTAAAACATCTTTAAGATTTTCAATATATATCCAAATGAACAACAGCGGAATATTACTCTGACTAAACAGATAGTAGTGAATATTAGCTTGATAAGTTTTTCTTTTTTCTTTCACTGCTGCTACACATCTTTCTTTTTATATATCTTTTGATAGCATTAGTTGCTATCAATATTCTCTTTCTTTCCAGAAGGAAAAAAAATAAACAAATGCTATAACAAGTCATTGGTTGAATAATTTTATTTATTCCTTTATTTAAGTTGCAATTTTATGATCACTGAGATTCCAGAGAATTTTTTCTTGAGGCTGAAAAGAGATCTTAGATGGAGAACTTTGACATCAAAATTTTCTGTTCACCTGAATTTGAGAATATCTCAAATTATCTTGCTTGATGTTCAGTTTTGGTTCTCAGTTGAGATTATATGGCTCTCTGAAAAGAGTTCAGTATAAAATAATTTATTTTTATTTTTATAAATAAATAAATGCTCTGTCCTACATATTGGCAAAAAATATATATCAGAAAATAAAATACAGGCTGAATAGTCAAGACCTTGTTGATGATCCAGACTCTGTCAAGGACCTTGGAGTACTCATCTCAAATGATTTAAGTGCTAGAGCCCACTGTAACTACATAGCCAAAAAGGCGTTAAGAGTTGTTAACCTAATCCTACATAGCTTTTTCTCTGGTATATCACACTAATAACTAGAGCATACAAAACATTTGCTAGACCAATACTTGAATACAACTCATCAGTCTGGAACCCACATTACATATCTGATATTAACACAGTTGAGAAAATCCAGAAATATTTCACAAGAAGAGTTCTCCACTCCTCTACTTGTTGCAGAATACCTTATGCCACCAGACTCGAAATTCTAGACCTAGAAAACCTAGAACTATGCTGCCTTCAATCCGATCTAAGTATAGTATATAAAATCATAAATTGCAATGTCCTACCAGTCAATGAATACTTCAGCTTCAACCATAACAACACAAGAACAAACAATAGATACAAACTCAAGGTTAATCGCACCAAACTTGATTGCAGGAAATACGACTTCAGCAACAGAGTAGTCAATGTCTGGAATACTCTACCTGACTCTGTGGTTTTTTTCCCCAAACCCCCAAAACTTTAACCTTAGACTGTCTA
Source organism: Notechis scutatus (assembly GCF_049901735.1). Classification (NCBI taxonomy): domain Eukaryota; kingdom Metazoa; phylum Chordata; class Lepidosauria; order Squamata; family Elapidae; genus Notechis; species Notechis scutatus. The sequence goes on along the minus strand of NC_142025.1, from coordinate 76,765,846 downwards.
CTATTGACCTCACCCATTTCCTAAGACGTCTGTAGGGGGCGTGCATAAGTGCACCAACGTGCCTACCATCCCTGTCCTATTGTTTCTTTTATATTTATATATTTTTTAATATGTATCCATGTATTCATAACTATGTTTTTACTTATACCTATTATCTTGTAAGCAATTGACAAATAAAAGAAATAAATTTTTTTTTTTTAATTTCAAATGTTTTCGTGTGTACCTAATGAAGCATTAAAGAAGTCGGCAATTCTGGCTGAAGTAGAAGTGGTAAATGAAATTGTATTATCGACCACTGGTTAAAGGTATTGTTTATTATTGTTTGTTTTTTCCAGAATGATATTGCTTACTGTGGACATAAATCATAAATTTATCCACAAATCAACCTGGATTTAGATATCCTTGTAAAATACTGTAGATTCTCAAAAGAGAGGCCATTGTATGATAGATTACAATGAAGCATTTCTTGCCCACAAGCAATATGCTATGGAAATCCAACTGAATCAATTCATCCTATCCAGGAACTTACTCCTGAGTAATCAAGAAAAGATTGGACATTTTTATTTTTTATTTTTATTTTTCTAAGTCAGTAATACAGTATATTTAAACCAATAACTCTGCCTAAACTCCAGGAAGCATTAACATAAGCACATTGCAATGTTTTCCTGACAATTGTTGAAGGAAATAGTTAAACATTCCCTACAGACTAACAATATGTTATGAAGAAATATGCACTTGCTCATATCGTGTTATATTGTACCCTCTGTAATATCTCCTTATATGGCAAAGTCATTAGAAAATTGTGAATTATTTTGTTCACAGTTACTTTTATCAGACCAGTATGATTGGCTAATTCTTGTTGTCTGCAAAACTATACATCCAGTATGTACGTGCTCAAATATAGAGGTTGAGTCTATTTCATATATCCTTTTAAAATGTCCACTGAATTCACACATTTATAAGGGTTCTTCTTTTTATATATTTATGTTATGTTATGTTATGTATTTTAAATTTTGTGACTTGATCTTGGACAATAAACAAACAAACAAATATGTACATATAGTTTTGATAATGTGCTTATATTTTACTTTCATTTTATTTGAAATAGAAGCTGCTTGATTGTTTAGCTAACTGGTAGATTTCTGGAAGGAAAAAAATAATAGAGGAAAAAAGAAAGAAAAAGAAAGACTTGATTTTACAAAGGTTTAAAAAGAGATATGTAAAAAAATCAGCAAAAAGTTGCTATTTTCCTTAGACAAACTAGTGAAGGGGAAAATATGCCAAGGCTGACATCTTAACAAATGAATAAATTACTTTCTTGCAAGATTCTTCTTCTCCTACAGGGCAGGAATTTATAACTAAGATTTAGTGCCCTATTTTCAGAAAATACTGTCGTCTTCATCATCATCATCATCATCATCATCATCATCATCATCATCATGTCGTCGTCGTCGAAGTTGTCATCATTTCAGGAGTATGATCTGTATGCTTTGGCATAGTAGTTTTACTTTCATAACAGTTTTACTTTCAGACAATTATGCGAAATTAAACGTAATACTTCTGAACGTCATAATTTTATTTAAAGTCCTTATGAGTGACATTGGGCTTAAACTCTCTTTTACCTAGATTCAAGTATGTTAGGTTAAGTAGATATAGAAAATGATTCAGGGTTTAAATATGACAATAGGTTTTAGCTACAACATTTAAGCATTTTTTTAAAGAGAAATGTGAGTTTAATGACCATTTAGTGATACATGAGCATTTAGAACATAGAATAATAAAACAGAAGTGGAAGGGATCTTGGAGGTCTTCTAGTCCAACTCCCTGCTCATGCAGGAGGTCCTATACCATTTCAGATAAAGTCTCTTCTTAAAAGCCTCCAGTGGTGGAGCATCTGCAACTTCTGAAGGTAAGCCATAGTTAATTCTTCTCACCGTTAGGAAAATTCTCCTTAGTTTTAAACTACTTCTTTCCTTGTTTATTTACCATCTGTTATTTCTTTGTCTTGCCTTCTGATGTTTTGAAAAATAGGTTCACTCTCTCTTCTTTGTGGCAGCCCTTCAAATATTGAAACACTGCTATCATGTCGCCCCTAGTCCTTTTTACTAGACATACCCAATTCCTGAAATCATTCTTCATATATTTTAGTCCCCAGTCCCCTAATAATTTTTGTTACTCATTTCTGCACACTTTCCAAAATCTCAACACCTTTTTTATATTGTAGTGACCAAAACTGGATACAGTATTCTAGGTGTGGTATTACTAAGGTTTTATGAAGCAGTAGTAATACTTCACATGATCTAAATAGAATTTTTGTTTATTGTTTTGCAACAATGAAATAGTATAATTTACCAGATGTTCTGACCTATGAAACAATGTCAGTACGAAGTTTAAGTCTAGCTAAAAAGAAGAAAAATCCAACATATGGAACTTTTGTTGTTGTTTTTTAAACAACTTATATAAACATGTGAAGATTAAATTAGGAAAGTTTGGTCACATGTGGGATTTAGTTAAATACTGACAGATAAAAATGGAAACCAGAAAATCCCAGGATACCCACAAGATGTAATTTATTTTATGGGCTACTGGCCATCAAAGACAAGTTGAATTCTATGGACTGTTTCTTTATGAATAAGGTACTAGACTAAAGTATTTGCTGCAGAAGAAATGTGAAGAAAGCAATAATGAAAGTAGGGCCTACTACAACAAGTAGAACCTAATACCGTGTTTCTCCAACAATACGGTCCACCCCAAAATGAAGCCCCAGCACTGTTTTGTGCACATGCAGTTAAATTAAGGCCTGCCTCCAAAATTTGGGCCTATTTAAGTGCATCCATGGCCATTTACAACATGAGGTAAGGAGGCATGGGGGGGGAAGGGCAGAGGGGGGAAAACTTGCCCAACTCATCCCACGTGACTCGCCTGTCCATCGGATCACACTCCTTTGCCTCTGTAACACCACTTCTTTTGATACCTGCTTTCTCTGTCACAACCGTCACTCATCCAAAGCCCCTCCCACTTCCCCACTTTCTTTCTCACACACAAGAAAAGCGAGCAAGGAAAAGAAAGGGAGAAAGGGGAAGGAGGCACTTTAGAACACCTCCAGAACTTTTCACGGTGTCATGATCAGCCCCTGCCATGGATGTGTGTGTGTGTGTGTGTGTGTGTGTGTGTGTGTGTATGGAGGGGGGTGTTTCTGGCAGAGATTAGGGAAAAGAGTTGTATAGATTAATATTACCTAAATCATGTAGTCTTTTGAGCTCAGAACGTAGTTCCCAGGATCATACACGTTGCTGTAGGGTTAGATCAGGACGAGAATGATGGTTCTTGTGATTGTTGTTGCTCTTTGAGAGTGAATTTATTGAGAAGATAAATTTGTGTTTGCTTGATTTGTTTTTGCAAACGACCCTGCAGAGGCATGGGGACATCAAGCCGTCTTCATTTTTGAGCTCGGGACCGACATGGGAAATATCAAGTATTTCATCAGGGGAGATAGTTGATGCTTGATATTCCCTGATAATGTTTCGAACATTAGTGATGTCATTGTCATTGATCTCTAGACCAAATAATATGGCATTTGGTTGTTTCCATTCACGCTCAACAGCTTCTTTAATAAGGATGGGGATATCAATATTTGAAGGATTTGTGTTTTTTTGTGGATTGGGTTTTGGTTGCAGTTGTTGGGTAGAAGTATGGTTTGTAGATGTTTGGTGTTCATTTTTTTGTGTTGTCTCTTTTATTTCAAGGTTTGTCAATCTAGTTTGTATAGTGTCCAGGGATGCTACAGTGGTGTCGAAGGGAAGTTATACATGTTTCTATGGTATCAACTCTGTCAAACAGCACAGTGTATTTTTCTAGTTTAGGTCTGCACAGTGGGCAGAAATATGGAAAAGCATTGGCGGATGATTTTAGGAATAGAGTCATTTGCTTGGGTAATCCTAAGCAATTAAGGTGAGTGTAGTTATCGCAAAATGAACATTTGATGTAATCTTCATTCTCCTTTATAGATTCCTTGCATATAAGGCAAGGGCAAGAGTCTTGTGGTTCTTTAGTAGGGATTTCTTTCTTTTTAGGTTGTGGTTTGATGTTAGATTGTTTTCCTGGCATGGTGGTTATGTTGAGATGGTTTGTTGATTGAGTTGTCAATAGAACAAGATAATCAATAAAGTAATATCACACCAAACAGTCAATTATACTAAACACACTAGTCAATTAATTTAACTAATCAATAATCACTCTGATAATTAATTATACTAATCACTAAATACACTAGTCAATTAATTGCACTAATCATTATTTTACATTAAACATTCTGATCATAGTAATATTCAAAACAATTAATTAGCCTAAGTAATAATCATTAGTCACTAATAATCTGTAATAATCTATTAATTGCTAAAGATAAATAATTGAAGAATTAATTAATTAATTAGTTAAGATCAGTTATCAATTAAACAGAGTTATATTGAGGGAAAAATATTAGAGGGACGAGAATAATTGTGGTGTAGGGCAGAAAGAGGAGAAGATTAGGTTTGGGTGGCTACTGGAGGGTATATAAAGAGAGGATGTATTAGGCTGAAAAATGTAGGTGGTCATCTTTTGGCAGAAGGCTACTCTTCTCTCATCACTTCAGATAATCACCTAGCGAATTTAGGGATCAGATCTGTCTTTTCACGGATTCCCTTGTCTTGGTCAATGATCTTGAGAATTAGGCTGCTGCTTGAATAAGTAGGACTGCGCTCTGCGAACAGGACCTCCAATCAGTGGTGTAGGTAGTAATTTAGGCAGCAGCTGGAAAGTCAGCACTCCGGGATCCAGCCTTCAGCCACTGGAAGTTCAGCGGTTGGAGCTCTGCCATTGATCTAGGCTCTAATGGGCTCTGGGCCACAGTGCACCCCAAGGAATTAGGAGCTATGGCTCTCCAGGATCTCTGGTGCAGGTGGTGGACACCACAGGTGGTAAAATGGGCTCTGGGTTACAACGCTCCCTGGGGAATTAGGAGCTTCAGCTCTCTGGGATCTCCGGTGCAGGTGGTGGATTTAATAGGTGGCAAAGGCTCCAACGGGCTCTGGGCTACAGCGCTCCCCAAGGAAATAGGAGCTTCAGCTCCTCGAGAGCTCCGGTATAGGCATTGGTCTTGATAGGTGATAAAAACTCAAAAGGGCTCTGGGCTACAGTGTCACCAAAGACTCAGGAGCTCCAGCACTCTGGGATTTCCAGTATAAGCAGTCATCGAGGGTGATAATCAGGTAGTGAGCACACTGGAAACTGGCTCTCCGTCGCAGGATCAGGTGACCAATTGAGCTGGCAGAAATAATTTTAGAATGCTATCTTTCAAAGACCCTGGAACATTGGGGAAGTTACCAGAAGACTGGAGAAGAGCTGATGTGGTTCCTACCTTCAAAATAAATAAATAAAAAGGGGGTGGGGGAATGGGTCTAGGAACCTACAGACTTATTAGCCTGACATCAATACCTAGGATGATTCCGGAAAAGATAATCAAGCAACAAATGTTATGTCTCCCCTTAATTTCAGGCGAGATAAAACCCAAAACAGCCGTTTCAGAAGTAATTCAAACTAAAACAAAGTTTCACAAAAGAACGGCTGGCAAAAATCCCAATACACAGCATAAATCTTCACCCTGTCCGGCAAGCCTGTCGTGGCAATAAATCTCAAGCCTCAGAGCTTCGGCTGCAATGTCTTCACTCTCAAATAGTCACTTTGCTTCTGGCGAATTCCACCAGGCCAGCTGTGTCCTTTTATACTTAAGCCACGTGCTAATTACCCTAATTATTGGCTCGCTCTTCTCTTTCTTTCTAACTGGGTTTGTCTCCTTAGCCGTCTCCTGTTCCTAACATCTAACCATAAGTTTTCCAGATTCTCATCTCCGCTGGAAAACTCCCTCCTTCCTTCCCTGTCATCCATTCCCGGCTGCTGATCAGATAAAGCACCAGAGGAGGTCGAAGGTTCTGACCACTCTAATATTTCAGGTCTGTCATCCCTTGTTACCTCCATCTCCTCATCCTAGTTACTATTCCAATCACTCAGCAATGCCGGTTCATATTTTTCTGCCATGTCTTCCTCACTTGAACTCATATCTGCCACAGGAGCAGAATCCAAACCCGGAGCCACAACACTATCCCTCACCGCAGGGCCCTTCCCCCAGGTCTGACGATCCGGATGCGGTTTCGAAGGGAAACGTTCATGAAAGTCCCGAATAATGTCTGGAGCATGAACTGCAGACGCATCTGTCCATGAAAAAACATCCGAGTCATCCACTCTCTTCCCGACTAAATACTGGAAACGACCCTCGAGCCAACGCGAATCAGTAACACTGACCACCGTGTCATCAACCTCATCCTCATCATGGGGCGTTGATGGGGAAGTCATACCAGCGGGAGCACGCAGAGGACACTCCGGGGAGTCAGGAACCAAAAGGGAGCGATGGAAGAGAGGGTGAATGCGCATGGAGCGCGGTAAGGTGAGTCGGTATGCCACAGGGTTGATGACCGCCTCAATCGGGAATGGACCGATGAAACGATGATCCAGCTTCCTAATTGGGCAATCGATCCGAAGGTGTCTTGTGCATAACCACACCTTGTCACCCACAGCTAACGGAGGCATTGCTCGACGTGATCGGTCCACAAACCGTTTATAGTCCTCTTTTGCCCTTTTGAGTTGTTGTACTACTAAACGGTGAACCGCTTGTAATTCCTCCAGAAAATCTTGTGTCTCAGGAACTGGGGAATCCATCAACGTTAATGGGAAGAAGCGCGGATGATAACTCACATTCGTGAAAAATGGCGTTACACGAGTGGAGGTGTGCTGCGAGTTATTAAAAGCGAATTCTGCCAATGGGAGGTATTTTGCCCAATCGTTTTGTCGCTGATTGACAAAACACCTCAAATATTGGGTAAGAATGCCAATCACCTTCTCAGTCCCGCCATCAGTTTCCGGATGGTGCGCTGACGCTAAGCACACCTGAACTTGTAACGCTGCCATTAACTGTTTCCAAAACTGCGCAGTAACCTGAACCCCACAATCAGAAACCACTCTATCCGGCAGTCCATGTAGACGAAAGATATGCTGTAAAAATAGTTGGGCCGTAGTGCGGGACAATGGTAATCTCCGACAGGGAATGAAATGAGCCATTTTAGTCAGCATATCAACTACCACGAGCACCGTCGTGAAGCCCAACGAAGATGGTAAATGCGTGAGAAAGTCCATGGAGATCGCTCCCCATGGTCTGCCCGGAGTTGGCAATGGTTAAAGGAGTCCAGAGGGCGCACCCAACGCCGCTTTCGCTTGCCTACACTGGACGCAAGAAGCGACGTAAGAAAACACATCGTGACGAACCTGAGGCCACCAAAAAGTCCGGGTGACCAAATGCAAAGTTTTATAAAATCCAAAATGGCCAGCAGCGGGGTTATCATGACATTGCGTCATGATGAGAGCTCTCAGCGACCTGGTGGGTACGTATAATAAACCCTGATGTCGGAGCAAGCCCTCTTCAAAGGACCATGGGGAATCAGGTCCAACGTCCCCCCGTCTCTGCTGCGTCCACGCATCCAATCGTTGCGCCTCCCGTATGCGAGCCCGCAAATCTACTGGATCTTGAAGTACGGCCAAGGATTCTGGTGGTAACACCGTTCGTAGAAGAAGAGGATCCTCGGGACCGATATACTCGGGCTTCTGAGACAACGTGTCTGCCCTCCGATTCTGTCCACTTGGAACATAAGTGATGGAGAAATTGAACCTTGCGAAAAACAACGACCACCGAATCTGGCGTTGGTTCAACTTCTTAGCGGTGGACAAATGTTCCAAGTTTCGATGATCCGTCCGAACCTCCACCTTGTGCCGAGCCCCCTCTAAATGATGTCTCCAGGTCTCAAAGGCAGCCTTAATAGCCAACAACTCCTTTTCCCAGATGGTGTAATTGCGCTCAGAAGCTGTGAGCTTCCTAGAGTAGTATGCGCATGGGAAAAGAGGCGTGCCATCCTTCGGAGCCTGTAACAGTACCACTCCGATAGCGACATTAGAGGCAAATGTCTCGACCACAAATGGACGATTCGGATCAGGATGCCTCAATATCGGCTCGGCCACAAACGCTTTCTTTAAAATTTCAAAAGCCTGTTGTTGCGGAGGCCCCCACAGAAACGGGACCTTCTTACGGAGGAGCTAAGTGATGGGATCCATTAACTTAGCAAAGTCTGGGATAAAAGTCCGATAGTAGTTGGCGAATCCCAAAAAACGTTGTACGTCCTTGACTCGACGAGGGGCTTCCCAACTACACAAAGCCTCAACCTTTTTAGGGTCCATAGCAATGCCCTCGGGAGAAATGATGTGCCCTAAAAACTCTATCGACGACTGAAAAAAGAAACACTTCTCCAGTTTCGTGTAGAGTTTATGCTCCCGAAGACGCTGAAGCACTTGACGAACCTGCTGAAGGTGGTGATCTCTGGACCGAGAGTAAATCAAAATGTCGTCCAGATACATCACGACAACCTATCCAGCATGTCCCGGAAAATGTCGTTCATCAAATGCTGGAATACAGCGGGAGCGTTGGTCAAACCAAATGGCATGACGGTGTAATCGAAATGACCATAACGAGTGCCAAACGCCGTCTTCCACTCGTCCCCCTTGCGCATCCGAACCAGGTTGTAGGCCCCACGCACATCGAGTTTAGTGAAGATTGTAGCCTCCCGCAACCGCTCCATCAATTCCGGAATGAGCGGCAAGGGATAGCTATTCCTCACTGTGATGGAGTTCAACCGTCGGTAGTCACAGCATAGACGCAGTTCTCCGACTTCTTTTTAACAAAAAGAATGGGAGCGAAAGAGGGATGACGAGGGTCGAATAAATCCCGAGCTAAGTTTTATCTAAAAACTCTCGGAGTGCAACCAACTCGGGTTCCGACATGGAGTATAACCGCCCCTTTGGCAATGGAGCATCCGGTATCAGGTCCACAGGACAATCATAAGCATGATGTGGTGGTAATTGGTCTGCCTCCTGTTCGCTGAAAACATCGGAGAAGTCCGACAGCTCCGAAGGAATTGAGACAACAGGAGCGGCAATATCTTGGCCAGCGCAGATGTGTCTCAGGTGGTCCACACATTGGAGACTTGGAAAAGAAATGGCGTTCTACGCCCAAGCCACCAACGGATCGTGCAAACGCAGCCAGGACACTCCGAGAACCAAAGGGAGATGGAGGTTCGAGGTGACATAAAAACTTATCACCTCCTCATGATCCCCAATAAGCATACGTACTGGATGAGTGGCAAAACGAATGGGCCCAGACTTGAGTTCATGCCCATCTACGGTTTCCACCTTAATGGGTGGATCCACAGGAATCAAAGGCATTTCAAAATGTTTGACAAAAGCACAGTCCATAAAGCTGGTTGTAGCCCCTGAATCCACCAGCACAATGGCGGGAATTCCCTCCTTCTGGGACTGCAAAAAGATATGAGTGTCCAAAAGTAAATGCCGAGGAGGGCCAGGATTTACTTCAGCAATTTGGGGTGGGGGTGTAGGATGTGCCCGACCTAGGGTTTCCCCGAGGTCGGGCCTACCCCGTTTCCCGACGGGCCAGGAGTGGTTTCGGGCACAGGTCTGGGAGTCCCTCTCCGAGTGCAGGAATTTGCAAAATGTCCCGGACCCCCGCAATAAAGGCACAAGCCTTTCTGGAACCTTCTCGGAACGTTCTCGCGCTGTTAAGCGAGGGCGGAGTGCGCCTAACTCCATCAGCTCCTCAGCCTTAACCGTGGTTTGGAAAACTCTCGGTGGTGTGGTTTGTGCACGAGAAAATGAAGGTGGTTCCACAACGGGCCGTTTACTTCTACGTTGCTGTAAACAAGCTTCAATACGTAAACACTGGATTATCAATGCATCCAGAGTTGAAGCCCGCTCTGCATGGACTAGCTCATCCTTGATGGCATCAGACAAGCCTTCCTGGAATGCAGCCATATGAGCCGGTTCGTTCCAATTAGAGTCCATACACAGCAAACGAAATTCTGCAATGTATTCCTGCAGGGGACGTTTCCCCTGATAAATGTCCCGTAACCGTCTATCCACAGTTTGTATTTTAATTGGGTTTTCGAACATAACTCTCATTTGTTGGAGAAAACCCTGGAAATTGTCCAACAACGGGCTATCTTGAACTAACAAGAGAGTAGCCCATTTGGCAGCCTGCCCAGTTAATAGACTAATCATAAATCCTACTTTAGCCCGGTCGTTTGAGAAATCTTCAGGCCTCAGAGATATAAACAATTGGCACTGACCCATAAATGCCGGGAACATGTCCGTTTGCCCTGAAAATTTCTCCGGCATGGATACCGGGCTTTTTCTCAAGGGAGGGGCCGAGGGAGCAGCAGCAGGGCTTTGCAAACTGGAAATATGATTCACCAGTTGTGTTACCTGATTTTGGAGAGTCACATTGCTTTGAAGTAGTTAATTTATCTGTTGTTGTTGCTCCTCCACCAAACGCTGCAGTTGGTTTGGATCCATCTTGGGTTAAAGATGGTTTGTGTGACCAGAAGCAAAAATGTTATGTCTCCCCTTAATTTCAGGCGGGATAAAACCCAAAACAGCTGTTTCAGAAGTAATTCAAACTAAAACAAAGTTTCACAAAAGAACGGCTGGCAAAAATCCCAATACACAGCATAAATCTTCACCCTGTCCGGCAAGCCTGTCGTGGCAATAAATCTCAAGCCTCAGAGCTTTGGCTGCAATGTCTTCACTCTCAAATAGTCACTTTGCTTCTGGCGAATTCCACCAGGCCAGCTGTGTCCTTTTATACTTAAGCCACGTGCTAATTACCCTAATTATTGGCTCGCTCTTCTCTTTCTTTCTAACTGGGTTTGTCTCCTTAGCCGTCTCCTGTTCCTAACGTCTAACCATAAGTTTTCCAGATTCTCATCTCCGCTGGAAAACTCCCTCCTTCCTTCCCTGTCATCCATTCCCGGCTGCTGATCAGATAAAGCACCAGAGGAGGTCGAAGGTTCTGACCACTCTAATATTTCAGGTCTGTCATCCCTTGTTACCTCCATCTCCTCATCCTGGTTACTATTCCAATCACTCAGCAATGCCGGTTCATATTTTTCTGCCATGTCTTCCTCACTTGAACTCATATCTGCCACAGGAGCAGAATCCAAACCCGGAGCCACAACAAACAAATATGCAAATACCTAGAAGCAAGCAAAGTTATAATCAGAAGCTAAAAAAGGCTTGTCAAGAGCAGATTATGCCAAACCAATCTTATTGCATTCTTTGACAAAAAGACTGAATTATATCCTTGGATTTCAGTGAGTCATTTGACAAAGTAGACCACAACCTACTTCTTAGTAAATTAGAAAGATGTGAGATAGACAGCATCACCACCAGATAGATTCATAACTGGTTGACAAATCCTACTCAGTGTGTAGTCCTTAATGGAAGTACATCTACATGGAGAGTAGTAAGCAGTAGGGATGTCCCAAGGTTTTCTCTTAGGTCCAGTAGTCTTCAATATCTTTATAAGCAATTTAGATGAGGAAATAGAAGGAGAACCCATCAAATTTACAGATGACACCAAGCTGGCAGGAATAGCCAATGCCACAGAAGATAGGCTCAAGATCCAACAGGATCTAAGCACACTTGAACACTGGAGCGCTCCATCATTGGAGGTTTTAAGAAGAGATTGAACAGCCATTTGTCACACTAGTATATGGTCTCCTGCTTGGGCAGGGGTAGGACTAAAAGACTCCCAAGGTCATTACCAGCTCTGTTATTCTGTTAAGCTTGATGCCTGTGAATTAAGGTAATTTGTACCAAGCAGTGAAGAGATAACTATTTTTATCAGAATTTTTTTTAAAGTATTAACTTGTTTTCTGTAACTCTAATTTACTTATTGTTAATAAATTAAGTTGCCAGAAAACTGCATTTATCACTTGCAAGAGCAAGTAAAATTGCTAAATTATTAAATTAATCCAAAAACATGTGGTCTGAAAAATCCATCAAGTTCTTAATAGTATAGAACCCTTGTTAAATTAAACGTAATTGTTGTACATAGGAATCTAGATGCTTAAAACTGTTTTCCAGATGACATGAAATGAACAGATGTTTCTCAAGATAAATGTTTTCTCATCAAAGTATTTGGGGGGGAAAAACTGGGGAAGAGTTGCAAGCAGATATCAAAAGAGAAGGAGAAAATTTGGTACAAGAGCCATATGCTGTTAGCAAGCAAAAAATTAAATTATCTAGTATTGTTCACTTCCTTAATTTCTGCATACCAGATACACAGGGAAGAGGAACATCAACTCTAAAAGAACATATTGGAAAATACACAAGGATCCTAATTATATGTTTGATGGGTAGAAATAGGACAAAGTTGGAAATCTTCATGGACAATATAAAGAAGATAAATACAAATACAACTATCCCTATTGTTTCAGGTTGGGAATTTATCTATTAAGTGAAATAACTTAATAGACTTGGTTGTTACAAAATGGTACACTGAACTGCATCTGATTGCATTCTTGGGCCATACTTGGAAATTAAATGTATCAGTATTTTAATTTAATAAATGAACATCTGTTTCACAGAAAGCAGAAATGCTATTAAGTTTTGGAATGAAGTAGCAGCTGCTGGCTGTTCTTTTGAGATGAAATTGATCTCATTCCTGCAGAAGTAAAGGAATGATACATTTCCCTTGTGTTCTAATTGATTTTTTTCATTATAGAATGTTATTGTCTGTATCATGAAATTTCCCAAGATGAGAATAGAGATTCAAGTTTTAATCAGTAGGCAAAAGATGTGCCCAAACATAAAAACATCTTTGGTGGAATTTGAAGAATGAATTTCTTACAACTGTATGCAGGTAAATGTCATGAAGGCAAGTTATACTTCCTTAGAATTGCACACACACACACAAATCTCCTCTTGTAATATCTACACCTGCTTGATAAGGAAGTAAAGGTTGCAAGAATATCCTCACACTGACAGGAAAGAAAAATCACTTGGAACAAACCATTAAAAAAACCCAGTAGTGATTTCAAATGGTTTTCATTTTTTTTTTTTTTGTTTACGGATGTGATGCAGATTAGAAATTGGGCAGATTTGTTTTCTAGCTTACATATTTATTAACTTACAAGGTGGGGCATGGGAATTTGCAACATATTGATTGAATTTTATGCTGTAATTAATATTGTGAATGGATGGGAAGACACCCAAAGCAACAAGGACTCAATTTTTCCATCATAGAGTCAATAATTCAAGTATCTTTTTCTGTTACAAATATTTCTTTATTACTCTTTCACTTAAAAAAAATCAAAACAACATAAAAACCAATAACAAGGCAGACCTCTTCCCAATTCTTCAAAGATTCAGTCCAAATACCTCCCTGCAGCAGGTAGATAGCCTCCTGGAACAAATTGGTTGTTCCATGCAGTTACATCACTCAGCTTTTCCATGAGATCTGTCTTTTGCCTACATAACTCTTAATTTTTATACTGCAATGTCTAAATGATGTTTCACCCAAGGTAAACAGCTTTCAACTAGTCCTTCACCTGCAAATTTGCATGGCAGTTAGGGGGTTAATATGGCAGCCGAAGCTGACCATAGCAGTATTCTGGCACCCTGCTCCTCCAGGAAGCCAGAAGTAGTTAATTTTGCCAATCAGATGAAAAAACAATTCTTATGCTCATAGATGGAATAACCACAAGCTTATTGTGATCTCTGTATTTTAGTTCCAAAGCTGCCAAGTCGAACACTTGAAAGACTTACTCCCTATCCATTGCAAGAATTTTTTGAGCCATCTTTCCCCACCACACTCGTACAATTGAGTTAATTCCTATGATATACATATCACATCCAAGCTGTCAGACTTGTCAAGAAGCAAACTCCAAGGGAAGAAGCTAAATACATAAATATAGAATTCATTAACCCAAGGGGAAATAACTGGCAGGGATCAAAACAATCATTTTGACATACTGTCCCAGTGCTTCAGTCTGCCCTGATGTCAGCTGCAAATGCTAATGTACTGTTCAAGAACTATAGCACCCTTACCCAAGAACTCCATCTGCAAGAACCTCCAGGTATATTATATCTTTAAATCAACAACAGCACCATTCCAAATCATGGTTCAACAAGGATTATGTTAAAATATTGAAAGAAATTTCTTGCCCCCATTTACCAGACTAAGGTATACAAAACTATAAGGAACTATTACTAAAAGAAAGCTATAAAAAACAACTGGATATGATTCATCCAAGAAGACAAATTCAATTACTCAGCCTCATTCTGGAAATCACATGAAGCTCCCAGGGATATGGTTCATCAATGGTGGATTGTCACATCTCCAGTGGACCTGGGAAAATGCATTTACAAACTCTATATGGAAATACATTTGCTGAAAATAGGTTCCCTAATCAAACTGTAGAAAGTCTGTCAATGTGGACACCAGTGATAGTGACAAGAGATCAAGAATTCTTTACCCTACGATTAGGGAGGCCTCAAGAGAAGATCTAATCCTTCAAGAGGCCATTAAAAACAATTTGGGCCCAAATGATACTAGATTCTCCTTTGATTGCAAGTGTTCTTCAGCAGCATAAATCAAAGTTAATTAAGGATCTGACTTTGACTTTTGATTGTGAATTTGATTTTTCTGTCCATGCTTTTTAATAAAGTGAAGTTTCACAGAAATGGTTACTTGTCTAAATATAAAGACCTATTCAGAAGGTGGGAAGTTCTCAGAGCTAATTTCTTGATAATTAGTTAGAAACCAATAGCAAATATATGACATTTTCTTTTGTCTCATCTTGCTGATGTCACTCTGTTTCATGAAAGCACAACTTGCATTCCAAACATTTTGAACCCTTTTCTTTTTTGTTCTTTAATTTCTGTTTTACTTATTATCTGTTTCTTGCCTAGGAAGAAATCCACTGAGAAGAAATGCATGTTTCAGAATTTTTTGAGAACCAAGATATGAAGGAAGAATAAATTATTTATTGATTTTTAAATAATCAGCTAAAGTCAAACATTTACTATTGCAACTGTGTAGCTGGCAACAACCCCAGGATTTTATAACAAATGATTATAAGATGAATAAAGCAATTTTCATTGAAAAATTATGCTCTACTGCAAAATTATGTTGAGGTACTGTATGCTGATCTACATATTATATAACCACCATGCTATTTCTAATTAGGATTAGCAGCACTAAACAAATGATAGAAAAGAATAACAAGCAACCAAAAGAAGTTGAAGGATGAGATATGGGAGAGAAAAAGAGAAAATTACCTAAATAAAATCTACACTACATATACAATATATTTCAAATATGTAATTGAATTTTATTTATTTTTACAAAGATGCCATTACCAGTGTAAAACTTGCAGGGCAAAAATTGTTCCACTATTTCCACCAGGCACATTGATACACTGTTAAAGTCAAAGACATGAAAGTCCATATTCCCCAAGCTAACACATAAAAATAGACCCGAGGGGGGGAATCTAGCACAGTATATTTATCTTTCATCTCTTCAGTCAGCTGTCTATCTCAGAAATAGACAGCTGACTGAAATGTATTCTTTACGGGGTTGCCTAAAAGTATGGGAAAAAGCAGCAAAGAAATATTTCTAATTCTTTATCATAGCACTAAAATCTGGCTGGAAAGAATAGATGATAATCACTAAGTATAGCAACCTCTACTGGCAATATAATATCATTGGATTGCAATATTTAACTACAGATTGGCAGCCCAGTGGCTATTCCTGTAACTATAATGTACGTTTAATAAAGTACATGTTTCACAAGAAGTCCCTAAATTGATTGGTATTAAGAATTATGCCAATTTTTCTCCCTTCTGAACTAATGTTCTTTTTAGGATCGTTAAAAAGGATTAAGGTTAAACAGCAAAAATCCTATCCACTCTGACTTAGAAATTGTTTAAATATAACAGGGTTAACAAAAACATACCAAATTTGAAATATTTCAATTCCAAAACAATTGTTTTGAATCAGTGGTGGGATTCAGAAAATTTTACTACCGGTTCTGTGGGTGTGGCTTGGTGGGTATGGCAAGGGAAGGATACTGTAAAATCTCCATTCCTTCTCCACTCCTGGGGGAAGGTTACTGCAAAATCCCCATTCCCTCCCCACCCGACTAACTTGCTTTCCAGCTCCATTCTCCTATGCAGGGCAACAAAAGAAGATCCAGCTGATCAGCTGGGACTTGGGAGACAGAGAGTAGATGGGGGCGGGGCCAGTCAGAGGTGATATTTGCTGGTTCTCCAAACTACTCAAAATTTCCGCTACCAGTTCTCCAGAACTGATCAGAACCTGATGAATACCAACTCTGTTTTGAATATATACCAAGTTCAGAACAAAACAAAACAACATTCTGAATGCTTTATCCTAAGCTTGGGAAAAAATGGAAATATTTTGTTCTTCTTGGCCTTGAGCTTTCTATCTTCACATGGATGCTTGGGTTTGGTATTGG
Organism: Notechis scutatus; assembly: GCF_049901735.1. Classification (NCBI taxonomy): domain Eukaryota; kingdom Metazoa; phylum Chordata; class Lepidosauria; order Squamata; family Elapidae; genus Notechis; species Notechis scutatus. The sequence goes on along the minus strand of NC_142025.1, from coordinate 76,749,374 downwards.
TTTAATACATGCAGGAGAATTGGAATATATATTAGCCAATAAAAAACAGACAAGTTTATTTTGATGCACTAACTTAGGCTTGTTGAGGGGAGGTTAGTGGGGTTGAGGATTATTTTTGAAAATAATTTTGGTTCTGCTTTTTCATGGAGAGAGACTTTGGAGATCAGAAACATGGATTTGACAAATAGATAATCAGAGTTGGAAGAGACCTTGTAGGTCATCTAGTCCAACCCCCTACCCAAGCAGGAGACCTACACCATTTCTGACAGATGGGAGTCCAATCTCTTCTTGAAAGTCTCAAGTGATGACGCTTCCACAACTTCCAAGGGCAAGCTGTTTTATTGGTTGATTGTTCTCACTGTCAGAAAGTTTCTCCTTATTTCCAGGTTAAATGTCTCCTTATTCAGTTTCTATCCATTATTCCTTGTCTGGCCTTCAGGTGCTTCAGAAAATAATTTGACCCCTTCATCTCTGTGGCTGCCCCTCAAATATTGGAACTCGGCTATCATGTCTCCCCTGGTCCTTCTTTTCACTAGACTAGCCATGCCCAGTTCCTGTAACCATTCTTCATATGTTGTTTTTTTTAAAACAAGTTTTATTTTCAAGACAAACAATACATAAATACACATAAACACAAAACATAAAAGCATAAAAAATCTCTTTTCTGAAAGTTGCTTAGTCCCGGGTTAAAACTCTTGGTACAGACACAAGTTCAGTTTCATATTCATTTTACATACCATTCCATATCTTATTAACATTTTCAATTTTCTATATAACTTCTCCTCTCCTTTAAATTTTCTCAATTTTTTTTTCCTCTTCTCAATTCATATCCTAATATTTATTATTCTTTGTCTGTTCTATTCCAGCCAATCATTTATTTTTTCTTCTTTAAAAAAAAGAAGAAATACTTCTCCTGTACACTATATGGAGTATGATGCCTTTATCTTTTCCCTTATATTTATAGTACTTAATATAAAATACATAACATACATTGGGATTCTGTCTGGTACATTCTAAAATTATACTATATTATCAAAAATAATACAAATCTATTCATTAGTATTGATATTCATTCGTATCTTAGACGTTTAACTCATTACTTTTCAATTAAATCACATACTTTTATGAGAGCCCTATTTTCCATAATTATCCCCCCCACATCACATATTATAGCTCAATATTTCGTTGAAATGTTCCTCCTTCTTCTACTTCAAATCTCATTTCACAAAGGATTTTGCTAGTATACCATGTTTTAATCATTAATTTTAACAATCATTTATATCTTAAACATTTTATCCATTTCAATTGAATATCATGCCTTTGTGGGAACACTTATGCTTTCCACGATTATTACCCCCCACATCACAATCTTGAATCATATTTCATTACAGTACTCTTTTTCTTAACAAAAATTTCACTTATTTATATTAGATATTTTATCACATTTTAAGCTACATATTATTTCTAATTTTCTATAATTACTTCTAAATACAGATATAAAAATGCAATCTTATGTACCTTTCTAGAATCCCATTAACAATAAGATCTATCCATTATCTCTGAAAAACTTTTGCTTCTTAATATCTTGCTCCCCACCATTAGAGCTTCTCATCCCTTCCTTTCTCCCTTGCTTCTTCTTCTCCTTGTCCTCTTCAACCCCTTGTCTCTCCACCACCCTTTTATTCTGCTTTCCCCCTTTCTGTTGTTTCTTAACATAATGTCCCTTTTTCACCTTATTCTTCTCTTTTTGGGCTGTTTTTCCAAATCTTAAAGACCTCTTTTCCTTTTTCTCTTGCTTTTCCCGTCTCCAATCAAAGTCCTTTTTCATCAAAGATGGCTTCTTCTTCTTCTTTGTCCCATCATCCTCATTCTGCTTCGCATAAATATAAACCGCCATTTCTAAGTATTGAAAAATAGTGCCAAGTCCATCTTCCCCTCCTTGTTTTTCTCTTTCATATTTTTGATATATAAGTTCCAATCCATCCACAGATGATGCCATTGTGTAGAGAAAAGTTTTCCAAACAACCACCCAGATGATTTAATCAGAAATAATTTCCAAAGGTTCCAAAATCACCAAACAATCCAACCAGACCGTTTCTTTTAAATACCTTCTTCTTCTTCTTCACTTTTTCTTTCTGAGGTTAAAGTAATCACAAATCCTTTTCAAATATATTTTTGGAAGTTTTTAAACTCTTTGCAATTCTAGGCAATCTTCTCCTTATTTTCAAATTTTGATCTGATTTTTTTTCACTCTCCCTTCCCACTCACAGCCAAAAAGATTTTTTTTTTCCCGCTGTCACTTTAGGAAGGAGAGTAGAACAAAGAAAAAAACCTTTCCCCTTTAGGGTATTCGCAGCTTGTGGCTCTCACAAGGAACAATATATCCTTAACAGCTTTCAAGGTTCCAAATCACTTTCTCCTGTCTTGTCCCGGTTAGAAGCACCTTTCACTTTCTCCAGCTTTCTCCCTCCTGCACTTGCTTACCCGGCTGCAGCTTTCTTCGTGGCGGCCATTACTGACCGCCGTTCCTCTGCCTCGGGAAAAGGGAGTTTAGCCAGTTGGGGAGGGGTTTACGACACCCCCAAACCCCTTGCCGGGTCCCCCTATCTTCAGCTGCCTCTATGGGGCAGCTATACCCCCCAGATCCAAATGGATCTGGGAACCTGGGCGCGAACGCAGCAGGGATCGCGCGGTTGCAAATCCTGCCGCCGCCGAAGGCTAGAAAACCGGAAACCCCATTCTTCATATGTTTTAATCTCCAGTCCCCTAATCATCCTGGTTGCTCTTCTCTAGTCTCAACATTTTTTTAATAGTGTGGTGACCAAAACTGGATGCAGTACTCTAGTTGTGGTCTTACTAAGGCTTTATAGAGTGGTATTAGTACTTCCCTTGATCTTGACTGTATCCCTCTGTTGCATTAGCTTTTTTGGCTGCTGCTGCACACCGCTGGCTCATATTTAGCTGGTTGTCCACTAAGACTCCAAGATCCCTCTCACAGTTACTGCTATTGAGCCTGGTTTCACCCAGACTATATGTGTACTTTTGGTTTTTCTTGCCTAAGTGTAGGACTTTACTTTTCTCTAAATTGAATTTCATTTTGTTAAATATGGCCTGGTGTTCTAGTCTGTCAAGATCCATCTGGATCTTGAGCCTATTTTCTTGGGTGTTAGCTATTCCTGCCAGCTTAGTATCATCTGCAAATTTGATAACTTCCCCCTCTATTCCCTCATCTAATAATTGCTGCTTGTTCAAGTAAAAGAATAGTGCAACCAATTTTGGTCACCATGCTACAAGAAAGATGTTGAGACTTTGAAAAAAGTTCAAAGAACAACAACTAAGATGATCAAAGGCCTGGAGACTAAAACATATGAAGAGTGGCTGTAGGATTTGGGTTTGGCTAAAGAAAAGAAGAATTAGGGGTGACAGGATAGTAGTATTCCAGAATTGGAGGGACTAACACAAAGAAGAGGGGGTCAACTTATTTTCCAAAGCACCTGAAGGCAGGACAAGAAACAATGGATGGAAACTAATCAAGGAGAGAAGCAACCTGGAATTAAGGATAAACTTCCTAACAGTGAGAACAATTAACCAGTGGAACAGCTTGCCTCCAGAAATCATGGGTGCTCCATTAGTGGATGCTTTTAGTCTAGACAGACACTTATCTAAAATGATATATGTTCTCCTCCTTAAGCAGGGGGTTGAACCAGAAAATCTCCAAGGTCCCTTGCATAGAATCCCTATTCTATTCTAAATGTTCTGTCTCCCATACCTTATGTAATTTAAAAAGAAAAGCATAGAGTATTACTAATTAATTATTAGATAAGCAGTTTAGTGATTGATTAATAAGGCAGAAGGAAAAAAAAAACAAAAAAGCCTTACCCATTTTTTCAATTAATTAAATTTCGGTATCTCTCCCCTTCCCAATCAAATGATTTTAGTCAAAATAAAAGAAAGGAGAAATTCATCTAGGAATTCACTGAATTGGATTGCGACAGTCAGTTGTTACATAAGGGTACTGTTGCAAATCAGTTCCAATTTATATATTAAATAAGAACCAGTTTTTTTCTTTGAGTCTTGCTTTTCCTTGATCCACAATTCTATCTCTCCTACATTCTACTCCCCACCACTAACAAAAACATTATCTGTAGAAGCAGAGACTGGGGAAAATAATTGCCAGCCAAGATGGGATCACTGTTTATATGCTTAAGATATATATTTTCTTGTTATAGGAGGAGATGATGGTGACCAGATGAGCAATCAAGTTTATGTTTTCTCAAACCTGGTTTACGTCCTTGGGATTCAACAAGAATCCCAAGCAGACACCTAAGCATATGGCAAATATGCAGGAGGATTAATGACACTGTTATATACGGCTGTTATTTTAGATTTAGGATATACATGCCATGTAATCTTCATCTACTGCCAGACAAGAGTCAGTAAAGCTAAGCAGACAAACATGCTGATGTAGCTGTACAGTACAACACAAACTTATTTGTGATTGCTGATTGGTGCTCGGACCAGCTCATGAAGAGTCTCAACATTAGCTGATGTTACCTAATTTGGGTAATGTAATATCTTCAAAAAACAAACAAACAAACAAACTCAGAGATTGCCAAGGACCGCTCACTTTAACCTAAGTACAAATATTCTCCTTTAGAATCACAACAGTAGTTTATTACTGGTCACCCAGGTTACAATAATTTTGCCACACTGACTGCACTATCTGGGAATGGCAAGTTAAAATATCAAACATTCTGGGGGAGGTCAGGTTTTTTGCACTTCCTGCTGGGCAGCAACTCCAAAGTCAGGCCTCTATTAACCCTTCCCTCCAGCCTAGCTGCAGTTTTCATCACATATGTCTATGAGAATTACACCACTCCCTATTTGTGTCTGAATTATAGCCAAATCAGAAGTTGAAGCAATAGTAAGTGGACTTGACAGATGTGAACACTGGACCCTATCTAACAAAATGAAATTCAATGTAGAGAAAAGTAAAGTCTTGCACTTAGGCAAGAAAAACCAAAAGTACACATACAGTATAGACTAGGTGAAAACAGGCTTAATAGCAATAACTGTGAGAGGGATCTTGGAGTTGGAGACAACCAATTAAATATGAGCCAGTAGTGTGCAGCGGCAGCCCAAAAACAATGCAATCCTAAATTACATTGACAGAGGGATTCAATCAAGATCAAGTGAGGTACTAATATCATTCTATAAATCCTTAGTAAGACCACACCTAGAATACTGCATCCAGTTTTGGTTGCTACACTGTAAAAAGATGTTGAAACTCTAGAAAGAGTGCAGAGAAGAACAACAAAGATGAGTAAGGGACTGGAGCAGAGGTTGTATTCAATCGGTTTGCACCTACTCGGGTGAACCGGTAGAGGTTATTTGGCATGGGTCGCCGAACTGGTGGCAACCCCTGGCTGGCCACACCCCCAACCTGGTCGCCTGGTCACTCACTTGTGATTGCTCTCCTAGCTTTCCATTTCCCATGTCCTCTTTCTCCCCGGGGGAAAGGAAGAAAGGCATGGACGCTGCAAGTATCGCTTTCCCCTTGTGAGTTAAAGTGCTGGAGTGAGGACTGTGGTCTGACAGAGGGGGTGGGGAATCCACTCAAGCCTTGGAGAAATTTAAAGGAGCTGCTTCCAAAATGCTTGTCTCTTAAGTGCTCTGTGTGTGTATGTTTGTATGTGTGTGTGTGTGTGTGTGTGTGTGTGTGTGTGAGAGAGAGAGAGAGAGAGAGAGAGAGAGAGAGAGAGAGAGAAAGAAAGTAAGTAAGAAAGAAAGAAAGAAAGAAAGAAAGAAAGAAAGAAAGAAAGAAAGAGGAAGGTAGAGAAAAAAAGAAAAAATAGAAAGAGAGAGAGAGAGAGATAAAACTCTGTGCTATTATTTTTAGTTGTTCCATTATTTATCATGTGTTAATATTTTACATTGTCCCTACACCAGAGTGATTTTTCTGCCTTTCTTTTGCCCAGGTCTACCACATATTTTTCAGGGTTTACATGCATTCAATGTCAATAGTTCAGAGCATAAAATACATGTGTGTTTAACAAGAGTTGAAAGGGACCTTGGAGGTCTTGACAGATGTGAACACTGGACCCTATCTAACAAAATGAAATTCAATGTAGAGAAAAGTAAAGTCTTGCAGGCAAGAAAAACCAAAAGTACACATACAGTATAGACTAGGTGAAAAACAGGCTTAATAGCAATAACTGTGAGAGGGATCTTGGAGTTGGAGACAACCAATTAAATATGAGCCAGTAGTGTGCAGCGTAGCCCAAAAACAATGCAATCCTAAATTACATTGACAGAGGGATTCAATCAAGATCAAGTGAGGTACTAATATCATTCTATAAATCCTTAGTAAGACCACACCTAGAATACTGCATCCAGTTTTGGTTGCTACACTGTAAAAAAGATGTTGAAACTCTAGAAAGAGTGCAGAGAAGAACAACAAAGATGAGTAAGGGACTGGAGCAGAGGTTGTATTCAATCGGTTTGCACCTACCGGTGAACCGGTAGAGGTTATTTGGCATGGGTCGCCGAACTGGTGGCAACCCTGGCTGGCCACACCCCCAACCTGGTCGCCTGGTCACTCACTTGTGATTGCTCTCCTAGCTTTCCATTTCCCATGTCCTCTTTCTCCCGGGGAAAGGAAGAAAGGCATGGACGCTGCAAGTATCGCTTTCCCCTTGTGAGTTAAAGTGCTGGAGTGAGGACTGTGGTCTGACAGAGGGTGGGGAATCCACTCAAGCCTTGGAGAAATTTAAAGGAGCTGCTTCCAAAATGCTTGTCTCTTAAGTGCTCTGTGTGTGTATGTTTGTATGTGTGTGTGTGTGTGTGTGTGTGTGTGTGTGAGAGAGAGAGAGAGAGAGAGAGAGAGAGAGAGAGAGAAAGAAAGTAAGTAAGAAAGAAAGAAAGAAAGAAAGAAAGAAAGAAAGAAAGAAAGAGGAAGGTAGAGAAAAAAAGAAAAAATAGAAAGAGAGAGAGAGAGAGATAAAACTCTGTGCTATTATTTTTAGTTGTTCCATTATTTATCATGTGTTAATATTTTACATTGTCCCTACACCTAGAGTGATTTTTCTGCCTTTCTTTTGCCCAGGTCTACCACATATTTTTCAGGGTTTACATGCATTCAATGTCAATAGTTCAGAGCATAAAATACATGTGTGTTTAACAAGAGTTGAAAGGGACCTTGGAGGTCTTCTAGTCCAATCCCCAGCTCAGGCAAGAAAACTGAGGATGCCAAACTCTGAGTAGAGATCCTGGGAAAGGGGTCAGAATAATACTTAGAAGGGACCTTGGGGTGAACCCTATACCATTTCAGAGAAATGGCTGTCCAGTCTTTTCTTAAAAACTTCCAGTGATTGAGCACCCAGAACTTCTGGAGACAGGCAGTTCCACTGGTTAATTGTTCTCACTCACAGGAAGTTTCTCCTTAGTTTTAGGTTGCTTCTCTCTGTTCAGTTTCCATCCATTGCTTCTTGTTTGCATTCTGCTTCTTTGGAAAATACATTGTCCCCCTTTCTTTGTGGCAGCCCCTTAAAAGCCTGTTGCCTATCACACTCTTGAGTAAAGCATGTGAGCCATTTCTTCCTTTCAGTGGTCCATGAAAGTACACCTATAGTATGCAGATAATAAAGTCAAAAAAGCTGAACAACATTTTTACAGAACTATAGATAAGTTGAGGCTGGGTGACAAGGAATGGCTGGGAGAGGAGGGACCAGGTGAGGCACCCCTTGATGTGAGTGACATTGAGTTGGCCATGCCCACCCAGTCACATGACCACCAAGCCATGCCCACCCAGTCACATGACCACCAAGCACGCCCACCCAGTCACATGACCACTAAGCCACACCCACCTAATCACATGACCACAAGCCACGCCCACCAAATAAGCCATGCCCACAGAACCGGTAGTAAAAAAAATTGAATTTGGACTGGAGACGAAAACATATGAAGAATGGCTGCAGGAACTGGGCATGGCTAGTCTCATGAAGAGAAGGACCTGAGTGTCAGACAAGGAATAATAGATGAAAACTGATCAAAAAATATTCAACCTAGAAATAAGGAGAAATTTTCAGACTGTGAGAATAATCAACCAATGGAACAGCTTGCCTTCAGAAATTGTGAGTCCTTCGTTGCTGAAGGTTTTCAAGAAGAGATTGGACTGCCATTGACAGAAATGGTGTTGGGTCTCCTCTTGGGTGGGGGAGTTGGACTAGATGACCTACAAGGTCCTTCCAAACTTGTTAATCTGACTTTTCCACAACTTGAAAAGAAAAAACTCACCCCTTTCCTAAGAGGTCTGCAGGAGGTGTGCATAAGCACACCAACATGCCTACCGTCCCTGTCCTACTGTTTTTTTTCTTATATGTATCCATTTCATGTATTCATAACTATGTTTATACTTATACCTGTTATCTTATAATCGCTTGACAAATAAATAAAATAAATAAATAAGTAAAAATCTGAAGCCAGGAGGAGGGGCCTAGAACTTTGAGGCACATTCCATGATCAAAAGCAGCAGATTTCAAGGGCCTATTCCCACTAAATGCTCCTTGGTACAGAACACAACAAACTGTCCACCAACACTTCTGGGCATTCTTGTTTATTTTTCAGGAAAAAGAAGGTATATATATTGTGGAATTCTGACAAAGATGAAATGCACCTACATTGGCTTATGCCAATTCTGGACATAGCAGAATTTGACGAACTATGTGACCATACCTTCTAATAAGGCTGATCCTAGACTACGGTCAAGAAGGCATCAATCTAGGAGTAGCAATTTTTTCAATTTTTCAAAATTAAAAAGACTCCCCCCAAAGTTAAAAAAATAAAAAGTATTAGCAGTGCATTTCATGAGCTAATGCATTTGTTTGAGGGTTAAATATAATTTTGTGGAATTGTTGCCATATGACAACAAAGGCTACTGATGTAATTAAAATTACTTACTCTGTAAATAGGATAAAAATGTCAGAGAAAAGGGGAGGGGAATTCCAGGACTGAAAATCATAAGTGTAAAACTCAAAACAAAAAAAAAAAGAAAGAAAAAAAGAAAGAAAGAAAGAAAGAAAAAGAAAAAAGAAGAGGGCATATTTTTGACATTGCTAACAAAATCAGAAAGTGATCTATAGTAATGGTCGCCAACCAATGGCCTGGGGACTACTGGTGGTCCGTAAGAAAATTTTGGTTGTCTGCAGAAAAATGTCACCCCCAAAGCACTCCCAAAAGCAATTAATCCAGGCTGACCAGGCACACAAGGCTGTGTCACCCTCATGGGAATACAAGGCTTGTGTCGCTTGCATTGCAAACAACATGAAGTAGTGAGGGGAGGGGGGAAAGGGCGGAGGGGGGGAACTTGCCCCATTAATCCCATTAGCCTTGCCTGGCCACTGGGCTGCTTCTTTCTTCTTCTGCTTTTGGCTGCACGCAAGGAAAGCAACAAAAGTCTTTCTTTCTCTCCCCCAAACTCTGCCAGAAACAAGGCATCGAGGCTGTGCTGGTGTAACAAGTCTCACAAAGATTCATTTCTAGTGGATTTTGGAGGAGAGAAAGAAAGACTTCTGCTGCTTCTGCTGCTTTCCTTGCATGAATCCAAAAGTCTCTCTTTCTCTCTCTCCCTTTGAGAATGGAGCTGGAGACAGTATCCTGCAATCCCCCCCAAAATAATGATTGATTGGTAGGAAAACAGAGTGGGGAATTTTCCTGCAGTCTTTTGGGGGGATTTTCCCAGGGTCTCTGGTCTGCGGGATTTAAAATTATGAGTTTGGTGGTCCCTGAGGTCCAAAAGGTTGGCGACCCCTGATCTATAGGAAATGCCAGAATATGATTTTGCTTAGGTGTCAAAATGTCTAGAGTTGGCCCTGCTTGCTTGGAAAGTGACTGGCATTCATCAAGACCATTTCTCTCTACTGGATTTTTCTGATCAATTACTGGAGAGAGACAAATGGTATCTTCTTCTACATCACTTTCTAGATCATTGGAAATACTTGGTGACTTCATTCTATTGTCCAACCAGGAGTGGGCTTCAAATTTTTTAGCAAGGGGCTCTCTGCCCTAATGACTGGCTAGATGGGCATAGCTGGGTGGGCGTGGCTGGTCACGTGGCTGGGTAGGCATGGTTAGGTGGTTATGTGACTGGGTAGATGTGGCCAACTCAATGTCGCTTCTTTGCCCTAATTACCTAAAAAAAGATATATACCAAAAGTTGTTTATTATTTCATGCATTTAATACTTAAATAAAAGACCAGGCTTAATAGTAGTGAATGTGAGAGGGATCTCGGAGTCTTAGTGAAGTTTCTGGTGAGTTACGTGATTCTTATTATTTGGGAATTAATCCCCTAGGAGGCTAGTAGTTATGTTATCTGATTTTCTCAATGGCTCTCCTCGCAAGTGCTGAGTGGATTGTTTATCTAGCTTGCAACACTTTTATGAGGTGTGAAATACTCTTGGCTGAACACCCAGAAGTTCAATTAAGCCTATTAAAAGCTTTCCCTTGCTGCTTATCTTTCTGAGGTTATTGGGGCTCTCCAAGCCCTGCAGAATCTTAGCTAGGGGCTCCCCTGAGCCCCTGCGAGCCCTCAGCAATTCACCTCTGTAGTCCAACAAATATTCATGCATGAATAATATTGGACCCCAATTGTTAGGTATATACACCCTAGCAGAACCTGCACGGAAGTCAGGCAGGCAGGCAAATATGTGAGATAAATGTTGTTGTAGCTTACACTCAGTAAAACAGATACAATGTGCTAGTTAAATAGTTTATTCCAGTAAGATTTATAGCATAGTCAAACAGTCCATATATCATACACTAGTTCAGTCTATCTGGGGATTATTTAGTTGCAAAGTCCAGTGTCGAAAAAGAGGTCAGTAAACTTACAAATATCAGTCCAGTAATATATCTCTTCGCAGTAGAGATATGAAGAAGTCAAACCTCCTTTCTTCCTTCAGCAACAGCAGAGAACACGCAGTTAACAATCCATCATCGTCAGCAAGCAATCCAGTAAGCCAGCAATCAATCCAGTTCTCTTGCTCCCTCTTATGGCGATTTTACAACCGCGCCCAAAATTACATGCTTTGCAGTTAAAGTGACACACACTTAAATTCACTATCATAGTCTATATATATTATTTTACCCAAACTACGTTAGGTAACCTATGTTATTCCTAACATACTCCCCTTTGGGTAATATAATAATATATATATATCTATTTACAACTTTAAACCATAGTTGTCACAACTTTCCTTATGTTTGACTGAACCTTGGGCTTTTGTAAATTGATCGGCAATATTTTCTTCAGTCATGCAATATTCCAATCTTATTAAACCATTTTTACAGATTGTCTTACATTCAGATATCTAAGATCTGTATGCTTAGATCTCGTTTTTTACAGCAATATTTGTAGCCAACCGTATGGCTGCTTGATTGTCCTCATAAACTACAATGGAATCATTAACAGTTATTCCCATATCCAATAACAACTGTTTATACAGAATTAAATCAGTACATAATAAAGATAGACATGAAAATTCTGCTTCCATTGTGGACATACTTATGTGTTGCTGTCTAATTGACCTCCAACCAATCAGTGCTTTTCCTAACATTATAGCCGCACCTGAAGTTGATTTCTAGTGTTTATGTCTGTTGCAAAACTTGCATCAGCATATGCACTTAAAATCAGATTATCTTTTGCTCCAAATACAATGCATAGTGCATTGTCCTTTTAAGATATCTTAAGATACGTTTTGTCGCTTGCCAGTGTTGTTCAGTGGGTTCAGTGTTGAATCTTGCCAATTGATTAACGCCTATAGGCAATATCTGGCCTTGACCAATTACTAATGTACGATAAACTACCAATTAGTGATTGATAAATAGTCTTATCGAATTTTGGACTTTGAGCATCAGTGTGGCCAAATTCCTGACTCATTGGAGTTTTAGCCAGCTTACAAAGTTCCATCTTATATGTTTTTAGTCATTGATAAATCTTATCCTCTTGAGATATCTTATAGCCACTTTTGGTTTTATTTATTGTCAATCCTAGATACTGTTTTATCTCTCCTAATTGCTTTAATTTTATCCTCTTACCTAATAATGATATTATTTCAGTAGCTTCATTATTAGTTTTTGTAATTAAGGCAATATCATCTGTAAACAACAATAATAATGACACTGTTCCATTTTTCTCTCTTTTAAATACACATGGATCAGCTAAACCTGCTTTAAACCCTATATTGTTTAACTCCTTATCAATATACTGGTTCCATTCGTAACCAGATTGTTTTAATCCATAGAGACTCTTTTAAGCTTCCAACAGTCATTATTTGTTTTATCATCTTTAATTCCTACAGGTTTCTTTAGGTATATAGTGTGCTGCAATGGTGTATGCAGATAGGCAGTTTCTACATCTAAGTGATTTATAATATAATTCTTCTTAGCTGCCCACACTAAAGCTGCTCTCAAGGTTGTTGCTTTTAGACTTGGTGCAAATACTTCATCATAATCACATGCAGTTTGATTAAATCCTTGAGCTACCAACCTAGCCTTATGGGTAACAGTCCCATTTTTACCTGTTTTTAATTTAAATATCCATTTGCAGCCAATGGACTTTTCTCCTGGAGGTAATTTAACATTTTCATATACTTGCATTTGTTTTAATGAATTTAATTCTTTCTCCATTGCTCTTTGCCAATTTTCCTGTTCCTTTTCTGGATACATTCTAAGTTCTTCAACAGTAGTTGGAACTTTACTAACTTGGCAAACTACACTTGCTTGGTACCTTTCAGGTGGTCTGGTTTCACGTGTTGATCGTCTAGGTATTACAGGGCTTACAGGTGGACTTTCATGTACTACCTGTTCCTGGTTATCTATTTCTTCCTGTTCATCTATTTCTCCCTCTTCTTGTCCTATGTGCTCTTCCTGTACTTCCTCTTTAATTGTACTCTTCTTATTACTGATATGTGATTTTGGTCTTTTGTAGGTTTCTATGATTACTTCCTTACTTGAATCTTGTTCCAGTTTTCCCCATCCTACATGTTCAAGGAATTGTGCACTAGCACTACAGTAAACTCTAGGTGTACCTTTTTCCCAGAATCTGTATGATTTGTGATTAGATTCATAACCTACAAAAAATAACTTTTTAGCCCTATGCTGCCCCTTGTGTCTCAGTTGTGTAGGAATATGCACCCATGCTGGTGCTCCAAATGTGTGCATGTAGCTTAGGTTAGGTTTTCTACCATGCCACCGTGTGAATGGTAATTCACCTGTTGTTGAGTTAACAACATTATTCAATATATGATTACCACACATTATTGCTTCTCCCCACAAAGTTTCAGGTAATCCTGAATCCGACAACATAGTACGAGCCATTGCCTGTATTGTTTGGCCTCGTCTTTCTATAAAGGAATTATGTTGTGGCCTATATGGTGCAGACTTTTATGTTCAACACCTGCCATCTTCAGTCTACTTTTGAATTTATTATTTATAAATTCGTACCATTATCAGTTACAAGAGTTACTAGTTTCCTTTTAGTTTTTCTTTCTGCAAACTTCAACCAATTAAAGAAATTTTGATATGTTTCCGTTTTACTCTTCATTAAATAACAGAAACCATATCTGGAATAATGATCCATTATGCTAAGTATATAACGAGCACCTCCCACACTTGGTTTTTTTAGGACCTATAATATCAGCAAATACGACCTCTAGAGGTTCCTTTGTCTTAAATCCATTTATTCTATTTGCTGGTATTACCTTACTTTTTTCTTGACTGCAAGCATTGCAGTGCAAATACTACTGCAAGGCTTCAGTTTTATACCTTCAGACAGTTCAAACGTTTGCTTGAGCATTTTAAAATTTATATGCCCTAAACGTCTGTGTAACAAATGTATGCATTCATAATGAGGTTTAACGTTATTATATACTGTGTTAGCTACCTCTAATGGATTATCATTTAACACATACAATTCACCTTTTAAAGTTGCAGTCACTTTTTTACCTTCCTTTTCTATTATGCAGTTTTCTCCCCTAAAGGTAACTACATAACCTAGTTTAACTAAAACTCTAACCAAAAGCAAATTAAACTTAAGTTGTGGTACATATAACATTTTTACATTTTCTTTTATGCAAGAACAATGTGCAATACCTTCACCTTTTGCTTTCATTTTCCAGCCATTAGCTAACGATATCTGCTGTGAACTTGTGGACATCTTAACAAATCTTTTCTTATCTTTCGTTATGCAGTGCGATGCTCCACTATCTACAACCCATAAATTATTATTCACAGTTTCGTTGCTATACATGGCTAACTCTATGCATTTTTCATCCTTTTGATGCCTTTTAGCATTCTGGCTGGCATTGTTGCGTTTTCCTTTCCTGCAGAATCTAGCCAAATGTCCTTTTCATCCACAATTAAAACATTTTCTAATTGTATAGGCTGTCGTAGATTCTTTATCTTTTTCTTTTGGTTGTTCCCTTCTGAGTTGATCCCTTTCAAGCCTTCTCCTGGCTTCTTCAATTAATCTGCCAGTAATGTCAGTTAATGTGAGGTTATCTTTTGGCAGTACTTCCAGTGAAGTTACATAGTCGTCATAGCTCTCATCTAATCGAAGACAAAATTATATAAACCTGATGTAGTTCTGTGAAGATAAGTTCTTTTTCATGCAGTTCCTGAAAAATTCTCTTCATAGTGTTTATATGAGTTAACGTCTCCATACTTTTGAATATGTGTTCTGAACAGTTTCCGTGTAAGATTTATATGTGCTCCTACACTGTCTCGAACATAAATCTTCTTTAAATTCTCCCAACATTTTGCAGCTGTTTCTTCTCCATGAATATGGACAAGCTGCTAGTCACAGAGAGTCAGTCCTATTATACAGTGAGCTTGCTCATTCTTCAGTTTATATTCTTGTATTTTCTGGGCATCATTCTCATCTTCCGGATCCCATGCATCTACCTCTGGTGGGTTTTGAATTATACTGCACAAACCTTCTCTGCGTAGAAGTAGGCTGTATTTCATAGACCATGAAACATGGTTTGTTCCATCCAGTTTGGATATTAGAGACAAACTTGGTAAATTGACTTGTGCCATCTTTTTCTCGATATTAAACTATAATTAATAAAACGCAGCTGTCTGTTTACAGTATTGTGTAACTACACAAACTCTCACTTTATATAAGCCTGTTATATCCTGGTTAGTCTGACTGTGCAGCCTGGGCCCATAACCAGTGTTATGTACCCTAGCAGAACCTGCACGGAAGTCAGGCAGGCAGGCAAATATGTGAGATAAACGTTGTTGTAGCTTACACTCAGTAAAACAGATACAATGTGCTAGTTAAATAGTTTATTCCAGTAAGACTTATAGCATAGTCAAACAGTCCATATATCATACACTAGTTCAGTCCGTCCGGGGATTATTCAGTTGCAAAGTCCAGTGTCGAAAAAGAGGTCAGTAAACTTACAAATATCAGTCCAGTAATATATCTCTTCGCAGTAGAGATATGAAGAAGTCAAACCTCCTTTCTTCCTTCAGCAACAGCAGAGAACACGCAGTTAACAATCCATCATCGTCAGCAAGCAATCCAGTAAGCCAGCAATCAATCAAGTTCTCTTGCTCCCTCTTATGGCGATTTTACAACCGCACCCAAAATTACATGCTTTGCAGTTAAAGTGACACACACTTAAATTCACTATCATAGTCTATATATATTATTTTACCCAAACTACGTTAGGTAACCTATGTTATTCCTAACACCAATCATTGATTCTCCTAGCTTAGCGGAGTCAGGGTGCTGGTTCTGAGATCACAATACAATGTTGTCCTTGCAGCCAATCTGAGTTTAAAAGAAGATACTTGACTGATAAATTTCCTTCTGTTTTTACATTCTTTGGTATTGGAAATTAAAGTTTATGGGCTGTATAATCTAATTGTGCATTGTTCTTTCTTTTTCAGGCAAGTTTCCAAATGCAAAAGTATAAAATATGCATTACAAATTGTTGTTGAAGATTGCCTATGCAAATTTTTTGTGTCTTTGCCTGGGGTGCTTTGCAAGCAGATTTGAAATGTAGATATACAGTCACATGTGTCTTAGGAAGAAGTTTTAAGCTGGTAGCCAGAGAAATGTATTTTTGTTATTAATGTTGTTCCTAGACAATGTTGAAATAAATGCATTTGTTTGCTTTTTGTAGGGAAGAGGGTTCCACAACTGAGAGGTATAACTTATACAAAAGAGGGTTAACTATTGAAAACAGATTAATTAATAATATCATCTGAGACTAAGTAATACTTCTTCTTAAAACAGACTAGACAACCTGTGCTCCTTTGGATCATCACTTCAGAGATAATGCTTTATCTAAACAAAGAAACAGAATATTAAAGGGGGGGGAGGGAAGCAGTAGGAGTTTAGGAAGGATTCCATGGATAGAACTCCTACAGGAGAAAACAATTCAAGATTCCTGGAAAACTCTGAAAGTGATATTATAACACACAATACCATAAAGAAAGAAAAACAAGAGACTCCAGATGAAGCCAGTATGGTTGCATAGAGAACACCCCTAACAAACTGAGAGAAGAAAAGAACCAGTATGAAGGACAAATGGAAAGAAGGACACATAACTAAACAAATAGCCTGAACCTGCAAAGACAAAGTCAGGAAAGCTATGGTTCAAAATAAACTAAAACTTCAACAAATGCCAAAAATAATAAATAAAAAGTTTCTTTCAACATGGAACAAACAAGAAAAAAAAAGACAAGGAAATGTTTGGTCTCCTAATCAGAGAAGATGGCAAGAAGGTGATGAGTAACAGAGAGAAAGCAGAACTGCTTAATTCATTTTTTTGCATCTGTCTTCATGCAGAAGGAACAAATAGTCCAACCTATCAAATTAGAACTGCAAAAGACAGAATAGGAATGAAAATCAAAATAGGCAAGAAAATGGTAAGAGAACACCTATGTACTCTAGATGAATTCTGATTGTCAGGATTAAATGGATTATACTTCAGAGTTCTGAAGGAACTGGCAGATATAATTTTGGAACCACTGTACAAAATCTTTCAGAGCTCCTTTCAGAGGAGTGGGAAAAAGCTGGTGTGATTCCAATGTCAAAAAAGGAAAACACGAATCCAAGAAACTACAGACCAGTCAGCCTGACATCAATACCTGAGAAGATCCTGGAAGATAATCAAACAGCAAATGTGTGAGAAATGAACAAGGCAATTAATAGAAGCCAGCATGGATCTGTCAAAAACAAATCATGCTAGAGAAATATTATTGCCTTCTTTGACATAGTGACCAAATTAATGGAGTAAGGAAACACTGTGGACAAAGTTTACTTAGATCCCAATAAGGCATTTGACAAAGTAAACCACAGCCTACTTTTTATTAAGTTAGAATAATGCATGGTAGTATCACAGTCAGAAGAATGTGCAACTGGCACTCAATGTGTAGCCCTTAATGGAACTATATCTATATGAAGGAAAGCATACAGTACCCCATGCAGTGGGGTACTTCACAGTTCTGTTGTAGGCCCTTACTCTTCTGTAGAATCAGTTAATGAGTGAAGCTAGCCAAATCAAGAATTTTGCAAGAGATATTTTATGGCCAAAATGGGGTTAAGTATAGAATGTAGGCTGAACAGATCAGTCTTCTTTTATCATTCATTCATTCATTCATTCATTCATTCATTCATTCAGTCAGTCAGTCAGTCCGTCAGTCATAGATAGATAGATAGATAGATAGATAGATAGATAGATAGATAGAAAAGAAAGAAAGAGAGAGAGAGAGAGAGAGAGAGAGAGAAAGAAAGAAAGAGAGAAAGAGAGAAAGAGAAAAAGAGAAAAAGAAAGATTCCCTGTATTTTCGGGGAATATAACCTACCCTGAAAGTAACTCCTAGCTTGATTTTTACATGTGCACCCAATCTAAGCCTTCCCCCTCCCCAAATAAGCCCTAATTAAGATCCCGCCCACTCCAGAGTGCACAGGCACAAATTAAGCTAGGGTGGGGTTGGGGTATGTGGAGTTGCCTTACTACTTACCTTTGGACAGTTGTAGCCAAGCCTCGCACATCCTGACACTTATCTCACTGGCCCATTTATTCTGCAGCTGGCAAGGCGGCAAGGCTTTCCTGAAGGCCTCTGTAGCTGATAACAAAGCTCTAGATTGATCCGGAGTTCGTTATCAGCTGTAGAGGCCTTCTGCTGGCTGCAGAAGAAGAAGTTCCTGAAAGCCACTAACAGCGAAAAGGAGGCCAGGGGTGATGTGTGAAAATGAGGTTAGTCAATGGATGACATTGCCTGAAAATAAGACCTGGTGCCTTTTTTGTGCCAAAATATATAAGACAGGATCTTATTTTCAGGGAAACATGGTAGATAGATAGATATTTTTGGCAATCATTTACCCATTCACACTTACCCATCCCGTTTTCATTTGGAAAAGTTATATTTTTGCATTGAGAAAATAAAAATGTCTATACCTGCAAAAACAGGATCTCTACAGAATCTGCAATTTTCCTTAGGAAATATCATTGAGAAAATGCTATATGATATTTATTGAACTGAAAGTTATTGTTAGGGAAAATAGTGATCACTCAATAATTATTGAGATAAGCATTGGGAGCAGAAGTTCTGCTTGCAGAAGTTCTGTGAAGGGAAAAAACATTGCAAAACATGATGTCCCCCAAGGCAGTGTTCTAGGACCAACTCTCTTCATACTCTACATAAATGACCTCTGTGATCATATCAAGAGCAATGGCATTCTCTTCGCTGATGATATAAAGCTATTCAACACCACTGACAATACTGCTACCCTCCAAAAAGACCTCGACTATGTATCAGAATGGTCAAACAAATGGCAACTTCAAATCTCAACAAATAAATGCTCTGTCTTACATATTGGCAAAAAACCCACAGAAAATAAAATACAAGCTGAATAGTCAAGATCTTGTTGATGATCCAAGCTCTGTAAAGAACCTTGGAATACTCATCTCTAATGATCTAAGTGCTAGAGCCCAATGTAACTACATAGCCAAAAAGGCATTAAGAGTTGTTAACCTAATCCTATGTAGCTTTTTCTCTGGTAATATCACACTACTAACTAGAGCATACAAAACATTTGCTAGATCAATACTTGAATACAGCTCATCAGTCTGGAACCCACATTACATATCTGATATTAATACAGTTGAGAAAGTCCAGAAATATTTCATAAAAAGAGTTCTTCACCCCTCCCCATTGCAGAATACCTTATGCCACCAGACTCGAAATTTTAGACCTAGACAACCTAGAACTATGCTACCTTTAGTCCGATCTAAGTATAGTACATAAAATCATACATTGCAATGTCCTACCTGTCAATGAATACTTCAGCTTCAACCATAACAACACAAGTGCAAACAATAGATACAAACTCAAGGTAAACCGCACCAAACTTGATTGCAGGAAATACAACTTCAGCAACAGAGTGGTCAATGTCTGGAAGACTCTACCTGGCTCTGTGATTTCTTCCCCCAAAACTTTAACCTTAGACTGTCTACTATGACCTCACCCCTTTCCTAAGAGGTCTGTAGGGGGCATGCATAAGCACACCAATGTGCCTACCATCCCTGTCCTATTGTTTCTTTTTATTTTTCTTATATGTATCCAAAATGTATCTAATATATATTTCTTATACATATTTCATGTATTCATAACTATGTTTATACTTATACCTGTTATCCTATAATTGCTTGACAAAATAAATAAATAAAAATAAAATAAAATAAAATAAATGATGGCAACATCACATGGCCAGTTTGACACCCGTGAGTCTTCTACCTGAGCATTGTGTTGGACTAGAAGACTGTCAAGGACCCTTCCATCTCTGTTATTCTGTTAAATACAGTAGCTGGATATTAGTACATTTTATCATCTCCCTGTCTCAAAATTAGAAATATGAGATAACTATCAATTATATTAGTTTTATCAAAATTCACTAAATATGCTACACCTAGTTTTAGTCATGGCTTTCAAATTGTGGTTATGATATTTGAGCATGGAGTTTGAATGACAGAAAGATTGACCACATTATGAGTTTATGAATTACATAAGCATAATTGTTGTCAGTTGATATTGCTCCTCTTCACTTACCGAAGGAGCTAGTATATTAAATGGTGTAATTTCACAGTATCATAAAGTGTGAGGGTTGAAAAAGTTTAATAATAGGTTGTTAAGATGTGTCAAGTCTCTTTTGACATTTATATTTAAATACAAATATGCCTTCCTGCTTTTGTTCTTGAGTGGCAGCATCCTACAATTAGATCTGATTTCTGTTTTACCTCTAATACTCCTAAAAAGAATGAAATGAAAACCGCCTCTCCCTACATTGACCAAAGGGTTCAATCCAAGAAAAGGCCAGGGTTTCAAAGAAAGTAATTCAAAGAAAGAAATACTATTTGCATATACAGTCATAGAGTAATTCTTAATTTTGCTAAAATCTATCATGACAAATAAATGTTTTAATGTCAATTTCAAAAACTAAATCTTTGAATATTTCTTTTGAATATGACAAATATTAGAATTGTAAACTAGAGTGTATGGATATATAAGTTTTTCAGGCAAATAAAGATCTGATTAAGTTTCATGTAAGGGAATTCCTCTGTGAACATACTTTGCATTGGCTTCACACCTGCTGAGCTAGGAAAAATATAACAGCTCCTTTCATTGCTCTAGTTAAAGTCTGTGAAAAGGATGACATCATTGCTTGCACAGACATTTTAACTGGTGGCTACAGAGCCAGCCTTTCAAACTCCTGAGCAGATAAAAATCTCATCATATTTTTATGGGAACAAGAGATTGATTGGTTTCTTTTTCTTATGTCCTGGTAACTGGATAAATGTACCTTTTTAGGGACTAGTGCCTGGAGAAAGTGGGATCTAGGCAACCATTTTTAGGTGCTACAGATTGTCTAAATTTTAGTAAAATGCTTAATTAAATGTGCAAAATACTTGATTTGTGATAAAGGAATGTTATGACTTCAGCCTATTCTATCTCAAAACAAAGGCTATTACAGATGGTACCAGTAAGCACCATTTTTACTTTTTTTAAAATTTAAGTTATACATAATAAACTTTTGTAAATGCAGATTACAAAATGCAGATGGGATTTACTACAAACATTTTAACTTGTTTCAGGATATTGTTGTTTCCTCTGCCAGCTTGAAAAATGGAAAGAAGATTGGAATGATGGTCAGGAAAATGCATCATTTTGTTCCAGGAAAAGGTTCCCACAGAGAGGTTTTAAAGTTCATAGCCTTAAATGACCATGGATTCTGCAAACAATTAAGAACTACTGTATGCTCTATGATATTACTGAATCATTCAGTAATTCTGTGTGCTTTCCCCACTTCTCTTCTCCCTATATACCAATGACTGGATCTCAAACGAGCCATTTGTTAAAATACTGAAGTTTGCAGATGATACAGCAGTGATTGGTCTCATTTGAGGCAATGATGAATCAACATACAGATGGGAGGTTGTACAACTTGCCTTGTGATGTAACTGGAACAATCTGGAACTGAGCACATTCAAAACCGTAGAAATGGTGGTAGACTTTAGAAGAAACCCTCCCATACTACCACCGCTTACAATACTAGAAAATACAGTATCAACAGTAAGGACCTTCAAATTTCTAGGTTCATATCACAAGACCTAAAATGAGCACCTAACATCAAAAACATCATCAAAAAAGCACAACAAAGAATGTTCTTTCTGCGTCAACTCAGAAAGCTCAAACTGCCCAAGGAGCTGCTGATACAGTTCTACAGAGGAATTATTGAGTCTGTCATCTGCACCTCTATAACTATCTAGTTTGGTTCTGCAACCCAGCAGGACAGACACAGACTACAAAGGATAGTTAGGACTGCAGAAAAAAATATATTACTAACCTGCCTTCAATCAAGGACCTGTATACTGCATGAGTCAAAGAGGGCTGTTTCAACTCCTACCCTCAAAATGATGCTATAGAGCACTGCACACAATAACAACTAGACACAAGGACAGTTTTTTCCCCCAAATGCCATCACTCTGCTAAACAAATAATTCCCTCAACTCTTTCCAACTATTTACAAAGTCTGCACTACTATTACTATTAATCTTCTCATCATTCCTTATCACCCATCCCCTCCCACTTGTGACTGTATGGCTGTAACTTTGTTGCTTGTATCCTTATGATTTATATTGACTATTTCCCAGTATGATTTGATTGCTTATTGTAGCCTATGACTATTATTAAGTGTTGTACCTTATAATTCTTGACTTTTCTTTCACTTGGCCAATAAAGAATTCTATTCTATTCTATTCTATTCTATTCTATTCTATTCTATTCTATTCTATTCTATTCTATTCTATTCTATTCTATTCTATTCTATTCTATTCTATGTTGAAACAATTTATGTCCAGGATGTGAGAGATCTGTAGATATTTTCACAGCCCTCTTTTTGACTCGTGCAGTATATAGGTCCTCAGTGGAAGGCAGGTTCATAGTAATTGTTTTTTTTTTCTGCAGTCCTAATTACTCTCTAAAGTCTGTGTCTGTCTTGTTGGGTTGTAGAACCAAACCAGACAGTTATAGAGGTGAAGATGACAGACTCAATAATTCCTCTGCAGAATTGAATCAGCAGCTCCTTGGGCAGTTTGAGCTTTTTGAGTTGGTGCAGATAGAACATTCTTTGTTGTGCTTTTTTGATGACGGTTTTGATATTGGATATTAGATATTAGATGATATTAGATGATATGGTACAAAGTTAGCTTTGCTCTGATAGCAACTATTTTCTATAGATCCCATCTGGCTCCAAAATGCCATAAAGGTTTTAATTTACCAAGCTAATGTGATATATTTAGAAAATCATGAAATAAGTGTGACATCATGAAATAAGTGTGACAGGATGAACCTTCAGAGATGCTTGTCTTTGAGAGCTTGCTCAGTAATACAGTGAAAAAAATAAGGCCTTAGGAAGATTTCGAAGAACCATAATGCTAGGCTATTTCAAAGTACCTCTAGACTTATAAGCCTGTTGAAAGAATAAAAATAAGATTGCTACCTAGAACATAGGCAGGCATTTTTTCTATGAAATGAAAGAAAGCCATATTTTTTATAAATTACTGTGCGATACATACTTCATAAGGCTTGTCATATTCTATTTATTTTCAGGTCACAAGAATGTTAGTTATTTTGTTATGTTTGATTTTATTGCTGTTATATTACTTTGTTGGTTGACTAGTTCAGTCTCTGAAATTAAGAAAAACAAAACAAATGATCATCTGAAAAGAGGCAAAATTTCAAGATAATGTAATGTAACATAATAATAATAATTGGTGGGGGCCCACCCTGTCATTATTTTTACATATTTTGATAAATTTGCCCAATTCCCCAGACAGAGCTATAATTTACACACAAACACACATATACATAAACACAAACATGGTTCATCTGTTAAGTATAGACCTGATTAAGAACTACATATTAGATTTTACATTGGATTAATATTACTAACTATCTAATATTAAAGCATATACATTGATATATTAGCCAATCATCTCCATCCAAGTAGAAAAATCAATTTCAAAATTAATTACCAGCAATTTTATTCATGCATTTTTACAAATTTGTCAGTTATTTCAATGATATGTCTCTTTGCAGCTTACAAAAACACTGATGCTTTAAAATGTCCATGGTGTAAAATGGATAACACAATAAAACCTAAATAACCAAAATTAATTGTAAAATTCCACAAAATATTTTTAAAAACCCTAGTGCTCTTCTAAATAATTCAGTTTTGAGCAATTTGCATAACACTAATAAAGTGGATGTGATTGTAGCAGATTCTTCTGGGATATCTTTCTTGAATAAGTTAACACTAGATATCCTGGAGATGAAGATATCCTGAAAAAAATCAGTGTCTTTAAAAACCAAACCCAGTAGCTTGAACTGGTCAAAATGGTCTTAAGAGGCATCTGTTTCTTCTTCTATGTGATAAACTTATGAACTGTATTTTGCACCTGTGTGTTTCTTCTCATTTCCTACATGTTTGCTGGCACAGGGCAGGCTGGAGGGAGGGATTTAGAATAAAATAGTTAGCAATGGTCTTTGTAATTGCCTAGTTGTCTCTCTAAATATATTTATTTTTATTTATTGATTTGATTTGTCAATTGTTTACAAGATAATAAGTATAAGTGTATACATAGTTGTGAATACATGAGATGGGTACATATAAGAAAAATAAAAGAATAAAGAAACAATAGGACAGGGACGGTAGGCACGTTGGTGCGCTTATGCACGCCCCCTACAGACCTCTTAGGAAAGGGGTGAGGTCAATGGTAGACAGTCTAAGGTTAAAGTTTTTGGGGTTTGGGGAAGAGACTACAGAGTCGGGTAGAGTATTCCAGACATTGACTACTCTATTGCTGAAGTTGTATTTCCTGCAATCAAGTTTGGTGCGGTTTACTTTGAGTTTGTATCTATTGTGTGCTCTTGTGTTGTTATGGTTGAAGCTGAAGTATTCATTGACAGGTAGGACATTGCAATGTATGATTTTATATACCATGCTTAAGTCAGACCGAAGATGGTCTTTCTTTAGAATTTCTTTTACAGGCTCCTCTCATTACATTAAAATTGGTCCTATTTTATTCAGTTTCCAAAGAAATTTCTTGTCCAATTTTTCTTGCATTGCAGTGATTAAAAAGAAATCAAACTAAACTGAAGAGATACAACATTAAATTTTAGAGACTGTAATTTTGCATGATGAATAGCAATGACAAATAAATAGAATTTCACAACCTTTTTAGAAATGCAATTGACCTTTCACTAAGAGGAACAGATTATTCTGATCTTTCATGATTGTTGATTACTAAAGCCTTTGCCAGATTATGCAACAGCATAGAAATTCATTTACTACAGATTTAACTTAAAATCACACTTTTAAAGAATAGTTTCTTTGTAGTTGCTATAAAATATTTTTATTGAGACTTGATGTTAAATTTTTATCTGTTAATTATATTGTGTAAAGTTTCACCATGCATCCTACACAGGGGTGGGATTCAAATTTCTTAACAACCGGTCCTGTGGGTGTGGCCTAATTTGTGGGTGTGGCTTGGTGGTCATGTGACTGGAGTGGGAGTGGCTTGCTGATTGGGTATGGCTATGTGGTCATGTGACTGGAGTGGGCGTGGTTACATGGCCATGTGACTAGGGTGGGCATGGCCATGTGGCTGGCAACCCAAATTTAAGTGGTCCTCACTTAATGACCAGGTGCTCGCTTAGTGGCCAATTGCTTAGCAAGTGCATTTTGCCAGTTTCCAAGGCCTGGGGAGGCCCAGGCAAGGCCCAGGTAGGTGGCCATGTGGCTGGCAACCAAAATTTAAGTGGTCCTCACTTAATGACCAGGTGCTCTCTGAGTGTCTAATTGCTTAGCAAGTGCTTTTTGCCAGTTTCCAAGGCCTGGCGAACCTTGGAGAGGGCAAGGCGACGCATGGGCATCTACAGGGAGAGCTGCAGAGGGCTGGGCGAGGCCAACTCAACATCACGTCTTTGCCCTAATGACTAAGTATTAAAAAGGATATACTAAAACAAAAGATAGTTTATTATGTCATGTCTTTAATGCTTAAATAATAAAAAGGTACACAAAACTATAGTGTTACAACATTTTAAAATATTAATCAAAAACTATTACATAACAAAACTTTACAAAAACCAAAACTTATTTAAAGTACTCCCAAATTGCTTTTCTATTATCGTCCTGAGTTACAGTTTTCTTGTGTTTAACACGAGCATCATCAGCTGTGTGATGATGTGCCCGTAACCACTTCTTTACTATAGGAACAGGGTCCCATTCTTGCACAGTTAAGCCAGTAATGGTCAGGAGGATTGTAATATTGGAAACTGTAAGGCGACTTCTGCCTTCTGAACATATTATGTTCATCTGCGAGAAGCCCCTTTCCACCTCTGCTGAACTGACTGCAATAGTTTTAATAATATCTCTAGCCTTTTTAATGCTGCAAGGAATTGTATAATTTTTAGAATCTTTTAGTACATTTTCTATGAAATCACGATAATCATTAATATTGATTTCATAATTGAAAATTTGACCAAATGCAACCAATTGTCCTTCAGCTGCTCTCCATGGAACCACCACTTCTTCAATGTTCCAATAATCTGACTCCAAATAATTTAGAAATTTTAATTGATCACTGTCTTTAAATTGGCAGCCTGTCTTTAAATGTTCGCAATCCATCAATCTTTTCTTCAAATTAGTTACAATGCTTTGTATAAGTTTTTCATGAGGACGTCCCACAAATAGATGATTTTGTATAAAATTTATATTTTTAAAAGTTTCTGAAGTAATTAATTCATCAACCTTATTTTCATATGAACCCCTTTCCTCTATAAGCATTTCTTTTTTTAAAAAAAAACAACAAGTTTTATTTTCAAGACAAACAATACATAGATACACATAAAACAAAACATAAAAGCATAAAAAAATCTCTTATCTGAAAGTTGCTTAGTCCCAGGTTAAAACTCTTGGTACAGACACAAATTCAAATTCATATTCATTTTATATACCATTTCATATCATATTAACATTTTCAGTTTTCTATATGTCTTCTCCTCTCCTTTAAATTTTCTCAATTTTATTTTATTTATCTCCTCTCAATTCATATCATAATATTTATTATTCTTTGTCTGTTCTATTCCAGCCAGCCCTTTATTTTCCTTCTTTAAAAAAAAGAAAAAACTTCTCCTGTACACTATATGGAGTATGATGCCTTTATCTCTTTCCCCTACATTTATAATACTTAATATAAAACACATGACATATATTGGGATTCTGTCTGGTACATTCTAAAATTATACTATATTATCAAAAATAATACAAATCTATTCATTAGTATTAATATTCATTCATATCTCAAACATTTAACTCATTACTTTTCAATTAAATCACATACTTTTATGGGAGCCCTATTTTCCATAGTTATATATTATATCCCTCATCATATATTATAGCTCATTATTTCATTAAAAAGTACCTCCTTCTTCCACTTCAATTCTCACTTCACAAGAAATTTCGCTAGTATACCATATTCTAATCATTAATATTAACAATCATTTATATCTTAAACATTTTATCCATTTCAATTACATATCATGCCTTTGTGGGAACACTTATGCCTCTCAAAGATTATTACCCCCCCCCCACATCAAAATCTTGAATCATATTTCGTTACAGTACTCCCTTTTCTTAACCAAAAATTTCACTAATTTATGTTAAATATTTTATCACATTTTAGGTTACACATTGTTTCCAATTTTCTATGTTTACTTCTAAATACAAGTATAAAAATGCAATCTTATGTACCTTTCTAGAATCCCTTTAACCATAAAGCTTATCCATTATCTCTAAAAAAAATTTGCTTCTTAACATCTTGCTCCCCACCATTAGGACTTCTCATCCCTTCCTTTCTTTCTTGTTTCTTCTTCTCCTTGTCCTCTTTAACCCCTTGTCTCTCCACCTCACTTTTATTCTGCTTTCCCCCTTTCTGTTGTTTCTTAACATAATGTCCCGTTTTCACCTTATTCTTCTCTTTTTGGGCTATTTTTCCAGATCTTAAAGACCTTTTTCCCTTTTTCTCTTGCTTTTTCTCTTCTCCAGTCAAAGTCATTTGTTCATCAAAGATGGCTTCTCCTTCCTCTTTGTCCCCATCATCCTCATTCTGCTTCACATAAGTATAAACCGCCATTTCCAAGTATTGAAAAATAGTGTCGAGACCATCTTCCCCTCCTTGTTTTTCTCTTTCAAATTTTTGATATATAAGTTCCAATTCATCCATAGATGATGCCATTGTGTAGAGAAAAAGTTTTTCCAAACAACCACCCAGATGATTTAATCAAAAGTAATTTCCAAAGGTTCCAAAGTCACCAAACAATCCAAACAGACTATTTCTTTTAGATACCTTCTTCTTCACTTTCTCTTTCTGGGGTTAAAGTAATCACAAATCCTTTTCAAATATATTTTTGGAAGTTTTAAACTCTTTGTAATTCTAGGCAATCTTCTCCTTATTTTCAAATTTTGCTCTGATTCTTTTTTTCACTCTCCCTTCCCACTCACAGCCAAAAAGGTTTGTTTTTTTCCGCTGTCACTTTAGGAAGGAGAGTAGAACAAAGAAAAAACTTTCCCCTTTAGAATATTTGCAGCTTAAAACTCTCACAGGGACCAATATATACTTAGCACCCTTCAAGATTCCAGGTCATTTTCTCCCGTCTTGTCCCGGTTAGAATCAACTTTCACTTTTCTTTCAGCTTCCTCCCTCCTGAAAGCACCTGCAGCTTTCTTCGTGGCGGCCATTGCTGACCGCCGTTCCTCCGCCTCGGGAAAAGGGGGTTTAGCCGGCTGGGGAGGGGGTTTGCGACACCCCTAAACCCCTTGCCGGATCCCCCTGTCTTCAGCTGCCTCTGCGGGGCAGCTATATCCCCCAGATCCAAATGGATCGGGGGAACCTTGGTGGTGAATGCAGCAGGGATCGCGCGGTCGCGAATCCCTGCCGCCGCCGAAAGGTTGCAAACCGGAAGTCCCTCTATAAGCATTTCAAATGATCTAATGGATCTTTGCACAACTTTTTCAGCCTTTATAATGTCTATGTTTCTCGCTTGCAATGCATTAGAAAGGAGAGATATTTCAGTTAGCACATCAATCATCAAGGCCAAATCAGTGAGAAAATATGAGTTTTCAAGACGGGCAGCCATACTGGAGTATTTTTTATTTGAACAGAAAAACTGGTGTAGCGCTGGATAAGCCTGCCACACAGCTAGGGTTGATCTTAAACTACAGGCAGCCCATCTTGGTCCAAAAACTCTACCAATTTTTATAATTTCAATCTCAAGTTGTTCAGAAATTTTGTTAAGTTCAATTAGGTTCTTATTCGATTGATGGAAAATAGAATATCAATAAAAATTTGAAAATGATTGATTTGCTTTATTTCCCCAATGGAATCATCTAAAACAAGGTGCAGACGATGGTTTAAACAGTGCCATATTATAGTATTTGGAAACTCTTTGGCTATCCTAGTGCTTACCCCAGATTTTCTCCCAAGCATAACACTGACTCCATCAGAGCAAAATCCAATTAAATGTTTCTCCAGATAGTTTCTATTAAACCCAACCTTATTCAAACTTTCTATAACCGAACAATATATCGTCTCTGCATCTTGTTTATCTAATACTAGTTCAAGGAAAATTGTTGGTGAGAAAGCTGGATCCTCAACTTTTAAGTACAGTATAAGAACTGGTTTGAAAGATATTGTTGAGGCTTCATCAATTATCAAACAGATTTTGTGAGTTTTCTCAATAATTTTGGTAAATAAATGTTTCCTGATATCTTTTGCAATGAAATCTACTATTGCAACTGCAGTTCTATGTGAATGCAACCTTGTTCCCAAATCTACACCATTTTTTTGGTAACTCAATCAGATCTTCTATATATGAAAATGGTCTGCATGTTTGTGCCAGACTATAAACTGTAATAAACACTCTACATGTACTACCCAGATATTTCTCACTCATCTTCTCCAGTCCTTTGCTTATGGCATCCTGCTCACATTGCTTTAACTTCTCTGTACAGATGTTGTTAGCCTTAGATGAGAAATGTTCCTTCAATTTCTTTCTGAGGGAAGCTTGTTGGATTTCTTTACTCCTTCCTGATGGTTCAATTTGGTAATTCTTCCACTCCTTAGCTCCGTGGACACTTTTTTCTTTGGTTGAAATTTCAAATTTTCTGCAATACTTGCAACCTATTTTTTCTGGGAAACGTCCAGTCCATCATATTTTCCCTAAAATTATTGTATTGCTGCAGTGTCCAGCAGTCAGGAAGGTTCCCTTCAATGTCTGATTCAGCTCTTCCAGTACCTGATGATGTGCTGGCTCCTTCCTCTGGTCGTAGTGTGGATGATGTGCTGGTTCCGCTTTCTTTGATGGATGATGTGCTGGCTCTTTCCTCTGGTCCTGGTGTGGATGATGTGCTGGCTCTGCTTTCTTCGATGGATGATGTGCTGGCTCTGCTTTCCTCAGACTCCAATGGTTATGGTTGTGACTCTTTTGGATCTCCTTTTGTTTTCTTGCTGAAGAAAGCAGACAAATTCATTTGCCTTTTCATCTTGGCAATATGCTGCAAAAAAAAATCAACAGTGGTTTGGACTCGATTGTTGTTGTAAGTTGAGTGGTGAAGGCAGTGGCAAGCAAAGAAAGCAGGCGAGGAATGGAGATCAGTAATATTCAGTTACTTTTAAAAGTCCCTGACACTATAGCTAGTTAGTGTTTAAAATATGTTATGGAAGAGGAACAAGTTTCACCAGACAAGAATGAGACGGAACTGAAAGTGGATTTGAAAATGATAGTCTATAAAAAAGATGTTGCACTGTGTATATAAAAGAATGGCTGATATTTTCATAATTACAATTGATTAATTGAAAAAGAAACACTTGAAATGGAAATACTATTAACAAACCAAGGGAGTTTGTTATTTTATGCCAGTAGTGGCACAAAAATCTTTCCTAGCCAAGACTACTTTCCTGGACCAACAGTCCCTAATGGAATGCTCTCTCTATAGCAGAGAGAGAGAAGCCAGGGGAAGCCATGTTTGGTCGCTTAACCTTTTTAGAATGCAGCTTAAAGATATACTGAAGCTTTTTACAGCCTTATGCAAGTATATATAGTACAAAAAAAAAGATGATAGTACAAAATAATCTAAGAAGTTAGATTACAAATGGAATTGATAGGCACATTCACAGAGCAATACTGAATTCTTTTTCTGAAATTTATTCCTCAGTTTAAAAAACTGGAATATATGAATTCAGTATTGGGCACTGCTAGTGGAGCTATTCAAGAGGATATAGTGTCCAAGTTAGCAAAAATGGTAAAGCAACATATAGATTTAAATTTTAAAACCAGAAATATTTTGTTGGTACCCACATAAAGGGAGTACAATACATGTTTAATGTTACGCGTGTTAACAGCAGCTAGATTTGTTTGCACAATAGTGGAAAAATGAAGAGATCCCCATAGATGAAAATGAAATTAAAAAATTACAATGTGCAGAAATGGATAGAGATAAGAGGTAGAAATTAGGTGCAGAATGATCATTGCTATGTATGAATTAAATACAGAAGGTTGATAATAATAAACATGTTGATACAATTAAAAAAATTAGAAATAAGTCAATACAAAGAATTTTAAATAATTTTTCTGTTACACTGCTGTACTTATTGATATTTGTTTCTGCTTTGCTTTTTCATTTATGAAATATTTTATAATACTTTATAAGTATAATAGAATTACAGAGGTAAGGTAAAGTAAGGATATATTGTTATAGAATAGATTGGTGATGATGAAATGAACATTATAAAGTAGATTAAGTAAAAATGGTGATTTGCTCACATCAAATGATGTAATATTAGTCTAGTAAGTAATTAATAATAGTAATAATATAAATCTATATATATAAATCTGTTATGTCCCACCTTCTAAAATAAACAGTTAAGGCTGAAAGCAGCAGTCCTTGTAAAGAAAGGCAGCAAACAGGAATTTTCACAGATAGCTCCAATAAGTAAAAGTTCCAACGAACTAAATCCAAGACTCAACAAGATTCTTCAGATCAAAATCCTTCACAAAATAATTCCAATAAGTAGAAGTTCCCACGAATTAAATCCAAATCCCAACAAGATATTTCAGATCAAAATCCTCCAAACTGTGCTCTTCAGTTCTCCTTGCAAATAGACACTTTGTTCGGACAAAGTGCAAAGTCATATCTCTCCCTTTATAGAGTAACTAATTAGTCTAATTGCTGGTCTGCTCTCCTACTGTATCCTCGTTGGTTCCTCCTTGTCAGGAGACGTCTTGTCCTGACATCTACCCAGCAATCATCCAAATTATCATCTTCTTCACCTGAAGATATCATTGGTTCCTCATTATCACCCGTTCCCGGCTGACCACCTAATTGAAGGGTGGAGGAGTTTGAAGGTTCAAGCCGATCTTGCAAATCAAATGCATTCATCTCCTCCTCATCGTTAGAACTTGCTGATTCATATAAGTCCTCCTCGCTGGAGCTGTCATTCAAAAAACCTGTAGCAGATGCCGGAATCACAACACTATCCTCACCGCAGGGCCCTTCCCAGGTCTGGCGATCCGGATGCGGTTTCGAAGGAAGCGTGCATGAAAGTCTCGAAGCAGATCCGAAGCATGAAGTGTAGACGCATCCGTCCAGGAACAAACCTCCGAGTCATCTACCCTCCTCCTGACCAAATACTGGAAGCGACCTTTGAGCCAACGGGAATCAAGAATGTCGACCACCGTATCGTCAACAGCAGGCTCCTCAGAAGGCAATGATAACGGACCCGGTTCAGCAGAATCACGTAATCGACAAACAGAAGAATCAGGAATCAAAAGAGATCGATGAAAGACGGGGTGAATACGCATGGATCGTGGCAAAGTGAGGCGGTATGCCACGGGATTAATAACTGCCTCAATCGGGAACGGACCAATAAACCGATGATCAAGTTTTCTAATAGGGCGATCAACCTTCAGATGTTTTGTAGATAGCCACACTTTATCACCCACAACTAACGGAGGTGTATCTCGACGGGACCGATCTGCAAACCGCTTATAATCTTCTTTTGCCTTGTTCAATTGTTGTATCAGTAGACGGCGAACTGCGTGTAGTTCTTCCAAAAACTCTCGGGTCTCAGGAACCGGGGAATCCATCATAGTTAATGGGAAGAAACGCGGATGATAACCCATATTTGCAAAAAATGGTGTGACACGGGTGGAGGTATGCTGCGAGTTGTTAAACGCGAATTCTGCTAACGGGAGGTATTTCACCCAATCGTTTTGTCGCAAATTAACAAAACATCTCAAATATTGAGTAAGAATCCCAATCACCTTCTCCGTCCCGCCATCAGTTTCCGGATGGTGCGCTGACGCTAAACATACTTTAACTTGCAAAGCCGCCATTAACTGTTTCCAAAATTCTGCCGTAAACTGGACCCCACGATCAGAAACCACTCTATCAGGCAGTCCATGTAGACGGAAGATATGTTGCAAAAATAACTGAGCCGTGAATGCGGGACGATGGTAATTTCTGACAGGGAATGAAATGGGCCATTTTAGTCAACATATCCACTACCACAAGCACTGTTGTGAACCCCGATGAAGACGGTAAATGTGTCAGAAAGTCCATAGAGATCGCTCCCCATGGTCTACTTGGAGTCGGCAAGGGTTGCAAAAGTCCAGGAGGTGCACCGGATGCTGCTTTCGCTTGCCTACATTGAACGCAAGAAGCGATGTAAGAAGACACATCATGGACGAACTCGAGGCCACCAAAAAGTCCGAGTGACCAAATGCAAGGTCTTGTGTAATCCAAAATGACCAGCGGCTGGGTTATCATGACATTGTGTCATGATGAGAGCTCTCAACGGTCTGGTAGGCACATATAATAAACCCGATATCAAGCAGATCGTCTTCAAAAGACCATGGAGAAGTTGGGCCAATGTCCTCCCGTCTCTGCTGCGTCCACGCATCCAAACGTTGCGCCTCTCGTAGTTGGGCCCGTAAATCTACCGGTTCCTGCAGTACAGCTAGAGATTCCGGTGGTAACACTGTCCGTAAAGGAAGAGGATCTTCGGCACAAGTATACTCCGGTTTCGAGATAATGCATCCGCCCTCCGGTTCTGACCACTTGGAGCGTAAATAACCGAGAAATTAAATCTGGCAAAAATAACGACCAACGAATCTGCCTTTGATTCAATTTCCTAGCCGTGGTCAAATGTTCCAGGTTCCTATGATCTGTCCGAACCTCCACCTTGTGTCGAGCTCCCTCCAAATGATGTCTCCAAGTCTCAAAAGCAACCTTAATAGCTAACAACTCTTTTTCCCAAATGGTATAGTTGCGTTCGAAGCTGTAAGCTTCCTAGAATAATAAGCGCAAGGAAACAAAAGAGCGCCATCCTCCGAAGCTTGTAACAGCACTGCTCCGATAGCGACATTAGAAGCATCTGTCTCGACCACAAATGGGCGATCCGGATCAGGATGCTTCAATATGGGTTCAGTTATAAATGCTTTTTTTCAAAGTGTCAAAAGCCTGTTGTTGTGGAGGCCCCACACAAATGGAACCTTCTTACAAAGAAGCTGGGTTATGGGATCCATTATCTTCGCAAAACCTGGAATGAAAGTCCGATAATAGTTGGCAAATCCTAAAAGTCGTTGCACATCTTTAACCCGACGAGGAGCTTCCCAACTACACAACGCCTCAACCTTTTTGGGGTCCATAGCAATGCCCACAGGAGAAATAATGTGTCCCAAGAATTCGATAGACGACTGAAAAAAGAAACATTTTTCTAATTTAGCATAAAGTTTATGTTCCCGAAGACGCTGAAGCACTTGACGCACCTGCTGAAGATGTTGCTCTTTAGATTTTGAATAAATCAAAATGTCGTCCAAATATATGACAACAAACTTATCCAACATGTCTCGAAAGATATCGTTCATTAAATGTTGAAATACAGCAGGAGCGTTGGTCAAACCAAATGGCATAACGGTGTACTCGAAATGACCATAACGAGTGCCAAAAGCCGTCTTCCACTCGTCTCCCTTACGCATCCGAACCAAATTGTAAGCTCCACGTAAGTAAAGTTTCGTGAAAATTGTAGCTTCCCGTAACCGCTCCAACAATTCGGAGATGAGCGGTAAAGGATAGCTATTTCTCACAGTGATAGCATTTAAGCGTCTATAGTCACAACTAAGACGAAGTTCTCCCGACTTCTTCTTGACAAAGAGAACGGGTGCTGAAAGAGGGGATGACAAAGGTCGAATAAATCCCCGAGCTAGATTTTTATTCAAAAATTCTCGAAGTGCAACTAGTTCAGGCTCAGACAAAGAATACAACCTCCCTTTGGTAATGGAGCGTCCGGTATCAAATCCACGGGACAGTCGTAAACACGATGTGGTGGTAATTGATCTGCCTCCTGTTCACTGAAAACATCGGGGAAATCCGACAGCTCTGAAGGAATCGAGGCAGCAGAAGCGACAGTATGTTGGCCTGCGCAGACATATCTCAGGTGGTCCACACATTGCAGGCTTGGAAAAGAAACAGCGTTCTGCGCCCAAGCCACCAACGGATCGTGTAGACGCAGCCAGGATACTCTGAGCACCAAAGGAAGATGGAGGTTTGAAGTGATATAAAAACTTATCGCCTCCTCGTGATCCCCAATACGCATACGCAGTGGTTGGGTGGCAAGCGAATAGGTCCCGACTTGAGTTCGCGCCATCTACGGTTTCCACCTGCATGGGGGGATTCACAGGCACTAAAGGAACTTTGAAATGTTTTACAAAATCATAATCCATAAAGCTAGTCGTAGCCCCTGAATCCACCAATGCCACGGCAGGGATTCCCTCCTTCCGAGATTGCAAGAATATGCGAGTGTCCAAAAGTAAATGTCGAGGAGGGCCAGAATTAACTTCAGCAATTTGAGATGAAAGTGAATACTGTGCCCGACCTAGGGTTTCCTGAGGTCGGGCCTACCCCGTTTCCGACGGACCAGCAATGGGTTTTGATACAGGTCCACGAGTCCCCTTCCGAGTGCAGGAATTTGCAAAATGTCCCGAACCCCCGCAATAAAGGCACAAACCTTCCTGAAATCTTCTCGATCGTTCCTGAACTGTTAAACGAGGCGGAGTGCGCCTATCTCCATCGGCTCCTCTGCTGGAATTCTGGATTGGAAAACCCTCATAGACGGGGTGCGTGAACGAGGAAACACAGGTGGCTCTGCAACGGTCCGTTTACACCCACGATGTTGTAGGCGAGCTTCAATATGTAAGCATTGAGTAATCAATGTGTCCAAAGTTGAAGCATGCTCTGCATGAATTAGTTCATCCTTGATAATGTCGGACAAACCCTCTTGGAATGCTGCCATGTGAGCTGGTTCATTCCAGGTGGAGTCCATACACAACAAGCGAAATTCTGCAACGTATTCTTGCAATGAGTGTTTACCTTGAATAATATCCCTCAATTTTCTGTCCACAGTTTGAGATTTAATTGGATTCTCAAACATAACGTTCATCTGTTGAATAAACCCCTGGAAATCGTCCAGTAATGGACTATCTTGTACTAATAAGGAGTAGCCCATTTGGCAGCCTGCCCGGTTAACAAACTAATAATAAAGCCAATTTAACTTCGATCGGTTGGAAAATCCTCCGGCCTCACAGAAAAATACAATTGGCACTGACCCAAAAATGTTGAAAACATGTCCGTTTGCCCAGAAAATTTATCTGGCATAGCTATCGGAATTTTTCTCACAGGGGTGCAGGGGAACTCCAGCTGCAGCTGAAACAGTTTGAGAATTGGCAACGAACGATAATAATTGTGTTACCTGATTTTGAAGGGATACGTTGCTCTGAAGTAATTGATTTATTTGCATCTGTTGCTGCTCCACCAATTGTTGCATTTGAGTTGAATCCATCGTTGCAAAGATGGTCTGTAGGTCCGAACAAAAATGTTATGTCCCACCTTCTAAAATAAACAGTTAAGGCTGAAAGCAGCAGTCCTTGTAAAGAAAGGCAGCAAACAGGAATTTTCACAGATAGCTCCAATAAGTAAAAGTTCCAACGAACTAAATCCAAGACTCAACAAGATTCTTCAGATCAAAATCCTTCACAAAATAATTCCAATAAGTAGAAGTTCCCACCAATTAAATCCAAATCCCAACAAGATATTTCAGATCAAAATCCTCCAAACTGTGCTCTTCAGTTCTCCTTGCAAATAGACACTTTGTTCCGGACAAAGTGCAAAGTCATATCTCTCCCTTTATAGAGTAACTAATTAGTCTAATTGCTGGTCTGCTCTCCTACTGTATCCTCGTTGGTTCCTCCTTGTCAGGAGACGTCTTGTCCTGACATCTACCCAGCAATCATCCAAATTATCATCTTCTTCACCTGAAGATATCATTGGTTCCTCATTATCACCCGTTCCCGGCTGACCACCTAATTGAAGGGTGGAGGAGTTTGAAGGTTCAAGCCGATCTTGCAAATCAAATGCATTCATCTCCTCCTCATTGTTAGAACTTGCTGATTCATATAAGTCCTCCTCGCTGGAGCTGTCATTCAAAAAACCTGTAGCAGATGCCGGAATCACAACATAAATCTATATATAGATTTATGATATAAGGATTAATGCAAATTGGAAGGGAAAGACTGCAGAGATTATGCACAAGTGATTTGTACCAACCAACACACTATGTCACTGAAGATGGTTTATGTTTATGTTTGTTTTGTTTATGTTTAAAAAAAATAAAAGACTTTTATTTTAAAAAAATTCCATTTATGTATGCATGCAACTTCTTGTTACATTGATATTGCTATATATTGATTTAAGCAGACACATACAATGTATAACATCAATGTAACAAGAAGTTGCCTGTCTCCCTTTTAGTTAAGTTGCTTTTTTTATTTATGTATTTATATATTTTTTACTATCTGTTTTTGTTTTTATTAACCATAAAAACAAAACAGATACTAAAGAAATAAATAAACACATAAATAAAAATTATTTTATTATTCATCTTGATGTTTCTTTAAGCAAAGGAGAAAATAGTAAAATAATTTTTATTTATGTGTTTATTTATTTCTTTAGTATCTGTTTTGTTTTTATGATTAATAAAAGTAAAATATATATATAAATACATAAATATAGAAAAGCAACTTACCAAAAAGGAGACAGACAAGTTGGCTAGCCAACTATGCCAGGGTCCTCCTCAGTCTTCTAGCTTGCTGTGGCGAGGATGGCTGGTGCAGGAGTCGGCTCTTGACCGGGCTGGCAGTGGCGGTGGCAGGAGGAGGTAGGGGACCACCCCAGCAGGACTTTCTGCTTTGCCTCCTCACTACCAATCGGTGGTGGGAAGGCAAGGCAGCAACCCTTGGGCCATGGCGGGTGAGGGAATGTGGTGCGCTGGCACCGGCAGCCTAACCAAGATGACGGCCACCATGTGGGTGAGGCAGTGGTGCCGGGCCTGGGAGTCGGCTGGCAGCGGCGGCAGCAAGAGGAGGTAGGGGACCGGGCCTGCAGGAGCTGCTGCTTTGCCTCCTCACTACCAATCAGTGGTGGGAAGGCAAGGCAGCAACAATGGAGGGCTGCGGGCAAGGGAAGATGGGGTGGGTAAGGCAGGGAGCATCAGCAAGAGTGGTGGGCATCCCAGGAGTTGGCAATCGATCAGGACTGGTGGTGGTAGGTAGGTGACCGGGTTGGAGGTTATACTTACCGATCCGCGTCTTCGGAGGCCGGCGGGATAGGCAGTCAGGGCGGGTGAGAACGGCTAGTGGTGGCAGCTGCGGCGGCAGCCGAGGCTTGCATCTTCTTTAAGGTAAGACAGGCAGGTCAGACTTGGGAGGCAGGCTGGACAAGGCGGGCCTGGGAGGCAGGCCAGCTGGGCAAGGACGGTTAGCAGCGGTGGTGACTGGGGCTGCGGCTTGCTCTCACTCACTCAGCAGGGTGGCAGAAGGCAGGCAGCGATGGCTGGCTGGCTCGGCGGCTGGCTGGCTCGGTGGCTACTGCTGCTGCTGCTGCTGCTGCTGCTGCTGTTGTTGTTGTTGCTGCTGCTGCTGGTGTGAGCGATGGCACTGAGGAAGGGATTTTCATGTGTGCACAGTAAAAAAACTGTTTTTAAAACTTTGGAGTGGTGGATGGGGTGGGGGCCAGGGCAGTGAAGGGATGGGCGAGTGGGGGAGAATGAGGAAGGGATTTTCGCGCATGTGCAGTAAAAAAAAAACCAGTTATTTTTTTAAAAAACTGTTTTTTAAAAAATT
The DNA here is from genome assembly GCF_049901735.1 of Notechis scutatus. Lineage (NCBI taxonomy): Eukaryota > Metazoa > Chordata > Lepidosauria > Squamata > Elapidae > Notechis > Notechis scutatus. Next base: position 76,710,505 of record NC_142025.1, on the reverse strand, counting down.
TAGAGTGGTGGATAGGGGCGGAAGCCGGGGCAGCAAAGGGAGGGGCAAGTGGGGGAGAATGAGGAAGGGGTATTCTCACATGTGCAGTAATAAAAATTGGGTTTTGGCCCATAGGAGTGGCGGAGAGGGGTGAGGCCAAGCAGGGGTCGGTTTTACCGGTTCTTAGAACTACCGGTGATGTTAACAACCAGTACTATAGAACCAGTGTGAACCAGTAGAAACCCACCCCTGATTCTACATAGTAGCCAAAAGGGCATCATTTGCATATGTGACATATGAAGGCTTCTCAAATAAGGTGTAGGTATAGACCGCATGATTTTGACACAGAAAGGAACGAAACCGATAAACGTAGCTTAAGCCCATAGGAAAGGAGAAGAAATCCTTCTTACAGTTTTTCTCTAATTTCCAAGAAGAATAAAGAGGGAAGAAGGGAAACTCATTCAGACTTGCAATAGTCTGTTACTCTAGCCATTCACTTATGTGTTCTAGGCCCACGTGGTGCTATTTCTTGGTCTGGTCTAGTGGTGGGATTAAATTTTTTTTTACTACCAGTTCTGTGGGTGTGGCTTGGTGAGCATGGCTTGGTGGTCATGTGACTGGGTGGGTGTGGTTGAGTGGTCATGTGACTGGATGGGCATGGTCAAGTCCAAATCACTCATATCAAGGGGTGCCTTGCCTCACCCTGCTTGCCTGGCCTCCCAAGCTCTTCCGGTCTTTGTCTATTAATTTGTCTACTACTACAGTGTCTGGTTGATTATTTAATGCCTGCCTGTCCTTCTGGATCTGGAATTCCCACAGATTCTTAGTTCTATTATTCTCCACAATCTTCTGTGGAAACTCCTTGATGGCTGGCTGGAGAATTCTGGGAGTTAAAGTCCATACATCTTTCAGCTGAGACACACTATCTACCCTTTGGGTTCTATCTAGTGTCGTAAATCCCTGCTTCTATGTGGTAAGAGGTTTATTGAATAGTCATAAGACCTTATCAGTAGCATAACATAAATATATATCAAGACAAAATACAGATAAGTTAGATATATAAGAATACAGTAATAAAACATATGTGGAAAACCAGGGAGTCAAAAATCAGATAATAGATCACCCTTGCAGGATACACCAATTTGTTCAATATATTGGGTCCTTAGGGCTGCTGCCTTGGTTATAAACTTAGCAGTCCTACGGACGATGTGTACATTAGAGGCCCGGAGGAAATATAACAGTCTGTGGTTTGATTCCCAATGGGCTGTTCTTTCCAGTAGAAATGATAAATATTTAAGCCTAATGGGGGCATATATTTGGCAGTTGAACAAGATGTGGGAAATATCTCCAATGGCAGATGAACCACATAAGCAGGTTCTCTCGTGGTATGGTACATGGTGGAAGCGCCCATGTCTGGACATGGAATCCAGTAACTCAAATCTGGCTCTGGTATAGGCTCTTCTCTGTAATTGTGGCATACCCATTGAAAGGTATTTTTCAGGTTGGAAGATGTTTTTATTCTTAGCCAACCATCTTATAGATCTGTTTTTTTGCTAATAATTCCATGTCAGTCTGGGCACTAATATCCAAGACTCTCTGTTTAACACAAAATGGGGCAATGGGGACTCCTGGAAGGGGCGGGATGGGTGGGAGCAGGGCCATCCAGAATTTTTCCTACTGGTTCACCCAAACTAGCTAGAATTGGCTGAATCCCATTACCAGTCTGGTCCACTATGTAGCAATAGCACTTAGACTTATATACCATTTCACAGTGCTTCACAGCATTCTCTAAACAGTTTTTACAGTGTCACCATATTGTCCCCAACAATTTGGGTCCTCATTTTATTGATCTCAGAAGGATGAAAGGCTGAATCAATCTTGAGCCTGGTGAGATTCAAACTGCCAAATTGCAGGCAGCTGGCAGTCAGCAGAAGTAGCCGGCAGTACTGCATTCTAACCACTGCCCCACCTCGGCTAGGTAGGGTTAACAGAAGGAGACAACCAGTCATGATATGCTGTCTTATTTCTGAAATCTGTCTTTTAATATTTAATTATTTTCTCTCTGGGAACTGATCTGGCTCCACTGATCTCTCTATTGATCTTATTGGGTGAGGATTGCCATTTCCGAATGCATAGTTTAATTTCATCAGCTGAGAAACTCTGTCAAATGGATAAAAACAAATGCAGTTGTAGTATAGGTGATATATAAGCTGATGCGCTCTGAGGGGAAGCAGAAAGCACGTAGATATCCATGGTGATCTGTAGATTTCTCTATAATGTTGTGTTTAACTATTATGTAATTTTATAGTTACATTTTCTCAGATTGATGATGAGATGTGTCTATCTATAACCTTACCACTGATGCAAATTATTGCCAGAGATAACATAGTTCAAGATGTATACAAAGTCACATTGTCTGGTGGCAAGGCATTCTACTTTTGGACGTGGTGGCTGAAGTAGTCTTATTATGAAGAAAACCTTGGAGTTATTTTCTTAGAACCCCGTCACATCACTTACATAGCTGGAAGTGCTAGTGGCATAAGCAGGTAAGTATTTAACACAGTCCACAGAACCTGATATTTCATCTGTGATTTCATTTCTGAAATGTTGTAGATCTGAGGAAAAATGTTGGTAGAATATAATGTTGGAGAGATGCTTCTCAGTTTCAGGGATATAATATATGTTATTCATGATGACAACTGTCTCTCTTTATCAGCTTGTTCCATTACAATATCATTATTAATTCTTGAAGCTTTGAATCGCATCTTGTTCCTTTCTGCAACATTGTTGGTTAAAGGATTAATTGATGGTTGTTAATTTAGGTTATTGATGAAAGTATTCTATGTTAAAAATGCAGAAATCTAATTTAGACTTGCATCCATCTAATGTTTCCATGAAGCTGGCTTTTTAAAAATGAATTTGGGATTGTGAAGTGTGGTTGAATATTATCACAGGATTTTTTTGGGTTGATTATGAATGTATGCATATATTTTGTTTCTTGTCTTGAAAGTATTCCTTAAGTTTTTAAGAGATAAAAAATATTTCAAGGTCCCCAAAGAGATTTATATTTCATAAGGGTTTAATGATCAAAAGAATGAGCCTCATGCAAAAATACTCTTCACTTGACTGTAAAAAGTATCTTTTTTACAGTTTAAAGTTTTTAAAAACTATTTTAAACATATGTTTAAATATATTTATGTTGTTCAAACATATAGTAAAAAAATAAAGAGTGTAGATTCAGAAAAGTGAGATACTGAAACAACATTAAACTTTTGATAGCTCATTTTTCCTATTGTACCTAGTCACTAATCACTACTTAAATATTTGTACTTTTTAAAAATATTGGAGATAATTGCTTATTCGTTTAAATTATTTCATCTGATATTTTAAATTGAACTCTTAACTCTTAAAAAATATATTCCAAATGTCTAAACCTGCCTTACTATGTGATGTAGTATATGTAAGAAGATTGGTTAAATTTTATTATATTTTGGTTCATATATATACAGTCAATTTTGTCATATTCTGTGATTTTTGTCTCTCATTCTTATATTGTCAACATGGTTTAATTTTTCTAGTATTGTGGCAAATTCATTCTTACCAATATGGGCATGTTTCCTAGTAAACTGTGATACTTTATTAAAGTTGTCTGCACATTATTCCTAATAAAAATGTTTCAGGTTTCAGTTCCAATGTTATTTTAATTTTTAAAAATGTTTAATGTACTTCCTTCAAATACCTTTGAGATTTTTATTTAACCATCACATGTGATAGAACTTACATTGTTCATTATGGCAGTGGTCCCCAACCTTTTTGTACCAGGGACCAGTTTCACTCAGAAACACTTTTTCAAGGACCGGGGTGGGGGGTGGGAAAGAGTCCGAGATTTGGTGGTTTGCTTGCAGACGTTTCATTACCTGACTAGGTAACATCTGATGTTGTTACCTAGTTGGGTAATAAAACGTCTGCCAGCAAACTCACCAAGTTCAGGGAGCGCCAATGCCTCCTCATTGCAACCCTGAGCGACAGATATTCTCTTCTATTGGGACATTTAAAACGGAGGGTTTCAGCTGCAGATTCAGGAACTGCGCCGGGCTGAGGAGCGCCTTCAAAACTGAGCGCTGGGCGGCCCACGGCTGTCTCCGCGGCTCAGGACAAGTCCCTGCAGGACGGCTGAGAAGCTCCGCCTCTCGGCCCTGCCTCCCTCAGCCTCATCCCTCAGGTGTCTCCCTCCCTCCCTCAGCCTCATCCCTCAGGTGAGAATAATAACTATTCGCCTCTTTTTCTCATCCGAAGCTGCTCCGAAACCACCAGAAATGAAGGCAGGCAGGCAGAACGGAGCACTGGATTGAACCGCGGACGGTGGGGTGGGGGTGAACAGGCGCTTCGGAGGAGCTGCGCAGACAGGAAAAGCCACCCTGCCGGCTTCTTTGAAGCAGTTTCTTCCTGGGCTGGTGGAGGAGCGAGAGAGCGACTGAGAGAGGAACGAGGCGGGAGGAAACCGAAGCCACTGAGCCGGAGAGCAGGACAGGCTTTGGTTGCTTCCTCCCTCCCCTTCTTTCCTTTGTGTCCTTGATCCCTGATCCCAGCAGCATTCACCAAAGGTGAAGAAAGCCGCCATTTTTATTTTATTTTTTATTTTTATTTTCTTTGCGGCCCGGTACAAAATGATCCACGGACCGGTACTGGTCCACGGCCCGATGGTTGGGGACCCCTGCATTATGGCATTTCTAGTATTTGTTATTGTAAGAAAAAAAAATTGACAAGGTTATGTCCACCTATAAAACATTTTAGGTTAATTTTCTCTCAAACTGGTAGCTTGAAATGAATTGTATTGTTTTTTTTCCCATAGGTTTTTCCATTGTTTTACTGCAAATGGTTCTTTGAAGCTTTATATCTACTTTAATATGCAGTTTTTAATTTTAATCTGTACCATATTTAGTAATTGTTTAAAATGCATTTAATCAGAGGATCTTGGCTCCTGCACAAGTGTTTCAAATGCTGTCATCTTTTTCAGAATGTTTCCTTCCCTCTGTAGATCACTTTTTAGTCTTTTAGTAATATGTAGGTACATTAACAATGATATGTTTAATTTGATTTGATTTGACTTTATTAGATTTAATATGGCCACTCATTCCAAAAAATTCTGAGTGACTTACAAAATCCATGAAAAAGTGCAAAACCATTAAATTAATTAAAAATCACACAAATGAATAGCCTGGACTAAAATAACTATAACAAGAAATAGAATACACAATATAAAATAGTAATGTAACCGATCACACCCACATTAGCACAGAATGGGCTGGGAACAGAAGTAGGAACTCTTATATTTGTACTCCTGAGATTCTGAAAATACCAGTCTTAATGGATTTTCAGAGTAGAAAATCCATTAGGAGTAGAGGTACAAGAGTTCCAACTTTCTTTAAGCAATATATACAACAAAACGTTTATCACATTCACTTTTCCAGCGCTGAAGACACTTAATTTAATGGACAATGCCATAGTTTGACAATGGGAAAAGATAGTTAATGGAGAAGGAGAGTGAATTTATGCCTACCTAGATATAATCATACAAGAGCTTGTTGCTCTGTAACATATTCGTAAAGAAGAAAAACATTTATGTACTAATTTTTTCAATTTCTGTGCTTCCCTACTCCAGATTGACTCTGGGTGGCTCGCAATAGAATAACAACAAAAGTTTACAGAATAAATAGACAAGATGGGACCCAGCTGCTGAATGCGAAATATATACACAAAAAAAAAAAAAAAATCACATCCAGCCAGTCTAACCCAATGCCTGGGAAAAGAGCCAAAACTTCAAGGACTTCTGGAATAACATCAGAGTGGGAGCCACATAGCTTTTATGGGGGATTCATTCCAGATATATTCAAACAGAGAATTCTCTCCCATAATGCAAGCCTCTCTCAAGAGAGACAGTACAGTGATAATGACCAAGGACTGGGTGACTATCGAGCTCTGTATTTTTTGTTTTTATGTTTATATACCTTGAACAATTAGCAAGAGGGGGAAATAAATAAACTCACACCAATTGCTTCCTGTTTCTATTACTGCCTGTGAAAATAAAATCCTATGAATTTTAAAATGGTGTTTTCTCACTTTCTGGGAAAAATAAATATATTTCTAAATCTATCTTTTTACCTTGAAATGTCTTTAAACACAATTAAAAAAAGAAAGTAGAGCCATAATAGTAGAGGCAGAATAATTCCACAGTGAAGCTTAAGGATACTGGAATACTGAAAACAGTTTTATTGTGAGCATTATGTAAACAAGGCTATTCCAGTTTGAAGTACTTGATAATTTATAGGCTATGGATAAGATCAGGTAAAACCAACAAATCAATTTTCTGAAGAACGATTCTGTATCATCACTAAGAATCACTGTTTAGCATAACCACATGAAGCAACTTAGGTTGCATTTCTGATTAGACAGATAGAGTTCTATTGCCCTTTTAGAATCATTGGGCTGGAAGGTACCTTCAGTCCAATCCTCTGCCCCAAACAGGACTTCTTGTTCTATTCCATTACAAATTATTATGTCCAGACTTTTCTTGAAAACTAGCAGTGATGGAGCACTGGGAGGGAAGCTGTTCCATTAGTTAATTAATCTCGTCAGGAAAATTATTCTTAGTTCCAGGTTGGAGCTCTCTTTAATGAGTTTACGTTGCTTTTTGTCCCACCCCCAGGTGCCTTTGACTCCCTTTTTTCTATGATAACCTTTCAAATACTGAAAGACCTCTATCATATTACGCCTAGTCCTTCTCTTCATTAAGTTAGACATATCTAGTTCCCTTAACCATTCATCAAATAATTTAGCCTCTAATCCCTTTATCATTATCATATTTCTTGGTCTCGGCATCTTTTTCCTATCATAGTCTATCATAACCCTAACACTCTGTTGATGCAGCGTAGGACTGCATTGGTTTTTTGACAGCTGTAGCACACTGCTGGCTCAAACTTAAGAGGTGGTACACTAGGACAGGGGTCCCCAACCACCGGTCCGTGGACCGGTACCGTCCGCGGAACAACTCCTACCAGGCCGCTGGTTTGCTGGGCGCCGCCATCTTTTTGATGAAAAAGTGCTTCCGGTGAGCTTTTCCGGGTAGAAAGCTCACCGGAAACACGTTTTCATCAAAAAAGATGGCGGCGCCAGCGCTTCCGGTGAGCTTTTCTGCGTAGAAAGCTCACCAGAAGCACGTTTTCATCAAAAAAGATGGCGGCGCCCAGCTGATGCCGGTACCGGGCCGCGGCGTAAAAAAGGTTGGGGATCACTGCACTAGGACATCTAGGTCCCTCTCACAGATACTGTTGATAGAATAGAATATTACCTATAGAATAGAATATCATCTATTCTATACCCATACATTTATTTTTTCCTTCCTAAGTTCTGGATCTTACTTTTCTCATGGCTGAATTGCATCTTGTTGAATAGGACCCAACTCTGATCAACTCTGTTAAGATCCTTCTGAATCTTACGTTTTATCTTCCAAAGTGATGGCATTTCCTCCAGTTTGTTGTCATTTACACATTTGATGAGTTATCCTATTTCTTCATCTAGAACACTTATGAAGATGTTGAGAAATATTGTACCTAAGAGAGAGCCCTGAAGCCACTGCATGCTTTCCTCCCTATACATGTAGTTCCATTATGGACGACCCACTGAGTGTGGTTAGCCAGTTGTAAATCCATCTGGTGATGGTACTATCTATCCCTTGTTCTATCTTAGCAAGAAGTAGGCTGTAGTTTACTTTGTCAAATGCTTTAATGAAATACAAGCAAATTATATCCATAGCATTAAGTAGATCCTTCTATCTGGAATCTAACACAAATGCAGGACCATATTTCCTCTTAATAGTGTTAATTGGCTGCTGTTATTCAATTACTTGTTTTTAGAAGATTTTTTTCTTATATACTTTCTTTTCCAGTTTGGGCCAGTTCTGGAAACACAGCCAAACAGACTATCTGTAAAAGAATCTGGCAACTCTTCAATAAGCAGTAAGAAAAATCCTAATGAGAATATTTTCTCTGGTCATGATATTCCAGGGTGCAGCCCAGAGATTCCTTTTCAATAATCCCTTAAGCTCTGGAAAAGTTCATATTCAGACAATGTGGCTCAGACCCATATCTAATTGAAACTGTCCAAGGAAGTTGTTTTCAATTCTTTCAGAATCAAGAGAGTATGTATCAAAAGTTATTCAATATTTTCCTTCTGAACTAGAAATAGAACATTTTAAAAAGCATCAAGGAAAATGCTGACATTTAGCAAAATCTTAGCTTAGCAATCATAGGATAATAAAATTGCCAAAGGACAATATGTGGAATTTTTTATGATATTACTAATCATATCCTCTCTTTCTTCTTTTGAAAATCCCATTGTGGAAGGAAAACTCATTGGTTTTTTTTTTTTTTCAAGCAGCTGTTTCAAACAACAGTTCTTTCAAGGCTATGTGTTCAGGTCATGACATCATATCCGTTTAGCAACAGCTGCAAATGACAGTTTTGTAACATTGAAGAAGGAAAGAAAACTCCACAGGGAATGTAACAGAACATATTTCATATATAGCAATATTAAAATCAATCAATCAATCAGTCAATCAATCAATCAATCAACATTCTCAGAGATGGGAAATGACCTGTTTCTCTCTTGGACTTTGGGTATGAGGTATTTTTTTTGATATTAACAAATGTCTTAGAAAAGCAGCAACAAAACCATACCATCTGCTAAGGGGGTGGGAAACCCTTTCTTAAGATATTTCTGTTGGACTGTTTGGTTTTTCAGTTTTTTATCACTGTTTATAGATAATGCATCAAATATGCTTTATTATGATAGAAGTGTTTCTTTCTATACCTGAAGAAAGAAGATATATGCATACTTTTGGCAAAAATTAAAAAGGGTACTAGAATGCTGACTTCAGAAAGTTAAAGGACCAGATGGACTTGAAACAATAGTTCTTCTGTTCCTCAACCCATGAATCCATGGAACAATATTACTTGACTGTAGAAAACATCAAGGATATTTGGGAACAATGTAGCCAGAAATTATTCTTACAATTGTCTGCCAGTACAAAACTTATCCACTTCCTTGAAATCCATAATATGAAATAATTCTAGATAGCATCATAATACTCAGCCTGTCATTTCTAGCAAATAAAACAATAATAGAACAATTTTACTGTTAAAATATTTTTAAGTATCACAGCAGCTTGATGGCAGATTTTGTCCAGGCTCTAAAAGGGAATGGATCAGAGGTGGTATTCAGCAGGTTCTGACCAGTTCTGGAGAACTGGTAGTGGAAATTTTGAGTCATTCGGAGAACCAGTAATTGTCACCTCTACCTGGCCCCACCCGAGTCCCAGCTGATTGGCTGGGTCTTCTTTCTTTCTTTTTTTAAAGTTTTTATTGATTTTAACGACAAACAAAAACACAAAAAACATAATATAAAAAACATCATCATTCTTCATATATTTACAGACAGTGTATTGGTTGGTTTACCACTCCTTTTTGTGCATCCATTTCATAGTCATCATAATAATTATGTTACATAATAACTCATATTATCAATCAACAATTATACATCCTAATATCATTATTAAACAATCATTTGACTATAATTTTACTAATTCATACTTAAGCGAGATAACTGTAATTTAGTTACTTTATTTTATAACAAATCATAAAATCATACCAAGTCTATCTTAATAAAATATTCTAAAAGTGTTATCAAGACCAAGAAAAAATGTATATTCGTTATTTCCTAAATTTCTAACTATTCTATTATTATATTGTATTATCTAACCATTGATAAAAAAGATCCCAAACTTCATAAAATTGTTTATCTTCTTGTTCTCTAATTTCAAATGTCAATCTACTCATTTCAGCACATTCCAATATTTTCTTAATGATTTCTTCCTCTAACGGTATTTTCTCACTCTTCCAATTTTTAGCAAATACAATTCTCGCTGCTGTTAATACATTTACAATCAAATACGTTAAGTTTTTATTATATGTATCAGGTAAGATTCCCAATAAAAAAATATCTGGCTTCAAATCTATATGTTTCTTTGTCATTTTTTCCAACCATATGCGAATTCTAGTCCAGTATTTCCTGGCCTCCTCACAAGTCCACCACATATGGTAATATGAACCAGGAATCTGATGACATTTCCAGCACTTTTCAGATTTGTTCTTGAACATTCTTGCTATTCTTGTCGGAGGAAAATGCCACCTGTAAAACATCTTATACAAATTTTCTTTATATGCTGTTGACATTGTCATTTTATAATTTTGAGACCACAACTTTTGCCATTTCTCTAAGTCAATCCCATATCCAAAATTCTTCCCCCAAGCAATCATCATTTCTTTAACTTGTTCATCCTCCAATTTAATTTCCAACAAATAATTATATAATTTTTTAATCACTTTTTCATCAGTACCTGTCAAAATCTTATCTAAATCAGTCATTTTGTTATAAAATCCTTCCATTTTGGAATCTTTAAGATACCTTGAATGTATTTGCGCATATGAAAACCAATTCATCTTTATACCTTGTTCTTCTAAATTTTGCATCGTTTTAAGTTCACCCTTTTCATCTAGTAATTCCCCATATCTAACTGTTTGTTCCTTCTTATAAATTATAGGATAAGAAAAGGCTTCAATAGTTGATAACCAAACTGGAATTTTCAAATAACATTGTTTCTTAATTTTCTCCCAATTCAACCATAACGATTCCGTATATAATGCCTTCTAAAATAACCCTGTGATTTAGTTCCCTTATACCATAGAAAAGCATGCCAACCCAATAGTAAATCATGTCCTTCTAATGCCAGCAATCTAGTCTTTCTTAACGTTATCCATTCTTTAGCCCACATTAAATATGCAGCTTGATAATACAACTCCCAATTAGGAAGGCCAAATCCTCCTCTAGTTCTAGCATCCTGTAAAAGTTTTAATTTTATTCTCGCTTTCTTACCTTGCCATATATACTTCAACACAATTTTATTTAATTCTTCAAAATAGTCTTTACCTAACCTAATTGGTATTGTTTGAAACAAATATAACATTCTAGGTAAAATATTCATCTTAATTGTTGAAATTCTACCTATCAGTGACAATTGTAAGTTTTCCCATTTTTTCAGATCAGATGCTATCTGCTGCTTAAGTTTAATATAGTTATTCTCTTTCAGTGTAGTACATCTTGACGTCAAATATATCCCCAAATATTTAACTTTATTCGTAACTTGAATTTTCAATAGGTCTGTCAGCTCTTCTCTTTGTCTTAATAACATGTTCTTTGTCAAAATCTTTGTTTTGTCTTTATTTATTTTCAAGCCAGCCAAAATTACCATACATCTCTATCTTTTCGAATAATTTTAAAGCTGTCTCAAGAGGATCTTCCAGAATAAAGACCAAGTCATCTGCAAAGGCTTGCAATTTAAATTCCTCCTTTTTAACTTGGGGTGGGGAGGGAATGGGGATTTTGCAGTATCCTTCCCCTGCCACACCCACCAAACCACGCCATGCCCACCAAACCATGCCCACAGAAGCGGTAGTAAAATATTTTGAATCCCACCACTGGAATGAATCACTTGAAACAAGGCTGGTGGGACATTGTCTGCAGGGCAATAAGGGCAGAGATGTAAGAACACTTCATTAATTATATTGCAATGGTATAGGTTCAGATAATGATCTCATATCCATGTATCCCCAAGTTCATCTGCAGATTTTCTCCATCAATGTGCTAAAGCATCACTTCTGTATTTAATCAATACATATTTTTGCATCAGTAAATTCATTTATTTCAAAATTGGTGTCTCTGTATTCATCGTATACCAACCTAAACTGTTCTTTTTACCGTAATTTTAATTCAATTACATTTTAATTTCATTCAAGTTTCTTTGAGTCATTAGCTAGATAGCAATCTCCTTGGCAAAAGATTTTATTTTAGTCATTGCAGCAATATAATTCTCATATTTAAATATTTTTAAAACAAAGACAACCATTCTGAAACACTTGTCATATTTTTGAAGATCAAATCAAAAGAACAAATTAACAAATTATCAAGAAAATTTCAATACACTTTCTATCTGAAAATCTCTTTGGCTTCTCTTGTTTGTCAATTTCATAGACAATGCAAATTCCTAAGAAAGTCTCCTATGTAAGCAATCTATGGAAGAGTCAGCTCATAATGTAAATGTATCAGGCAGCCTTTTCCCACTGTTTCTTCTTCCTTTACAGAAGCATTTAAGAATAACAAGGGTCTCCTATGACAATAGGAATAATTTAGGAGATAGATCTTTCATGATTTATTCTGGTCAACACAGGCCTCATACGTTTTAATTAGGGTGAAACTGAGCCCCATTCTTTCCTGAGCCCCATAGTATCTTCCTTTATTGTCTGTTGAAGGATTAATGCAAGAACTTGCACAGCACTTCTCTGTGGCAATATTTTCTCAAGCCCTTTTAATGGGTAATCAGCCTCTAGGGATGTATCTATTGCACTTACTGTATCTCTACTCGCTTTTGACTCAGTGTTGTCATTTGGCTTTACCTAAGGTTTCAACTTTGTTTTTCCCCCAAGTTTTTTATTTTTTACAACATATCAATGTGTGAACAGTGTGGCACCTGAGTGTCATACATTTTGATAAAATAAAATGGTATTAATCATATTTGTTTCATTTAACAAACTTATATAATTCTAGTAATAATACACATATTTTTATTACTTTATAATATTTCATTATTTAGTAATTCAATATTTCAATGTGTCATTTTTATGCCAATCACCTTATTCCAAGTGATTGATTTTAATACAAATAGAATATTATTAATCATATTTATTACATTTAGCAAACTAATATAATTCTAATAATAATACAAACATTTATGTTAATTTATGTTAAATTAAAATATTCTATTATTTGCTTGTTCAATTTATAATCTTTCATTATTTGGTTATTCAATTTTCAATATGATAGTTTATGTCAATCACCATATTCTGCATGTCATACATTTTGATACAAATAAAGAATTTTTAATCATATTTGTTACATTTGCAAACATACACATATTCATATTGGATTATAATCTTTCATTATTTATTTAATCAATAGTTCAATATATTATTTTTATACAGTCATCATATTATTTAAGTATACTTAGTAATACCCTCTTTCAAGTTCTAATTTCCCCTCTTAATGTTACTTCTCATTATATAAAAATGCGTATTTTATTAACCCCCCTCTCTCTAGTTTCCATCCCAATTCTAACTTTGATTATGCCACTACTGTATTTAAACATATTCCCTTTCTAGCCATCATCTCTTGACTGCTTTAAAACTTTAATTGTTTGTTTCTTAGCTTGCCTCCCATATTCCTCTCTTGAATCTTTATTTCTGTCTGCTTCCACATCTTGGCTACACATTTTAAACATTTCTCCCTTCTCGTCTTTCTCTGTTGTCCAGTTTTCAAAGTATCTACTCTTGCCTCTATCTCTCTCCCATAAGAATCTTCCTGGTTCTCCATTTTTTTTATTTCCTTGGAATACTTTCCCCTTGGCTTTTTGTCATCAATCCTTATTATTTTTGTTATTCTCTCCTCATCATCTTATTTTAATTGTTTTGTCTGTTCCATTTTTTCATCTACTCTTTTAGTTGGCTCCTCCCCTTCCTGGGCATCTTGTCATTTGTGTTATATTTTGTCATTTGTGTTATATTTCCCAGCATTCCATCTATGCTCTGTATTCGGTTCATAATTTCCTTAAAATGTCTTGTCAATGTCTCCCTTGTACTTTGAATTGCCGATGCCATCTCTTCCCAAATTCCACTCCTTTCTCCTTGATGAAGCATCTAATTAAATTTTATTGGGTCCCTCTTTTGTCCAAAAATCCAAAGATCATATATTCAAACCTATAGTTACTTCTCAAAAAATTCAATATTCTTAATTCTTTGTATCCCAAAATTGATCCAGCTGTTCCTCTGGATAGTCCCATAAGTTTTCCAAAACCTCCTTAGGTCCCTCTATTAATTCAGTCTTGTATTTTAATCTTTAGGAGTCCTTTTAATGATAATGTCTTTCTTATTATCATATTTAAATCCCTAGTAATCAAATATTTCCAAGATTTGGAGAGAATGTTATTTTTCCTTTCATCAGCAGGTGGCACTCTTACATTGGATTTCAATATTAACCAGTTTTTCCATTTTCCCACAATGTAAAAATAACAATTTTTCAGATAATTACATCATTTCAAAATGCCTATCCAAAGCAGTGCCTGTCCAATTTGAAAGTCCAATTTTCTGTATTTTAATGATTTTTTGCCTTTAACCTTTTTCCTTCCATTTTAAAATTTCCTCAAAGTGCTAGGTCGCTGCTACTTTTAAAAATAGTTGTGAGCCTCTCTTTTTCAGGATTTTTTTTGGAGTTAAAAATTTGAATAAAAAGAATTCTTCTCATTCAGTTCACACACTGTTCACTAAAGTCTGCTCCTGCACTGTGCTTATATGGTCATTGGCTGTCCCAGTTTCATGGCAGCAATCTTAGACTGCCTCTTTTCCTTGTTGTGACATAGAGGGAAAAAGGCCCCCGGGCTCAGCAGGAGAGTTGCAATCTCTTCTACGACCTCTCAGAGTGCCCCTCCTTAGCTTTGCCACCCCTACAAGATGGCTTTGGATTCCTTTCGAAGCCCACAAATGGGAGAAGCCATCAAAGGAATGGAGAGCTCCGTTTCCCTGTGACTGGTCACGTTGCGACGTTGGCCGGAAGTGCAGTTTCAACTTTGTTTAATGCTATTATTAACATGCATGTGGTTAAGACCAGCGGTGCTCACAATATCATGAATAAGGCTTATTTGTATGGGTTCTTTCAATGCCCTCCTGAATAAATAATTGCATTAACCCAGCAATTTTTTAAAAATAGTGTCATGTAAGTCTATAGTTTGTAGGAAAAGGTAGATGAAGATACCAATTCAAAGAGCAAAAAACAGATTGATATGAGTGGGAATTTCATGGTGGGGAGAACATTACCCTTACAGCACAAGTCTATGTTTATCTATTCAGAAGTTAGTTCTAATGACTTAATAATTTATTCCAGAATAAATTAGTCTAAAGTTAGTTTTTCATTTACTCTGTTTGTTCTTGTCAGAACAATCACAATTAAAATAACATACTATATCACATCAAATTTAAAATATAAAATACAAGATTAATATATGTACAAATAAACAAATCTTGCCCAGAAACTAGCAACATTAATTGCATTCTGTCAAACTGTCTTGAGGTCCTCAACTGTACACTGTTTGAGGCACAAAGGGCAGGTATACAAATGTGTTGTCTGTGTGTCAGCACAATCACAAACAGCAGAAGCAACTAGATAGCTCCATTTGTTCAGAATGTCTCCAGGTCTTGTTGTATTCATATGCAATCTGTTCAGCAATTTCCATATTTCCCAGTTTTCATTAGACCCAGTTGCCACTGATTTCATCCAGTGTTAGTTCTTTGTAGCTTTCCATAGATAAACCCTTCAAAGACTTTTGGTGACCTAAGGAAGATTTTTCTGGATTTTAATTTCTGCTGAGCTGCTTATAGGCCATGGAGAGGGTATGTCTAGATATTGATGAATTGAGTAGTTTTCTGAAGACTTCTTCTCTGTGAACAGCATGCAGAGCAATGCTGGATAGGTGGCAGACCTTATCTAGAGGGATAGGTTTAAGACATCTGGTAATAATTCTGCTACTTCATTCAGAGCAACATCTACTTTCCCAGCATGTATTGCCATGAAACAAAGAGTTCGGGTTGTTGTCTTAAGAACCCTTGGTTTGGCTACCTAGGTAGAACTCATTAATTTCCTGAGGATGTTATTTCATCCATTAACCTTCATTAACCTTCAGTTTAGTGTTGGTACAGTGCTGATTATATGTTAGGGCCCTATATAAAGTGACCCCTAAATATTTAGGCCCACAGCAATATTCCCTTCCTGTATAATATGCAGCTTCCTAGAAGTCTGCTTATTGAAAGATGGAAGGAACATTCCTGAGTTTTTACTGGATTCGTAAATTCAGTAAACTTAATTTATTGTGATAGCTTAACTGGTTATAGCTCCACCAGGACTTCAGTTAAATGTTCAACCTCCTCAAATATTTTTCCCTCTACAGCTATTGCTTGATTGTCAGCATACATATAGTTGTTAATATCTTCAGGGAGTAGCTGATTGTTGGTGTGTGTGTGTGTGTGTGTGTGTGTGTGTATGTATGTATATATATATATATATATATATATATATATATATATATATATATATATATATATATATATATATATATATATGTGTGTGTGTGTGTGTGTGTATGTGTATATATATATTTGTTTTCTGAGGTTCTCGCGGGAATTTGTATGTGGATCTTTGGTTATTCGGGTTTTCTCCCGCGTAAGATTGGAAGTATCTAGGCAACGTTTCGATGAAGTCTCATTCACTCTGAGAAGCACAGAGCTGAAGACAGAAGCCTGAAGATGATGAATGAGACTTCATCGAAACGTTGCCTAGATACTTCCAATCTTACGCGGGAGAAAACCCGAATAACCAAAGATCCATATATAGTTTTTCTTTTTTCCCATCACCATTTCTTTGTTTTATTGGTTGTTTTGGTGGTTATGCTTGAGGTTAGGTCCTAATGATCCTAAAGATTAGTCACCCCTTCTTTCAGTTTTAATTTAAAGCTTTTCAGATAAACTGAGCCAGTTATTTTCAAACTTGGTAAATTGTGGGGTCCCAAGGAAGGGTAGTGGTTCTGATGGAGGAGTTTACCATGGACTTTGGACTGTTCATTCACTTTTGGTTCCCATCTTTCACTGATTACTCACCTGTGGCTTCAATACCTGTAACTATAAATCTGACATTAACACCAGGGAAAATTCTGGAAAAGATAATCAATGGATCCAAGCAATGGATCTGCAAAAACATGCAAAAACAAGAAAAACTATTATTAGAAGCCAACATGGATTTTTCAAAAATAGGTGATACCAGACAAACCTTATTGCACTCTTCAACAAAGTGACTAAATTAGTGAATCAGGGAAATACTGTGGACATAGTTTATTTAGATTTCAGTAAGACATATGGCAGAGTAAACAACAACCAACTTCTTTATAAGAGAAAAATGTAGGATAGACTAGGAGTCACCAACCTTTCGGACCTCAGGGAGCACTAAATTCATAATTTTAAATCCCTCGGACTACTAATATGAATCACTGAAGCACCTGGACTCCCAATGACAGGATGGGGTCCTTCAGGCACTTAGCTTGACCACCTGTTTCTGCATCCTTAAACACTCAAAGAACCATTTGGACCGGTTTCCCAAACAAAACACCAGGAGCCACAAAACTCACTCTCACCCAGTCACATGACCTCCCCAGTCACACCTCCCCAGGTTTTGCTGGTCCTGGTGTTTTCTTTTCTATGGGAAATAGCTCTCTCTTTCTCTCTCTTCCCCCCCTTATTCTGATTCCCCGGCGCTCTCTGGGTCTCATAGGCACTTCTTTGGCCTTTGTTGATGCTGGATGCATTTTGATTGTTCGAGGAGGTGTACAACCTGCTCTCCACCACAAGACACTCGGCTGACCTAGCTGTGGCTAATGCTCCGCTTCATAATGGGCTCTAGGAGGAGGAGGGGATGCTGTCTCCCCCATTATGAAACACACTATATTTAACTGTGCTGCACAAGGTGCTGAGAGAGCAGTGGGCAGGCCATGGAGGCACCAACAACAGTGGCAGAGAGAAACAGCTGGCCTGGGCCAGTGCCTCAGGGTGGGGAGGAAGTTGCACATCTCCCCGAGCGACAGAGGTGTGTGCAGCACCCCAAAGGGCTGGAAAAAGTACCTGTGAGACCCAGCAAGAGATGAAGCAAGTGCAGGGGCGCTTCATTATCTGTACTCTGTGATGGGGTGGAAGTGAAGATTTTGCATTATCTTTGCTCTTGGATAGGGTGGAAGTGAGGATTTTGCATTATGATTGCTTATAAGTAAGAACCAGTAAAAGAGGAATGGAAAAATCCCTCTCTGTAGATCAGCGCTTTTCAGTCTTGGCAAGTTTAAGATGGGTGAACTACATACTGCCTTGGGAATTCTGAGAATTGAAGTCCAATTTTGGTTGGCCATGCCCACCCAGTCATGTCCAAAGAACTGGTAGTAAATTTTTTTGAATCCCACCACTGGTATGGGCGCACATTTGTGACAGTGTATATCTGTGTGGGTATGTATATGAATACACACACAATATATGTACATATACATATACATATACATATATATGGTATTTAGGTTTCTTCGGGTATTTTCCCACGTCTTAGTATTTGTGCTTTTATTATAGCAACGTTTCGGCAGAATCTCATCTGCCATCCTCAGGCTTGTGTATTGGGTTCTTTGTAATCTTTTTAATTAATTATGCTTCCCACTCAATACTATGTGTGGATAGTAAATGATCATTCATATTAAAATAGAGGTTAATTTGACAAAAAGTTTTGCTTTTAAAATTGCTGTCTTTTATCCAGAGAGTATTCAAAATTAAAATATACTTTATTTTAGGGAAAATGAAACACTAAATATTGAATAAACAAGCTTTCATTTTAGCTTCTGTAACTCTGTCGCTTTCAGAAAGAATATGGTGGAGTGAATGGCCCATATCCATAACAAATTTCAGAAAGAAAATAAGAGGGTTGGTGAAATTGAAACTATGAAAAAATGTTGAAATGGATTTCTTGGTGACCTTACTCAGCCCCTTTGAGTATTCCATTTATTTATTTATTTATTTGTTTGTTTGTTTATTTGTTTATTTATTTTGTCAATTGCTTACAAGATAATAGGTATAAGTAAAAACATAGTTATGAATACATGGATACATATAAGAAAAATAAAAAATAAAAGAAACAATAGGACAGGGATGGTAGGCACGTTGGTGTGCTTATGCACGCCCCCTACAGACCTCTTAGGAAAGGAGTGAGGTCAATAGTAGACAGTCTAAGGTTAAAGTTTTTGGGGTTTGGGGAAGAAACCACAGCGTCAGGTAGAATATTCCAGACATTAACCACTCTATTGCTAAAGTCGTATTTCCTGCAATCAAATTTGGTGCGATTGACCTTGCGTTTGTATCTATTGTTTGCTCTTGTGTTATCATCACATTGTGTTATCTTCTGTTATCACACTGTATTATCTTGTGTTATCATCTTGAGCAATATCATCAGTATGGAAGTTGTATTTCCTTCAATCAAGTTTGGTGCGGTTTACCTTGAGTTTGTATCTATTGTTTGCTCTAGTATTGTTATGGTTGAAGCTGAAGTATTCACTGACAGGTAGGACATTGCAATGTATGATTTTATATACTGTACTTAGATCGGACCGAAGGCAGTGTGGTTCTAGGTTTTCTAGGTCTAGAATTTCAAGTCTGGTGGCATAAGGTATTCTGCAATGAGTAGAGGAGTGGAGAACTCTTCTTGTGGAATATTTCTGGACTTTCTCAACCGTGTTAATATCAGATACATAATGTTCCAGACTGATGAGCTATTGGTCTAGCAAATGTTTTGTATGCTCTAGTTAGTAGTGTAATATTACCAGAGAAAAAGCTACGTAAGATTAGGTTAACAACTCTTAATGCCTTTTTGGCTATGTAGTTACAGTGGGCTCTAGCACTTAGATCATTAGAGATGAGTACTCCAAGATCCTTGACAGAGTTTGGATCATCAACAAGGTCTTGACTATTCATCCTTTATTTTATTTTCTGATTTTTTTGCCAATATGTAGGACAGAGCATTTATTTGTTGAGATTTGAAGTTGCCATTTGTTTGACCATTCTGATACATAGTCGAAGTCTTTTTGAAGGGTAGCAGTATTGTCAGTGCTGTTGAATAGCTTTACATCATCAGAGAAGAGAATGCAGTTGCTCTTGATATGATCACAGAGGTCATTTATATAAAGTATGAAAAGAATTGGTCCTAGAACGTTGCCTTGGGGGACACCACTATTGACAGGTACAGAATTTGATAGGACGCTCCCAATTTTGATCATTTGTTGTCTGTTTGACAGGAATGCTTCTATCCAGTTATGCAGGTGTCCAGAGATACTGTAAGATTTTAGTTTTAGGAGTAGTTTGTTGTGTACCACTGAATCAAAGGCTTTACAGAAGTCTATGTAGATTGCGTCTATTGCTTTGCCCTGATCGAGTTATGTAGTCCATATGTTTTTGCAGTGTAAGAGCTGCATACATGATAGTTTTTTTCCTGAAACAAAATTGTTTATTCGAGAATAGGTTGTTTGTCTCTAAGTGGAGGATGATAGATTGGTTAATAATTGATTCCATGACTTTACAGGTGATGCAGAATAAAGAGATTGGTCTGTAATTTTTAACTAGGCTGGGGTCTCCCTTTTTGAAGATGGGGATGACCGTGGCTTGTGACCATAGTTTTGGCAAGGAGCTGGTCCTGAACGATTTTTCAAAGATTATGCTTAGAGGTTCTGCTATGGCACTGGATAGTTTTTTTTTAAGAAGTAGGCACATATTCTGTCCAGTCCAATAGATAGAGATGGTTTTAGATTGCGTAGTGCTTTTTCAACATTGTCTTCTGTAAAATCGATATGTATTAGGTCATTGTAGTTGTCTGTGGTTTGACTAGGGAATACTGGGCATGATCCATTGCTGTTTACAAATACTGAGCCAAAGAAAGTGTTAAAGAGGTTGGCTTTAATAGTGTCGTCATTGCAGTCTTTACCATTAGGTCCTTTCAATATGATTTAAATCATATTACCTCTCAAATGGCAAGGATTTAAGTTTTAATGCAGTTCAAGCTCTAGTGGCTTTTTTTCTGCTTTCTATGGAGAAAGGAGATTTGAGTTGCAATATAGCATAATGGAAAGCGGAAACAGCAGAATCAAGGTAGGCGCATGAACATCAATGGCTGTTTTTGATAGGATTTTTACACTTTGACCTTGCTGGTTATATTCTATATAAGAATCTTCTTGCAATTCATGTTTCAAAGGAACTAGCTTTTTATCAATACATCAACATTTTTTCTTCTTTTTGGTGGCAGCAAAGGGGTGTTTAGGCCTTTGTCTACTCTGTCAATGTATTTAGATGATTTAATAAAAACTGCTTCAAAATTTATTGCTTGAATATTGTAGCTGTAAAAGTATAGAAACTAAGAGATTTACAGCAATAGATTTTTGCATTTACTACATGGAATGAAATCTTTTTTGAAGAGCCAACTAATGTAAATAATGACAAATCTTGAGTGTTTCTGTAGAAGTTTGATATTCAGCTTTTTAAACATTGAAGAGTATAATTACATACTGTTATATTCAAGGCATCTTAAGCAGAAGATTGATCTTTCAATTTTAAACTTAAAAGTCTGAATAAAAGCTTCTTAAGATAATTATTTAAAATTAAAAAGTATGATTTCAGGAAATGTTACTTACATGACTCAGGAGGGAAAAAAACCATTGTTTTGCTTTCATGGACTTATTTATATTTAAATATTGTGGTTTCTATAATAGCCACACACAAAAAAAGAACCCCAACAGCATTGCTATATGGGCATCACAAAGCAGCTGCTGAGTCCAGAATTCATTTTGCATTTGTTTGACAGAATATTTTTCCTTTCCCTTTGTGTGGTTGGATAAATATACACTGCTCAAAAAAAAATAAAGGGAACACTTAAACAACACAATGTAACTCCAAGTCAAGCACACTTCTGTGAAATCAAACTGTCCACTTAGGTAGCAACACTGATTGACAATCAATTTCACATGCTGTTGTGCAAATGGAATAGACAAGAGGTGGAAAGCATAGGCAGTTAGCAAGACATCCCCAATAAAGGAGTGGTTCTGCAGGTGCTGACCACAGACCACTTCTCAGTTCCTATGCTTTCTGGCTGATGGTTTGGTCACTTTTGAATGCTGGTGGTGCTTTCACTCTAGTGGTAGCATGGGACGGAGTCTAAAACCCACACAAGTGGCTCAGGTAGTGCAGTTCATCCAGGATGGCACATCAATGCGAGCTGTGGCAAGAAGGTTTGCTGTGTCTGTCAGCGTAGTGTCCAGAGCATGGAGGCGCTACCAGGAGACAGGCCAGTACATCAGGAGACGTGGAGGAGGCCGTAGGAGGGCAACAACCCAGCATCAGGATCGCTACCTCCACCTTTGTGCAAGGAGGGACAGGAGGAGCACTGCCAGAGCCCTGCAAAATGACCTCCAGCGGGCCACAAATGTGCATGTGGCTGCTCAAATGGTCAGAAACAGACTCCATGAGGGTGGTATGAGAGCCCGACGTCCACAGGTGGGGGTTGTGCTTACAACCCAACACAGTGCAGGACGTTTGGCATTTGCCAGAGAACACCAAGATTGGCAAATTCGCCACTGGTGCCCTGTGCTCTTCACAGATGAAAGCAGGTTCACACTGAGCACATGTGACAGACATGACAGAGTCTAGAGACACCGTGGAGAATGTTCTGCTGCCTGCAACATCCTCCAGCATGACCGTTTTGGCAGTGGGTCAGTAATGGTGTGGGGTGGCATTTCTTTAGTGGGCCATACAGACCTCCATGTGCTCACCAGAGGTAGCCTGACTGCCATTAGGTACCGAGATGAGATCCTCAGACCCCTTGTGAGACCATATGCTGGTGCGGTTGGCCCTGGGTTCCTCCTAATGCAAGACAATGCTAGACCTCACGTGGCTGGAGTGTGTCAGCAGTTCCTGCAAGATGAAGGCATTGATGCTATGGACTGGTCCACCCATTCCCCAGACCTGAATCCAATTGAGCACATCTGGACATCATGTCTCGCTCAACCCACCGACGCCACGTTGCACCATAGACTGTCCAGGAATTGGGGGATGCTTTAGTCCAGGTGTGGGAGGAGATCCCTCAGGAGACCATCCGCCACCTTATCGGGAGCATGCCCAGGCATTGTAGGGAGGTCTGGTTTGCTTGCTCTACTTTGGGACAAGATAAAACAACTTACAACTTGGAGAGCTGAAACTGAAACCACTTACAAAAATGACAAACTCTTGAAGAAACTAAAGAAATTAGAACATGACAAGAAAGCCCCCAACAACTCACAACAACACCTGAAACAATTAGTATATAACATTTCCAACAGAGAACTCACCAAAACAGAAACAAATGTCCTAACCAAAGGATTCAATTATGCTATAGCACCCCAAAAAATCCCCACAGAATCCATCATATGTGCAGTAGAATCCAGCCTAACTAAATTAAATACAGATGAAGCTGATAGAATAAGACACCAAGTTACTAACATCCTATGCACAAGCAAACCACCCAAAAGCAACTTGCACAAAGAAGAACTAAAAGCACTGCAAGCCCTAAAAAAGGATAGCAGCATAATCATACTTCCAGCAGACAAAGGGAATGCCACAGTAGTAATGGATAGAAAAGACTACGAAACAAAATTGACAGACCTACTCCAAGACTCCACATACAAACCCATAAACACGGACCCAACCACATATCTGGAAAAATTAACCAAGAAGAAAATTATAACCAGCCACATGAGCAAAGAGATCCAACAGACAATCATCCCAAGAGAAAATCTTCCAGATGCCCCAAACTATACGGCCTCCCAAAAATACACAAAGAAGGCATACCTCTCAGACCCATAGTCAGCTCCAGAGGAGCACCACTACAAAGCCTAGCTAAACACTTAGCAAAACAGCTACAGCCCCATGCTGAAACAGCAGCTTCACATGTACAAAACTCATACCACTTCTTGGAAATGATCAAAGATCTACACGTCGAACAAGAAGATCTGCTTGTAAGTTTCGACGTGGTTTCACTATTCACTCAAGTCCCAATAAAAGAAACTCTTGAAATCATCAAAAATAAATACCAACCAGCTAAACACCTCATGGAACTAACAGAACACTGCTTAACCAACACATATTTCATATACAAAGGACAAAGATACAAGCAAATTGAAGGAGCCCCTATGCGATCACCACTGTCACTCGTCATTGCAAACCTGTTCATGGAAGAATTTGAATCCAGAGCCCTGGCTAATGCCACCCACAAACCCAAACTATGGTTAAGATACATCGATGACACATTTGTGATTTGGCCCCATGGAAAAGAAAACCTCAACAATTTCCTAACACACCTAAACAGCACACACCCCAAAATCAAGTTCATCATGGAAACGGAAACAAACAAACAACTACCATTCCTAGATGTACTAATCTACAAAAAAACAGATGGCACACTAGGACACACCATATACCAGAAGAAAACACACACCAACCGCTACCTCAACGCCCAATCCCACCACCACCCAGCACAGATAAACTCCGTGGCCACAACACTAATTGCTAGAGCCAAACGCCTGGCAGACAAGACACACATAAAGACTGAACTATGCACCCTGACTAAAGTACTGACAGCCAACGGCTTCCACAAAAGCAAAATCACCGGTTTGATCCACAAAAACACACTGAGACATAATGGAGACCTAGAAGATGAACAGACCTATGGAACAGCTGTCCTGCCCTACATAAGAGGCACTACAGAGAAAATCAGCAAGATACTACATGGGCATCATATCAAGACTATCAGAGAAGCCACAGAGATTGAAAAAAGACCTAAAAGCATGAATAGAAGAGATGATTCCACCAGACTGTCAATTATTTGGAAGCCTGCACTCACAAACAAAAAAATCTCCACACCACAAGCCAGGCAAACACCTGGGCACAAACAGATCCCCCCGATACCTCCAGCTCAAACACATCCCAACCAGGCACCCAGATGAAACCTAGCTTCCTAACAAATGATAGCCGTCCATTTACTCGGAGCCAAGCTGCTCTAAAAGCCTCCAATACAGGAACACAATGTTGCCAGCCAATCAAGACACACAAAAAAGTCACAAAACAGACAGAAGATATTAGAAACACCAATCAAGCAGAACACAGCAAACTCCAAGACCAATAAACACAGTCCAAGACTCCCAACCAATCAGGATGAAGACAAAACCATTCTGGCACAGCAGTAGGCTAGCCCCAAATTTAAAACTGAAACAACTGCAAAAGTCTGACTCACAGACGAACACAATACAGAAGCCTGATGATGGCAGATGAGATTCTGTCGAAACGTTGCTACAACTTTAAAAGCACAACTATAATGACGTGGGAAAATACCCGAACAAAGCTGAATACCATACATGTAAGTACCCGCAAAAAGTTAAGAAAACACACACACACACACACACACACACACACACACACACACATGGATCTTTGGTTATTCGGGTTTTCTCCCGCGTAAGATTGGAAGTATCTAGGCGACGTTTCGATGAAGTCTCATTCATCATCTTCAGGCTTGTGTCTTCAGCTTTGTGCTTCTCAGGGTAATGTGAGCTTGCAGCTGCTTCTTCCCTTTAACTGCTAGTGGGGGTGTGACTTGATTGGCTGGGGTGTTGGCTTTGTTCTGATTGGGTGGGGGTGTGTTCTCATTGGTTGGGGGTTTGGCTGTGTTCTGATTGGCTGGGGGTTGGCTGTGTTCTGATTGGCTGGGGGTGTGTTCTGTTCAGGTAGGGGCTTGGTTGTGCTCAGGTTAGTCTTTGTTGCTGGGGATTTGAGCTGGTGAGCTGTGATCCTGCTGTTTGGCTTCGCGTTCGTGGTCATGCCGCATCTTCATGGTGGGTGTCAGTTTGCTTCATGTATGGCTTGGAGGGGTTTGAAGCTGGTAGTGATGCAGCTGCAGTGCGGCTTCTGGTCCGTGGTCGTGTCTCATCTTCTGTGTGGGTGTGAGTCTGCTTTCTACATGGAAGTGTGGTGGTAGCATCTTGTGTGGCCCTCGTGGGTGTGGGTCTGGTGTCATTCTTCATGTTAGGTACTCGTCTGTTCGTGAGGGCGGGTTTCCAAATGGCTGGTAGGTGGGAGGTGTCATCTCGTTTATTCATGCTGTATGGGCGTTTTTCTATCTCTATGGCTTCTCTGATTATTCTGTTGTTGAAGTGTTCGGTTTTGGCAATAGTTCTGGTATTTTTAAAGTCAATCTCATGTCCTGTGGCTTTGAGGTGTTGGACCAGGGAAGAGGTCGGTTATTCTTTTTTGATTGAGTTCTTATGTTCTTCAATGTGTGCACTTATTCTTCTGTTAGTTTGTCCGATGTATGTGGTGGGGCAGGCGGTGCAAGGGATTTTGTATACTCCTTGGTTTTCTAACTCGATTTTGTCTTTAGGGTTTCTTAGGATGGTGGATATTTTTCTGTTAGTGCAGAATGCTGTTTTAATGTGTTTTTGGAGGATCTTGCTGATTTTGTCTGTAGTGCCTTTTATATATGGGAGGAGGGCTTTGCCGTTCTCTTGTTCTCTATCTTGGATTTTGGTTGGGGTTTCTTTTTGGATTAGGTAGGTAATCTTCTTTCTTTGGAATCCATTGGCTGTTAGTACATTAGTGAGAGTGTGTAGTTCGGTTTTTAGGTATTGTTCGTCAGCTAAGCATTTTGTTCTGGAGATGAGTGTCTCGGTTACAGAATTGATCTGTGCTGGGTGGTGGTGTGAGAGTGCGTGTAGATAGTGGTTTGTATGTGTTTTCTTCTGGTAGATGGTGTGTCCTAGGGAGCCATTGGATTTTTTGTATACCAAGACATCTAGGAAGGAAAGTTGATTGTTAGCTTCTGTTCCATGGTGAATTGTATTTTGGGGTGTAGGCTGTTGAGGTGTGTGAGGAAGTTGTTCAGTTTTTTCTTTCCCGTGTGGCCAGATTATGAAGGTGTCATCTACATATCTGAGCCAGAGTTTGGGTTTGTGATCATATTTTTCTAGAGCTTGTGTTTCAAAGTGTTCCATGTAGAGGTTTGCGATGACAGGTGAGAAGGGTGATCCCATGTGTGCTCCTTCTATTTGTTTGTATTTTTGTCCATTGTAGGTGAAGTATGTATTGGATAGGCAGTGGTTGGTCAGATCTAGGATGTGCTTGGGGGCGTTATATTTGTTTTGGATGGCTGTCAAGGCTTCTTTTATAGGCACTTGGGTGAAGAGGGATATGACATCGAAGCTCACTAGTAGGTCGCTGGGTTGTAAGTTTTGTTTCTTTATGATCTCGATGAACTGGAATGAGTTTCTTACGTGTGAGTTGATGGATTCTGCATAGGGCTGTAGTTGTTTGGTGAGAAATTTGGCTAGTTCTGTAGAGGTGAGCCTATGGAGTTGACTATTGGTCTAAGTGGGGTTCCTTCTTTGTGTATCTTGGGGAGACCGTAAAGCTTAGGGCATCTGGATGATTTCTCTCTGGGTATGATTCTTTACTGGATTTCTTCGCTGATGGGGGAGGATTTTATTTTGGATCTGGTGGTTTCTTCTAGGTAGGTGGTGGGGTCTGTCTTTAGGGGTTTGTATGTGGGGACTTGGAGTAGGTTGGTTAACTTGGTTTGGTAGTCAGATGTGTTCATAACCACTGTCGTGTTGCCCTTTTCTGCTGGTAGGATTATTATGCTGGTGTCTTCTTTCAGGTTATGTAGTGCAGTTTGTTCTTCTTTGGATAAGTTGCTTTTGGATGGTTTGCTAGTGCAGAGGATGTTGGTGATTTCGAGTCTGATTCTATTAACATCATCAGGGTTGGTTTTGGTCAGGCTGGTTTCAACCTCAGAATATATATATATATATATATATATATATATATATATATATATATATATATATATATATATATATATATATATATATATATATATATATATATATATATATATGTGGATCTTTGGTTATTCGGGTTTTCTCCGCGTAAGATTGGAAGTATCTAGGCAACGTTTCGATGAAGTCTCATTCATCATCTTCAGGCTTCTGTCTTCAGCTCTGTGCTTCTCAGAGTGATGTGAGCTTGCAGCTGCTTCTTCCTTTTAACTGCTAGTGGGGTGTGACTTGATTGGGTGGGGGCTTGGCTGTGTTCTGATTGGGTGGGGTGTGTTCTCATTGGTTGGGGTTTTGGCTGTGTTCTGATTGGTTGGGGGGTTGGCCATGTTCTGATTGGCTGGAGGTGTGTTCTGTTCAGGTGGGGGCTTGGTTGTGCTCAGGTTGGTCTTAGTTACTGGGGCAAATCCCAGTAAATTACCAGCTCAAATCCCCCAGTAACTAAGACCAACCTGAGCACAACCAAGCCCCACCTGAACAGAACACACCTCCAGCCAATCAGAACATGGCCAACCCCCAACCAATCAGAACACAGCCAAAACCCCAACCAATGAGAACACACCCCCACCCAATCAGAACACAGCCAAGCCCCCACCCAATCAAGTCACACCCCCACTAGCAGTTAAAAGGAAGAAGCAGCTGCAAGCTCACATCACTCTGAGAAGCACAGAGCTGAAGACAGAAGCCTGAAGATGATGAATGAGACTTCATCGAAGCGTTGCCTAGATACTTCCAATCTTACGGGAGAAAACCGAATAACCAAAGATCCACATACAAATACCCATGAGAACCTCAGAAAACATATATATATATATATATATATATATATATATATATATATATATATATATATGTATATGTATATATATATATATACTTTTTGTCAGATTCCGCATTACATTTTATTACCTTATCAGTCATCTATACATTACAAAAATGTTAGTTCTAATCAATTAATTATAGCATTCTTCTACATGCTGGGTCGCCATCTCTAATTTCTGTAATACGTAATTACACATTTCAAATCTAGTTTTCATCATTTCCCTTATGTCTTGCAAGTCCACTCTCATTTCAACAAAGAATTCCTCCATTGTATCATCTTTGTTCTTTTCCTCTTCCCTAATTGATGTATTCAGTTCCAAAGTCCAGTATATTATTTCAGCCAGTATCTTTTAAGTTTATTTTCAACAATGTCCTTAAATCTTTGTTCCAAATTTTCAAGAGACCCTTTCCCAACTGTTTCACACACTCACCGGGTGGTTCTATGACAATATTTTCAAATATCTTCCCCTTTGTAATATTCTAATGTCACTTTCCAGGGTTTTTGTTTTTTATAATGGAGTTTCTTTTACTTTTTTTTAAGTTCCAAAGTCCAATTTCTTAGAAAGACCACTTTTTTTAAACAAAAAGTTCACTGAAGTTTTCCTGTACCATCAGGTGGCGCTCTTGAGCCTTTTTCACTGTCCACTCGTTCCTTTAACTTTCTTTGTTGAATATAATACTTTGATTAAATTTGCTGATTTCAATCATTAGCTATTATTTTTTTCCATTTTCACACATTCAATTTCAGCATTTAGTTATGCCCTTTGAGTGCCCATAATCCAATAGTTATTCAGTTTAATTTCTAAACCTTTGTTGTGTTCAAATATTTTCCTTTAAATTTTCTCCTCCAAATTAATCCAATACAGTAATTCAAGCCAATTTTATAAAATCCAATTTCCTTCACTCTCTCTTTGATCACAGCTTCCACACACTTTCCTCCAATATAGTCCTTTATTTTTAATACTGGGGTACCTCAAAACCCATGCATTTTGCCTGGTATTCACTCCGCTTGCTACTTCTCTTCAACACAAACTTAGTTTCCTGGGCTGTTCTTCATCTTTGTGGTGGCCATTTTAAGACCACCAGTACCGCTTGCCTTTGGAAGGGGTTTTTCCTGTCAGGGAGGGGAGTTGCGGCTCCCCTCAACCCTCCAGGTGATTCCCTCTTTCTTCATCACCCCTACACGGTGCTTCTGGTCCCGAATGGGACCCTACAGCAAATTAGCTTGAAGCAAAACTGGTCATGATTGTGGATTCTGCTCCGACTCTGACGACGAGCAAACCAAAGTCGATCACTCTGTTGCTGAAATCGTACTTTACTCTCATATTATTTCTTATTTGCCTTTTAGATAGAAAACAATTTTGATCAGGGTGTATGAGCTCCTTTAAGAATCTCTTCAGTCTTCCTGCTACTATTGAGGTGAATATTTTATTGTCAGTATTCAGTCTATAGTTCTTTATTTGCGTTACATCTGAATCCTCTTTTGGTATCAAGGTAAGGTTAGCTTCTACCCATGATGGTGGTGTAACTCTGCTTCAAGTCTTTTATATTCTTCCTCTAAGGTTCTTTGTTGTTGCTTCTTCCTTTTGTTTTTCTTTGCTGTAAATGTTATGGCAACTCCTCTCATATATGCTTTCGCTGCATCCCACAGGTTTTGTAATGAAGCGTCTTCTTTCCTGTTTTCTTTAAAGAAGAATCCCAAAAGAGGCTGTTTTTAAGGACAATAGAATAACAGGGAAAGAGTTGATTCTTCTAAATTTGCATTTCCAACATGTATAAGATATGGGCACCTTGTTTGCCCACTGATTCACCAGATCACATGATGGACTTTTGTTATCAGTTTATGTTGTGTTATGATTCTGGTCATTGCTATCAAACCTGTCCCAATTTGACACTGATAGCAATCTGTCTGATGTCTATTCTATAATTTGTAAATGGATCATCAGCTTCCTAACAGACAGGAAATAGCAGGTGAATCTAGGCAAAAATCACACCAGATACCTGTACAATTACCACAGCCCACCCCACAAGGCTGTGTGCTTTCTCCACTTCTCTTCTCTACATACCAATGACTGCATCTCAAAAGATCCCTCTGTTAAAGTACTGAACTTTGCATATGATACAAAAGTGATTGGTCTCATGCAAGACAATGATGAATCTGCATACAGATGGGAGGCTGAACAACTAACCTTGTAGTGCAACCAGAACAATCCTGAACTGAACACACTCAAAACCATAGAAATAGTGGTAGATTTTAGGAGAAACCCTTCTATACAATCACCTCTTACAATACTAGACAACACAGTATCAACAGTAGAGACCTTCAAGTTTCTAGGTTCTATCATATCTCAAGACTTAAAATGGACATCTAATATCAAACATGCCATCAAAAAAGTACAACGAATAATGTTCTTTCTGAGAGGTCCAGGATTAAATTGAAACTACTATAAGATGTAAAAGAAAGAGGGGGATTCAGATTTCCAGAATGAGAACTACACTATCAGGTGGCAGCACTGACATGGATTAAAGGCTGGATTAATTTAAAAAATAAAAGACTTTTACATCTAGAAGGACATGACCTACAACAGGGCTGGCATGCGTATTTGTTACTTGGCAAAAATACCGCCCACCAATACTTTTTAAGACATAAAATTTGACAAGCTCTATTTCTGATTTGGAATAAAATTAAACTTCAAAATTATATGGAACTGCCAGCCTGGTTATCCTCACTAGAAGCAATAGTATATTCAAATTATATAACCAGACAAAAGCTGTTACCTACAAAAACATTATACATGATGAAGGTCAACTGAAACAGAGACAGGGATTAAAACAACAAGGAGTAGTTCTGGAATGGTGGGCCTACCTTCATATACAACCAATTTATGAAAAAGATAAAAAAGAATGGGGAATCAATCTACAAGACTCAGTATTAGATAAAATCTTGTTAGGATCAGAAGATAAACAAATACTGAAAATTTACAGATACTGAACTACAAAATGCATGAAGAACAGGTTAAAGAAATGATGGTGACTTGGGCTAAGGACTTTGGACATAATATAAATTTGGATCAATGGCAATTAACCTTGGAGCAAAATAAAAAAAAATAACACTAGCCACATCCTACAAGGAAAACTTGTACAAGATGTTCTATAGGTGGCACCTCCCACCAGCAAGATTAGTCAAAATGTATGGAAATCAATCACCTAATTGTTGGAAATGTCTGAAAGAACAGGGCACATGTATGGTGGTCCTCTAAAAAGGCTCAGTAGTTCTGATACAGAATTTGGCTGTGGTTAGAGGAAATGACGGGGTTAAAAATATTCTACAAACCTGAGATGTTCTTACTGGGAATAATGACAGAGAAGTTTAGCAAAGCTGATACCTACCTAATAATACATGTAATCACGGCGGCAAGAATGATATTTGCTCAAAATTGGAAGACTAGAGAAATTCTGAGGGAAAATGAAGTGACAGAGAAGATATTACAATGTACTGAAATGAATAGGTTGACATTATAACTGAAGGATAAAGATGAGTCAGAATATCACAAAATATGGAATAAATTTTATCACTGGAGGGACATGAAAGGGAGTTCACAAAATGGAATAAAGACTAAAGGTGAAATAGGAAGGATATGAGAAACTGTATGACTTACTTGAGAGGTAACAGGAAAGAATTTAAAAAGTATAAAGATTATATATCTATAAGAGAAAAAAAAGAATGTTCTTTCTGCACCAACTCAGAAAGCTCAAACTGCCCAAAGAGCTGCTGATTCAATTCTACAGAGTATTGTTGAGTCTGTCATCTACACCTCTATAACGGTCTGGTTTGGCTTTGCAACCAAACAAGACAGACACAAACTTCAACGGATAATTTAGAACTGCATAAAAAACAATTCCTATCAACCTGCCTTCCATTGATGTCTGGTATGTTGCATGAGTCAAAAAGAGGGCTGTGAACATATCTACAGACCTCTCACATCCTAGACATAAATTGCTTCAACTTCTACTCTTGAAACGACGCTATAGGGCACTGTACACCAGAACAATTAGACACAAGGACAGTTTTTTCCCGAATGCCATCACTCTGCTAAACAACTAATTGCCACACTATCAACTTATTTTCTAAGACTGTCTTATTATTATTCCTCTACTACTAGATTATAGTAACACTTCCTAGTACCTATTTCTTCCCACTATAACCATATTGCTTGTATATTTACAATTTATATTGTTTTATTTGTTTCCTAGTATCATTTGATTGCTTATTAGTAACCTATGACTATCATAAAGTGTTGTATCTTATGATTCTTAATGAATATATATTTTTCCTTTATGTACACTGAGAGAATATGCACCAAAGACAAATTCCTTGTGTGTCAAATCACACTTAACCAATAAAGAATTCTATTCTATTCTATTCTATTCTATTCTATTCTATTCTATTCTATTCTATTCTATTCTATTCCGTTAAAGTCTTCAAGAAGCAAAATCTTTGTTTGCCCAGTGATATTGTCTTGAATCAACAAAAACACATTTATATTACAGAAATATATATGACTGTAGGTGATATTGGAAATATACCTGAAAACATATAAGTTAATCTTTGTCCTGTCTGCTTTTCATTTACACTGTTTCATTAAAAGTTAATCTTAACCTATCTGCTTTCATCTAGATAATTGATTGGGATCAAATGTTGGCTGATATTTCTATTAAGCATGTTATTTTGGTTAAAGGAAAGAAGTGAAAGGTAGAATACCATCATATATCCTTCAGCCTATGCTTGCATTGATTTTTTAAAGCAATGTTTGCTACTGTGTACACTAATTACTTTGGCATCTTTCTTTTTCTCTTTCTTTTAATTTAGTTTTTAAGAGATTAGGTAAATGAAAAAGATCTGGATCAACATGACTGATGTCAACAAACTCACAGTTTTCCCAGGCACTATACCAGTTTTCAGGTTATGATTAGGAGATGTCATTTTAAGTGGTGACTAAAAAAGCTTAGGAGAAAAGTGCTAAAGGATCACATTCTGGCCAGATGATCTTCTAAAACCTAGTCCTTGACCCTTTAAATTACATTAAAAAGTTTCAATGTGCAAGAAAAGTATCCTTTTAAGTCTTACAATGACTTACTTTTACAAATTACAGAAATTCTAACTGGAAAAGTCAGGATACAAGGATCTAGTAAACTGGTTTTCTTTTAAAATGTTACAGATGGCTTTGTGGGTATTCTCTAAATGGTCCTTTTTATTATGGTGAAAATCTCATCTACATATCTGATCCATGTTTTCAGTTGTATTTGTGGAAGTGATATGGCTTCTAGATGGGATTACCACTTTCAGGATTTATGGTGAAGGTCATCATGCAATGTCTAGAAGTTTACTAGAGACGATGAAAACAACAACTCGCTAACCTTCCTGGACATCCTGATCAGAAGAGATAACAATGGCAAACTAGAAATGCAAGTTATGGAAAAACCACCCATATTAACCACTCATACTAACCTGGTGCATCACTACTAAAGCAACGACACAACTTCCCACAAGAGAAGCCACATAAGGACTATATTTAGATGAGCCCAAACACACTGCAGCAACCTAGAACAGCAGAAAAGGAAAATAGAGCATCTGTGCAACATATTCCAACAAAATAAATATCCATGCAACTTTATCAAAAAGTCCCTGCCACTCAACCCAATACAGCATAATCAATGCAAATCCTAAAAAGAATTACACTGTCATACATCAAGAATATTTCATAAGCCACCAACAGACTACTAAAATCAAATGGAATCAGCATAGCACACAAATCAAATAAAGCCCTTCAAAACTTTATAAGCAGACCAAAAGACCCAACAACCCAGAAGAAAAAATAGGATTCATTTACAACATACACTGTAGGGACTGCAACAACCACTATGTAGAACAAATAGGCAGAAAACTGGAAGCACCCTAACCCAATCAAAGAATCTCTAAGACCACCCACATCAACACTGAAAGACAACCCATTAGAATATAAACCGACAACCACTAGAATATAAACAGAACTCCTTATTAGCACTGATAATATTACCTAATTTAGGTAATGAAATGTCTGCAAGAAAACAAGCAAGCTCAGCGAGCACCCAGGATTTTTGGCATAGTATGTTATATAAATCTATATATTTTAGTTTTTAAGTTGAGCTTTATATCTTAGTATGGATCCTTGATGCTGTCTGAGCTTGATTGTTTTCTTGCAGATGTTTCACTACCCAAACTAGGTAATATCATCAGTTCTAGAAGGGTTTGCTCTCTGTTTATTTACCTTGTCACTGTTGGTGGGCCTGGTCTTGCTGATTTTGATCAGGCTGTTGTTTACTGAATTGCTAGTTCCTTGACTGGGGTATTGTTTATTGCTTGATGTTAATCTCTGCTTTATCTGGGTATTGATTGCTGGATCTAGAGATGTTGTGGTCTTTTAGCTTTTTGATTGACTTTTTGAATGATATGTAGATGTTTATCACTATGTGCTTGTTGATGGCTGATTTTGCTGAGTGCCTAAATTCCAGGAATTCTTTATCATTTTTGGATTTAGCTTGATCTAGGATTCTTATCATCTCCCAGTTGAAACTATGGTGAAATCTATCCACTTTGCTAGACTTCTGTCTGTTTGTCCTTCATAGGGACTGCTATATTCCTTACACTCTATATTATAGATAACTTCTTTTTTTCTTTTCTTTTGGGACTACTGGATCTTTTGGCCTAGTAAGGAAGTTTTGGAGGTATTTAATTAGTTTGTGTGCTACAGTGATGCCATATGGCTGTAATAGTCTGTTGCTTATTTCTGAAATGATTTTGATGTAAGGCAGTGCTATCCTTCTCACAGCTTGTGTTGGTTATGCTGTAGTGTGGTAGGCATTTTTTGATAAAATTGTGTGGATATCCTTTGCCTTGCATAGATCATTAATTTCCTTTCTGGTGTTCTGGGTTCTCAACTAAATGGTGTTCTTACACAGTAGGAAACTGAATTTTTACTTTTGTAGTGGTTTACTTGGCTCATATAGGTGTTCTATTATAGACTTCTGTTTCTAATTTGCATCACTGTATCTGCTGTTGAGGAAGATTCCAAGAAGGGTCTTCTTCCCTTATGAATTTTGTTCCTTTGAGAATGTTATTGATAATTAGATATGTCTTTTCTAGTTGTTCTTTTTTATTATGATAAAAGTGTCATCTACATACTGTATCCAAAAGTAAACAAAATATCCAGTAGCCCCAGAAGTTGATGTATTACAGTTTAGTGAATTATGTGTACTCAGCCAAATGCAGATTGTTCAATAAATTGTAGTTAAACAAATGACAGCTTAATCTTATTTATGAATAAAAATCATTTTAGTTTCAGAAAATTATTCATTTTTACTTTTAAGCATTTATCCTGAAAAATTTAAAAATATCATGTAGAAAATAATAGTTTTGTAATGATATATTATGTTATATAATATTATATTAAACAATGATATATTATTATATTATAAGGATATAATAAGCATATGAAAGGTAATATATGTTTGTTTTCTCAATAATGAGGCCCTTCAGAAATGCTTAATCCTATCATAATTTCAAAGAAAATAGAAGATATTTAAGTACATACATAATATAATTGGCCTTAGATTTTTTCTTCAGGGTTGGCTCAGAATTGAACTCTGGAAGATATCTGTATGCTTTTGAATAAATGTAATTGTTTAAATTCTAACATTGTCATTTTCATAGCTTTATTTGAACCTTCATGCATGAGATAATGCAGATAGCTTTCTAAGATGGAAACAGAATTATGTGAAGCTGTTATGTGAAGCTGTTAAACAAGCTACTACAATGGAAAAATGACTGGGTTTTTTTTGCATTGTGAATTAATGCAAACTGGTTGATTTAGTCCTTTCTCTGAAGGACAGCTGGCAAAGTTGATCCAAGGGGAATTGGGCTTAATTTTCTCCTTATTACTCCAAACAATATTTAATTTAGAAAGAATTCTGCATCTCTTTAGATAAATTATTTGCTGCAAAAGTTTTTTTATGCATTTTTAGAAACTCTTTTTTTTAAGGCAGAGCTGTGATGTCAGTAATTCTATATTTTAAAGTTGATTCCAGATGTGTTGCTCTTTCTTTTTCAAGATTATGAAATAACATTATTCTTTTCCATTAACTGCCACCTTATTACCACTTTAAAATGTATTTATGTTAGTAACATGATGCAAGTAATATGAATCAGACAGGAAGCATGGGATATGTGCACGCAAATCTAAACTCTGCAGGGCATTGATTGACTTGGATCTGGCATTACCTTGGTTGACCTTCCTTCAGCAGCTTCCTGTCTGTGTAACATCAGTTCTATACAGCTGTTTTGTAGCTTCCTGTAGATTGAATTTCTCAACCTTGTCAAGCGCTGAAGGACTTAGACCATAATTCATTTTCTAGGGGACTAATTTACTTAACAAATGAAATCCTTTAGTCCCTTATATGGTTCCTTGAAACAGATGTTTCCTATCTTTTCAAAAAGCTTGATTTATGTATACATTCCTCTAAAACAAGATCTTGCGTGCCCGCGCGCCCACACACACACATATACACACACACACACGATAGTAATTTTCTGTTTGTTACTAAAGTCAAAAAGCAAAATGTGCAAAATATTAATATACTATTATTATACAATATGTGAATACACTTGATGCATCTTATTGGCGAGGGGCAGTATGTGCTCTGAAGTGAGATATTCTAGTTCTTTGAGCTGGACAAATTCACTTTCCCAAAACATTCTGGAGAACAACTCTATCTGATATTCTGAAGAGTTATCATCAGATGCTATTTATTGTACTGAGCAATAGTTGGACTAGATTGCAAGCAGTATGCAATATTATAATGTGTTTCATATTTATGCTGATCTCTAAAAAACACATCAAAGAAACGAGCTTTTTTTCAGAGCAGTGCTCTAAATTCAATATAAAATTAAGTTTAGAATATTTATTTTTTTACTATAATATCTGAACTTTCAGAATAAATATCACATAGCCATAAATATTTTTTTCTTAAATTTTCTATAAGACATGTGAAGGAATTGAACAGATAAACTTTAAGCCTAAAAGTATGATATCCATATTCAGAACTTTTCTCTATAGAGTAAGCATTATTACTAGAATTCTTATAATTCTTAGGGGTATCACTTTACAAGTTTATCCATATTGCTTCTGTGCCTTAAAATAAATTTTTAATTTCTATGTTTTTTGGGATGGAATATTTTTTGTTGTGTTAAATATGGACTTTTAATATTAATACAGTATTTAAATGTTTATTTATTTATTTGCTTTTGGTTTTTATTTGTATATGTCTCAAATAGATGTAATTATTTAAATGGATATAGTCATAATATTTGAATTTAAATTGAGTACAGCATGAACCTCTATATGTGAACAAATAGTGGAAATGTAGAAAATATATTTGAAAGTAAAAATAAAATCTTTACTGCTGCGATTCATAAGACTGCATTAACAGGATGAGGCTTCAGTAACTCTGTGGGAATGGGGATGTAACCAAGTTTTTCCTAGGCTAAATATATATTCATGAAAGCTGAACAGGCAAATTAAATCAATCACCTCACCTTGTTGGGGCATTTATAAGCAATTATCCATATCCAATTGGGTATGCAGTCCAATTTTCTGTTGCAGTAAAATCTTCATAACCGCGTATTTCTAATGTATAATTATACAAACTATAATAAGCCAGAGATAAGCAGTTAAAAAGAGTAAGAACATAGTATGCACAGATAAACGGCATGTTGCATAATTCAAAGAAATGGGAATTCTATTGTGGGAGGTGGGGTTTATTTATAACTTAAGTCTAGATGAACTTAATAATTTTCTTTTTGAACTATATTCTGTTCTTACTATCAAGAGTACTAAGTTTAACTGACTAGCCTAGGTAGCTAGATAGACAGATAAATAAACCACTTTTGTGTTTCTTATTTTTTGAAGATCCGATTTTCTTGTTTATATTTTATTTTCATTACCCATAAGGCTTTTTAAAAAACTTTCTGGAATAAAAACTATAATTAAGCATTTCTGAGGAATAATAACCCAAATTATATTTTACATACATGTCATGTAATTACATTTCTGTAATTTTCTCATTCTACACAGTGGTGGGATTAAATTTTTTTTACTACCGTGGGCGTGGCTTGGTGGACTTGGCTTGGTGGGCTTGGCAGGGGAAGGATACTGTAAAATCTCCAGTCGGGGTAGTATTTGCCGGTTCTCTGAACTACTTAAAAATTCTGCTATCAGTTCTCCAGAACTAGGCAGAACCTGCTGAACACCATCTCTGATTCTAGAGTATAACAGTGTTGAGTTTTAAGCAGAGACAGAACTTGTCATTGAAGCCCAGGTTTATTCTCAGACAATATCTTTTTAAAAAGTGTTGCTGTGAGAACAAAATAGGAGTACATAAACAAGAAAGATATTTATAGATTTTGGCACTTTTGAATTTATTGGAGGAAAGAAGGAAATAGTAGATTAGATGGACAGGCAGATGGATGCCCAAAGTGGATACTCTGACTTCCTTGGAAGCAAATCCCACAAGAGACCCTGCATTTTACAAGAAGGCATTTCCTAATTGAAAATTAGGTCACTCAATTCACTTTTAATGTCTATAGTCAAGCTATAGAAAGTAAAAATTGTTGAGATGATATATTAGGTACTATTTTGTCTGAGTGCTCACAGTGTGACTAGGTGAGACAACACAGGAACAAATACAGCACACAGGTTTGTATTTACATATAGTGGTTTTATCCCTACAAAGCATATCTACATACAATGATACAGACCTTGAACAAACAGCAATCAGTAATCAGCTATATCATGGAAGCACACATGGAGAGAGAGATGTGCCCTCACAGGGTCACTTCTATAATACAGCCTCTTAAAGTGGTAGCAGTCAAATAAACCTGCTAACTCATAACTACCATTGCATCATCCTTGCAGCATTATAGTATTACAGCATTGCAACCTTACAGCAGCTGTTCAGCTACTAAATCATCATTACTCTGTGATAATATTAAGAGCAACTGTATTCTATTTGCTGATGATGTAAAGCTATTTAACACTACTGACAATACTCCTACCCTTCAAAAAGACCTCGACTATGTATCAGAATGGTCAAACAATTGGCAACTTCAAATCTCAACAAATAAATGCTCTGTCTTACATATTGGCAAAAAAAAATCAGAAAATAAAATATAATCTGAATAGTCAAGATCTTGTTGATGATCCAAACTCTGTCAAAGATCTTGGAGCACTCATCTCTAATGATCTAAGTGCTAGAGCACACTGTAACTACATAGCCAAAAAGGCATTAAGAGTTGTTAACCTAATCCTGCGTAGCTTTTTCTCTGGTAATCTCACAACTACTAACTAGAGCATGCAAAACATTTGCTAGACCAATACAGCTCATCAGTCTGGAACCCGCATCACATTTCTGATATTAATACAGTTGAGAAAGTTCAGAAATATTTCACAAGAAGAGTTCTCCACTCCTATACCCATTGCAGAATACCTTATGCCACCAGACTTGAAATTCTAGACCTAGAAAACCTAGAACTATGCCGCCTTTGGTCCAATCTAAGTATAGTATATAAAATTATATATTGCAATGTCCTACCTGTCAATGAATACTTCAGCTTCAACCATAACAATACAAAAGCACACAATAGATACAAACTCAAAGTAAACCGCACCAAACTTGTTTGCAGGAAATACGACTTCAGCAACAGAGTGGTCAATGTCTGGAATACTCTACCTGACTCTGTAATTTCTTCCCCAAACCCCAAAAACAAATATGTTGGTCATTAAGTGGAGCATGGGGTGCCTCAGGGTTGGGCAAGGCTCTGGGAGGCCTACCATAGATCTAGGGCATCTGTCTCAGATCTCCTACATCTCCTTTATGTCCATAACCCATGCTCTGCTTCCTACCCCTTGGGGTTCCTTCAGCTCTTGGGCCTGCTGCCATCCCATCCCCACCAGATTTCTTTGGGCCTGCATATCCCCCCAATGGGTCCTCGCAGACCTTTCAAGTTCCTGCAGATCTTTTTGCTCAACAGGGTCTCTACGGGGCTTGGGCCTCTTCCCCATCACCCCTCACTTACAGCACGCTTGCCTTTCAAAGATCTCTGGAGGCTTTCAAAATGCTGTGCAATCTAGATGGCCATGTCGTTGATTCAAGAAGCTTGGAAAATGGCAGCAGCTTCTGGAATTGTATCATGCAGCTGCCTGACAAACATGTCAATTTTGCTTCCCTAAAGCAGTGTGCAGAGTATTCAGCTCCAGGGCTTTCTACAATGCTGTACATACCACTTAAGGGAAATTAAATTAAATGGTTCATCCCTGGGCCATGTGCAATCTCACAAAAGGAGCTCCTATTTTGGCACCACTGCAAGATACTATGAGAATGCTGAGAATGATCACTGCTTCCAGGAGGCCACTACATGGCCAAAGGACAAATCACTCCATTCTGCTTCCCTAACACTGTTTATACAGTGCTGCACAAAGGCCCAGAGCTTTCTACAGTGCTGCTCAGACTGCATTAGGGAAACAAAGCAGTGCAATTAACCCTGGGCTGCATAGCAGTTATATGCACCAAAATGGGCTGCCATTTAGGTGCAAATGCAGAGAATTGTGGGAATGCTAAAAATGACAACACTTCTGGGAAATAGCCACATGCCCCAGCGATACATAGCCTGCCCCCTTTCCTCAACGAGCGGTCTGAAGATTTTCGAAAGATAAATGAGTAATGGGTGACAGGCCATTACTTCACTGGGTAGTAATTAGCTTTTTTTTAAATTAGTAATTAGCTTTTTTTGTGGGGGGGAATCTTCACTAAGTGACCAGTCATTAGTTCAGGGATACCTATAAACTATGCAAGTATGAAAAAAAATAATGTTATAAATATCCAATTCCAAACAAGTAAAATAATAAAATTGGCATAAATAAAATTACTTTAAATTAATATAACAGTAACAGCAGGAAATACAGAGTATATTGCTATGCTGTATCCTTGTTTTTTTAAAAAATAGGAATGCATGATCCTGTCACTGCAGATAATTGCGATCACCATTATGTCTTCCAAGTTTGTTGAGCTGTCCCTGGTCCTGCCTCTTTGCCCTCCCTATAAATGCTTTTTAACTTAAAGAAAAGTGTAGTTATAAAAACAGGCTATTAAGATGAGGGATCAGAACTGGGGAGAAATCCAAGTTTAAGTCTATCCTCAAACACATTGATCCCTTGATGGTCTGAAGCTAGTCATGGAATAATATACCAGGAGTCACTTACTGGACATGGCATTTTGTTTAGTGGTGACAGATAGAACCAGGGTCTCATTTCTTTGTGAATCAGTCTCACTTGATCTTTTCTGAGTGTAGAACAGTGGGTTCAACATCAGAAGTGATGTTGGTGTAAATAATAGTGGCCCAATACTTGTCCAACAAGACAATGCATCATCAATAACAATGAAGTAGATCAAGCAGATCCCTGGAGTTTATGTATGATTAGCAGCACACTTAGTGATCTGGTAACCATTGAAATCTTAGGCAACTGAGTCAATGTGTATCATTTTGGATTCATGATATTGTTAGTATATCTTGTATAAACAGTGTTGACATTTCAGTGACTTATAATTTGTACCAAGCCCCCAATTAGACTATAACCTTTAATTAATGGGTAGCTATGGAAGAGAGGAAAAA
This sequence comes from Notechis scutatus, assembly GCF_049901735.1. Classification (NCBI taxonomy): domain Eukaryota; kingdom Metazoa; phylum Chordata; class Lepidosauria; order Squamata; family Elapidae; genus Notechis; species Notechis scutatus. Next base: position 76,668,254 of record NC_142025.1, on the reverse strand, counting down.
AAGAGAAGAAATATACGCAATCTTAATAATAGGTATCAGAATATACAGGTAAAGGAATAATTAGATGAGACTACAATAGTAGGATAAATCCCAGAGTCAATTACTGCCTCTAATACTGAGCCCTTAGCTTCCTTCTACATATCTATTCTGTAACTTCCTTCTTTCCTTTCTTTCCATCTGTTAATGAAAATGTCCATCAGCAGTAGAAAATATTTTGACTTCCATCTGTTTATTCAACTTCTGCCTGTCATAGATGAATAAATTTTCTAGAACAAGACTCATTTCCATGGGAAGCAATCATGCCTTCTTGTCAGTGTTTTTCTTGTTGTATACAAGAGATATTTATAGATGTCTGTTGATGAAAACTTCCTTTGACGCAGGAGATGCCTGAGCAATTACAGGCCTATGTTAAACATTCAATTTCTGGGAAGAAATATGGTGGCCTTGCATCTCCACATATATCTGAATCATACTAATTCTTCCCACTAACTTCATTCAAACGTTCTGTCAGGATATTGCATTGTTTTGATAACTTTTGCAGATGGCCCATGGCAAAAACTAGAGAGTAGGAGTACAGCACTGCTAGTTGTCCTTGTCTTTTCAATGCTATTTCTACTCCAACATTGTAACCTTGAGAAACATCTAGCTTAATTTGGCAGTTGTAGAATTTGCAGTGATTGATGATGGTGGGACACCACTGTTGGACACCTGGACTGCTATCCTCTGGTATCCTCCATCTTGTTTTTTATGCTGTTTATTACCTCTTTAACCAACCAAGTGAGATCAGTCTTGGACTAAGAGGCCATTGGTATTAATGCCAAGGCTGCTATTCTTTACCTTCTAACTCAAAGAATGGAGCTTTATTGAAAATATCAATAAAGTTTAGTGATAGAATAAACTACAGTGAAAAGTCTGTAATTAAATCCAGGTAAGATAAATATGCTAATGATAAAAAAGTAAAAGGATTCAAGAACTTAAACTCAGTTATTTGAAGCAGTTTAAGATTTTGAGCAGGTTCAGAATTTGCACACAATCTGTGAAGTTCCTTGTTCTTAAGCTGATAAGGAAAGATTTCCAAGCTAGTTAAGTTTGTAATAGTTATCCATAACTTCATTATGCCTTATCTTGACAGTTGCAATATGTTCTGTATGGAGTTACCTTTGAAAAGGATCTGGAAATTGTCATTGATGCTAAATGTGTTAGCAAAACTGCTAAATGATGCACAGTACATATACTGATGCCATTTGCATACCAAGCCCTAATCTAAATAAAATTGCCCCTCAGGGAGGGTTCATGTCTCTGTTATGAACATGTCTCATATTATGCTTGCAAAAGAAATTCTTTTAAAACACTTTTATCAGAGAAAGCATCATTGTTTTTGAAGAAAATACTCCTGAAGTTGAATTTTCCCCCTCCCTCTGAAATGTGTCAGCCTATGAAATAACACTGTATTACTCAGGTAGAAAACAACTGTGAAGCAAGCACAAAGGAATTAAGCTTCTATATTTATTAATTAACATCAGCTGATCACACAGTCTTCCAGGTTTTTGATATTCTACTTAGTTTACATGCACAGAGCAAGATAATGTATGATAGAACTGTCCGATCTTCCAAGTTATTAATCAGTTCAAGGATTAAGATTTTGGTAGCGTAGATTGGATCATACACAAAAACACAACTAACACAATAACTAACACAATAACTGAGTTGGAAGGAACCTTACAGATCTTCCAGTCCAAGCCCCTGCTCAAGCAGGAGGCCCTATACCATTTTAGAAAAATGGCTGTCCAGTCTCTTCTTAAAAGCCTCCAATCATAGAGCATCCACAACTTCTGAGGCAAACCATTTTCACTGTCAGGAAATTTCTCCTTAGTTCTAGATTGCTTTTCTCCTGATTAGTTTCCGTCCATAGCTTCTTGTCTTGTCTATTGGTGTCCCCACTTCTTTATGGCAGCCCCTCAAATATTGGTACACTGCTATTATGTCACCCCAGTCCTTCTTTTCTCTAGACTAAACATACCCAACCGTTCTGCAAATGTTTTGCTTCCAGCTCCTAATCATCTTTGTTGCCCTTAGCACAGTAGTAATTAATACTAATTGCTTCTAATTAGTAATAATTGCACAATAATAATTTAAGTACTTTTAAATAATAATTTTTAACATTCTAGAGACCAGAGAAAGTGGTAGTAGAAGCTGCAGAAGGGCAGTTGCAGTTAATGATCCAGGTAGCAATAGTGCATTTTGGTCTACAAAGTGCTGAATAATCTTTAATACCAGCAGCCATTCTGCATTAATAAGCAAGAAGCAATAGCTCACTTTATTAGTACCTATTTTATCTTGCTGCAATCAGATTTCAAATATGAAGACTGAAAAAACAAATGTACTCATGCAGAAACAAGGGCTGCTTATAAGGATGAAAAAAAACCTATGTCGTGCAATAGGTTTTCGTGTCTAGAAACAGACCTAATAGCATTTTTAAGGGCACGTACTTTTTTCATTTCATGGAAAAGGCTTAAAAGAAAATGGTTCATCTGTGATATTAATGTTTAGTGTAAATCAGTTTTGCTATCTCCACCAATGAGAATGGAACAGTTAACTTCAAAGAATGCTCTAGTTTCTGCCAATAGAAGAATATGTTTGTTTTACACATTAAATTGAAATGAAACTGACAGTTAGATATAAAATCCTGGGAGACTTTCATTGTTTTGGATTGCATTTTAAAAGAAATCAAAATATTTATAATTGCACTACTTTTTCCTTCTGGGTGTTTTTTTACCCTTCCAATTGGGTGCCAGATGCTACAGTGATGGCTCTTTTTGTGACTTTAGAAAATTCAGCATATAATATATAATTTTAGTATTAGGAAAACCAATGACAGGAAAAAGAAAAGGCAGGATGTTTTCTAATAATGTCTCAGCAGGAAAAAGAATATAGCACTCATGTCAAACCATTCCTTCCTTTAACTCATAGCCATCTATTGCCAATTTTATGAGAATTGGTTCTAGAATGAGATGACTCCACTGCTAGTAGTAATAAATTTGGTTCTAAACATATTTTCTCTATTTATTATGTAGAAAACTAACATGCTTGGAAATAATTTTTAAAGGGTAAAATATTTTCTTTAAAATTCAGTTGTGAAATCCCATGTTCCATTTATTTATTTAATATATGGCACACGTTAGCCAGGGATTATCGAGGTGGCTGGCTGCCTCTGTGAAAGGAATTTTTTATCTTTTTTTAATAATAAATGTTTTTTTAAAAAAACAAGTTTTATTTTCAAGACAAACAATACATAAATACACATAAACACAAAACATAAAAGCATAAAAAATCTCTTTTCTGAAAGTTGCTTAGTCCTGGGTTAAAACTCTTGGTACAGACACAAATTCAAATTCATATTCATTTTACATACCATTTCATATCTTATTAACATTTTCAATTTTCTATATGACTTCTCATTTAAATTTTCTCAATTTTATTTTATTTTATTTATCTCCTCTCAATTCGTATCATAATATTTATTATTCTTTGTCTGTTCTATTCCAGCCAACCATTTATTTTTCTTCTTTAAAAAAAGAAGAAAGACTTCTCCTGTACACTATATGGAATATGATGCCTTTATCTCTTTCCCCTATTAAGTATTAATACTTAATATAAAACACATGACATACATTGATTCTGTCTGGTACATTCTAAAAGTATACTATATTATCAAAAATAATACAAATCTATTCATTAGTATTGATATTCATTCATATCTTAAACGTTTAATTCATTGCTTTTCAATTAAATCACATACTTTTATGGGAGCCCTATTTTCCATAATTATTCCCCCCCCCACATCACATATTATAGCTCAATATTTCATTAAAATGTTCCTCCTTCTTCTACTTCAAATCTCATTTCACAAAAAATTTCACTAGTATACCATATTCTAATCATTAATATTAACAATCATTTATATCTTAAACATTTTATCCATTTCAATTAAATATCATGCCTTTGTGGGAACACTTATGCTTTCCAAAGATTATTACCCCCCACCACATCACAATCTTGAATCATGTTTCATTACAGTACCCCCTTTTTCTTAACCAAAAATTTCACTAATTTATGTTAAATATTTTATCACATTTTAAGTTACATATTATTTCTAATTTTCTATGATTACTTCTAAATACAAGTATAAAAATGCAGTTTTATGTACCTTTCTAGAATCCCTTTAACAATAAGATTTATCCATTATCTCTAAAAAACTTTTTGCTTCTTAACATCTTGCTCCCCACCATTAGGACTTCTCATCCCTTCCTTTCTCTCTTGCTTCTTCTTCTCCTTGTCCTCTTTAACCCCTTGTCTCTCCACCTCCCTTTTATTCTGCTTTCCCCCTTTCTGTTGTTTCTTAACATAATGTCCCCTTTTCACCTTATTCTTCTCTTTTTGGGCTGTTTTTCCAGATCTTAAAGACCCTTTTTCCTTTTTCTCTTGCTTTTTCCCTTCTCCAATCAAAGTCATTTGTTCATCAAAGATGGCTTCTTCTTCTTCTTTGTCCCCATCATCCTCATTCTGCTTCACATAAGTATAAACTGCCATTTCTAAGTATTGAAAAATAGTGCCAAGACCATCTTCCCCTCCTTGTTTTTCTCTTTTCATATTTTTGATATATGTTTCAATCCATCCATAGATGATGCCATTGTGTAGAGAAAAAGTTTTTCCAAACAACCACCCAGATGATTTAATCAGAAGTAATTTCCAAAGATTCCAAAATCACCAAACAATCCAAACAGACTATTTCTTTTAGATACCTTCTTCTTCTTCACTTTCTCTTTCTGGGGTTAAAGTAATCACAAATCCTTTTCAAATATATTTTTTGGAAGTTTTTTAATGTTTAACAACTCTTTGCAATTCTAGGCAATCTTCTCCTTATTTTCAAATTTTGCTCTAATTTTTTTCACTCTCCCTTCCCACTCACAGCCAAAAAGGTTTTTTGTTTTTTTCCCGCTGTCACTTTAGGAAGGAGAGTAGAACAAAGAAAAAAACTTTCCCCTTTAGAGTATTCGCAGCTTGTAACTCTCACAAGGAACAATATATACTTAGCAGCCTTCAAGGTTCCAGGTCACTTTCTCCCGTCTTGTCCTGGTTAGAAGCAACTTTCACTTTTCTTCCAGCTTTCTCCCTCCTGCACCTGCTTGTCCGGCTGCAGCTTTCTTCATGGCGGCCATTGCTGACCGCCGTTCCTCCGCCTTGGGAAAAGGGGGTTTAGCTGGCTGGGGAGGGGGTTTGCGGCACCCCCAAACCCCTTGCCGGATCCCCCGTCTTCAGCTTCCTCTACAGGGCAGCTATATCCCCCAGATCCAAATGGATCTGGGGAACCTTGGTGGCGAACGCAGCAGGGATCGCGCGGTCATGAATCCCTGCCGCCGCCAAAAGCTTGCAAACCAGAAGTTTCCCAGGAATTTTTTATCTTTACCCATGGGATGCCTGAATGCTGGTAGACATTTGGGGGAGGCTCTTTTCTTGTCCCTGCATGGTTTATTCACTCACGGGAATCAAACTGCAGAGCTGCCAAACTCAACAGTGCACAAGCCCAGCATCTTACTACATGAGCCACCACAGCCTTAATAATTTAAATGATTAAACTCTAGGAAAGGCATATTTATTCATTTGTAGTGATGGGACTCATAAATCAAACCTTTACAATCATAGACCAGCATAGGTGGATTCATATTTATAGCATATTCAGCAACAGCAGTTGGAAGATAGCAATAGCAATAGCACTTAGACTTATATACCGCTTTATAGTACGTTACAGCCCTCTCAGAGTGGTTTACACAGTGTCAGCCTATTGCCCACAACAATTTGGATCCTAACTTTACCCACCTCAGAAGGATGGAAAGCTGAGTCAACCTTGAACTTGGTGGGATTCGATCTGCCAAATTGCAGCGGGAATAGCTTGCAGTACTGCACTCTAACCACTGAGCCACTGAGGTTCCATGTAGTCTCCAAGATAGTCAGATAATTAAAATAATTAACCCCATTGAGATGGGTTTATTCAGTGCTCTGATTAAATAATCATGCTTCCTGATATCATTCAAATATCTGTATAAGGTACCTATATGTACCTTGCCATTATATATATTGCTTTCTGCATGAACCAAAACTGGGCATTACCTTGGCTCATATAGAAGTCCAAACTTCTGGACAGAAAATATTGAAGCGTTCATAGTGACATTGGTGGAGGATGATTAGTGAGGTGGGATATCTGGAGTCCCATAATGAGTAGTCTGGCATCATCATGTTTGAATGCATTTATTCTTAGCATTAGGAATGACTGTATCTGGATCCATTTATCGATATATATGAGTAGTAATTTAAAGAATTAATTTAGAAAAATAACTGCTAAGCTAAAACTTTCTTCTCTTTAAATTTAAATATTTCATAACGACCCTTCTTTCATTCTCATTATTGGTTTGAGTTGTCAGTAAAGTCCCACTGTTTTAAGATCAGGTTCCATGGTTTAATGGCCAGATGGCTTACTTGCCAGGGTTTTGAAGAAACTGGTATCAGAGCAGGGATGGGATCCGACTGATATAACTATCAGTTCTGTCGCTCTGCATTGCGTGCGCATACGCGAGTTGCATGAGTACAATTTACAACCTGCTGAGCTGCCCGAACAGCTGAGCAGTGCTGCGTGCAAGTGCACAGCAGTTGGAAAAGTCCCCTTTCCCTGCTTTTTCAACCATAGCTGTGTCACGCAAAGCAGCTGCAGTTGAAGAAGCAGGAAATAAAGATCAGGTAAGACCCCAGGCAGGCGGGTGGGCCAAAACAGCAGCAGACATAGAAACGGTTCTATGTCTGCTGCTCTTCAGAACTACCAGTTCTACAGAGGTGGACAGAACCTGTATCAGAGTCACTGAATGTAATCTTTCAAGGCTCATGTAGCACAGGGAAAATAACAGAGGACAGGAAAAGAGCTGGTGTGATTCCAATCTACAAAAAGGGGTAAGTTCAAGGAAATTATAGGCCAATCAAAAATCCTGGAAAAGATAATCAAGAAAGATTTGTGAGCACCTAAAAAACCGCCAAAGTGGTTACTAGTAGTCCTCTATGGAACTATATCTAAATGGTGGAAAGCATGCAGTGAGGTGCAAAAAGGTTCAGTGTTGGGCCCAGTACTATTCAACATATTCATATATGATCTAGAGGAAAAGATAAAGGGAGAAATAATCAAATTTGCAGGTGACACCAGTTGAGAGGAATAACCAATACTTTAGGAGATAGACTTAAGCTCCAGAAGGAACTTGACAGACTTGAACATTGGCCCCTATTCAACAAGATGCAGTTCAATGGTGAGAAAGATAAGGAAGATCTTACACTGAGGCAGGAAAAAGTAAATGCATAGATACAGAATAAGCAGAATGGTAAAACATTAGAAAGTGTGAGAAGGATCTTGGTGTTTCCAGTGGACCATCACTTATATACGAGCCAGCTGCCAAACAAACAAACAAATGTATTAATAGGCTGCATTAATAAAGGGATTGTGTCAAAATCACATGAAATGTTAGTACCACTGTATATTGCCTTCATTGAACCATATTTGAAATACTGCATCCAGTTTTGTTCTCCACAATACAAACAACAAAAAATATTGAGACTCTAGAAAGAGTAGCGAGAAGAACAACAAAGATGATTAGGAGCCTGGAGGCTAAACCATATGACAAACATTTATAATTATGTCTAGTCTAACAAAGAGAAGGACTAGGGGTGATATGATGTCAGTCTAACAATATTTGAGAGACTGTCACAGAGATGCGAAGAAGCGGAAAAAAACAAATGTTGGAAATTAGCACAGATCATAACAATTTATAAATGAGTAGACAGAATGTCTTGAAATATATTTTAATTCCTTATGTTAATTGGCTACAAAATTGTTAGAACTATTTACTGCTTCACTGAGGTGGTTTTTTTGCACCAAGACCTGCACATATTTAGAAAATGTTAGAAATAATGATTAAATTAAGCCTAGGTGGCCTTGGGACTGTTTTCATCATTTGTTTTCATTAAGAACTTGGTGTGTATGTGTGTGAAAATAACTTATCACAAATACCCTGTTTCCCAAAAAATAAGGCCCAACTAGAAAGCAAGCTCTAACATGATTTTTTTTCCAGGATGCTCATAATATAGGCCCTACCTTCAAAATAAGCCCTAATTAAGATTGTCAGACAAATGGATGAATTTAGTACTGTATTTCCCCCAAAATAAGACCTAACTGGAAAATAAGCCTGAATGTGTCTTTTAGCAAGAATTAATATAAGACCCAGTCTTATTTTCAGGGAAACATGGTATAGGAGTGCTTTAAAAAGCAGTTGGTAATTTAAAATACTTTTCTTTCTAAGTTAACTCTTGTCTTTACTCTTTAAGAACTAAGCCTAAATACAGTCACATTTCAAGGGAAAAGAAATTAAAAATCACTTTGTTGTAGGCAAACAGATATGCTTTTTATTGTTGCTGATAAGAAAATGAAAACAAGAGCAGAAGTAACTAAGTGAAGTTCATTTCCGGGCCTTAATATTTTGATATATAAGGAATATGAAACAGAACATTTCTATTTCTTAATATTATTAACAATAACAAGTGACAATAAAAAATTCATTCCAAATCAAGGAGTGTCTTGTACTGACAGTTTAATTCTGAAGTTTTGGACAGACTATTGGCAGTATCTGCCAGATGCAATTTTAAAAGGACAAGTTTCACTAACTGTTATTCTTGAAACAGCAATTGTCATTCCACAGAGGCTTTTTTAAAATGAATTTTAAAATGTCCTCAGTTAAGTTATTCCTACTTAGGAGGTGGTTCTGTTCAACAGAACTTGATTGAAGGTATATAACTGAAGATGCTTCTTGCAGGTTTTACCTAGCTATTCTTATATATGATCATAAGAAATAGCTATGATGTGGAAGACTCCATCTGAACTCTTGAAGTATGATTGGTGTTGTTGATTGATTGATTGTGTGCCATCAAGTCATTATCAACTTTTAGCAACCACATAGATAGATTTTCTTCCTTCCTTTACTTGTAGAAGGAATACAAGTAGTCCTCACTTAAAGTCATTGGAACCACCAACTCCATTGCTAAGTTGTAAAACGTGACATCACCTGACCATGCTGCCTTACAATGGCAATTACAGAAGATCTGGTTGCTGTTTGAAGCAAATCCTGTGCAGTAGTTAAGTGTGACATCATGTGATTACTTTCCCATTTGCTTTGCTTGTCAAAAAGTGGCATAATTACAAATGTGATTGTGGGATGTTGCAACCATCCTAATTGTGAGCTGATCACCAAGCACTTAATTTGTGATTATATGAGCGTAGCTGCAATAGCTACAAGTATGATGACTGGTTGTAAGTCTCCTATTGCAATATCAACATAACTTCAAATGTTCACTGAATGAGTGGTTGGTAACTAAGAATAGGATAATTTTATGTGTTTCTCAAACCACTTTTATTTTTGTACTCAGTTGTACACTTAATTCTGGAATGTGTATCATTTAAAGCTTTGGATTAATGACTCCATAATTAATATCCTATATTATCCCTTGCATTCAGAATGGATTACAGATCATTTCCCCCATAAATATTAATAGTCTTTTTATTCCTTTCCTCCTTATTGACATTTAGATTTCCTCTTGACTCAACAATTCAACATTTGTTTTCTGAAACATTTATATGTCCTTGATCCTTTTTTTCCTATTGCGCCACAGCCTACTATTGTTACTTTAAAACATTTCCCCAACATGCAGAGATGACTATCATCATGATTCACATAGGACTCTCACTAATCCTATTTTTGTACAGTTTATATAGCTCCATGGATTAAAGATTAACATCTTTTGTTTGTTGCTTTCTTATATAAAAATAGTATTCAAATGTAAAAACAGCTTATCTATAAAAAAATTCCTAAGAATAATTCAACATTCTATAGATGGGTTGATGTCTTTCAAAATTACTACATTTTTAGCCTTGATGGTTTTGCCTGCAGTTTTGTGAATTTTGTGCTAAAAGTCATCCCTAGCTGCTGACTTTTACTTAATGATGAACAAGTAGATTTCAAACTAAATCTGTATCCACTCTACACTAAACTAATTTTGTACAGGAGCATTCCAAATGATCACCCTTTAATTTGTAAATTGAATTGGGGTAGGAAATCTTTTTGAGCTGACAGCATACTTTTGAAATTTCAGATCCTCCTGCAGTTGCCCTCACAAAATAGTGCTGCTTGGGACTTGCCATACTGGACTTGGTGAGTGACAAATCATCCAGCTAACAGAAGCCAAACTTGTTCTCTAGGATGCACTTTGACATTTCAGTGGAGGCTTTTAGAGCCCCAAAACACTAATAGAAATATGATGTTAGAGACTGGTACTTTTTTTTTGCCACATGCAGCTTTCTACTTACTTTGAATTAAAAACTTAAGACCAGATGGGGTCTGTCAAACAGGCCAACTAAAGGATGTAAGATATCCTATCAGTATCATGTTGCCCATCTCAGGTTCACATCTTGTAGTTAGTGCTTTATAAATATACCTTTGCTTATACAGAATATATAAGGGGTCCTTGGTGCTCTCTGAGCTTATTTATTTTCTTACAGACATTTCATTACCCTAACGAAGTAACATCACCAGTGCTATGTTCTGAAGTTCCCCCTTTGGTCCGGTTTCCAGCAGGGGGCGCCCAGGCGCAACCTGATTGGCCAGTAGTTTGACAGGCGACTATATAAGGAGCTGTCAAACAGGCCAACAGCTTTTGCCTCACGGCTGAGTGGTTCATTCGCTGTTAGTGCGCAAATTCAATAAAGCAACCAATTTAGCCACCTCGCCTCATTCTGTGGTGCGTTCGTTCCCAGTGCTAGTAAGGAGTGCTGTTTGCTGTCAGTTTATATTCTGGTATCTTGCCAATCTGTATATGTGGGCGGTTTTAGAGATTCTTTGATTGGGCTCTTTACTGATGGCTCTTTTGCAGTTCCTTGATTGGGGTATTGTTTACCCCAGAAGAAAAAAAAACCTTACTATCTTCCTAGAGATCCTGATCAGCAAAGACCACAATGGCGAACTAGAAATGCAAGTCTACAGAAAAATCACCCATACTAACCAGGTACTCCACTACTAAAGCAACAATCCAACCTCCCACAATATAAGCTGTGTAACGACTTTATATAAATGAGCCCAAACACACTGCAGCAACCCAGGACAGCAGAAAAGGGAGCATCTATACAACACATTCCAACAAAATGGATGCCCACACAATTTTATCAAAAAGTCCCTAACCAGTCAACCCAATACAGCACAACCAACGCAAACCCTAAAAAGAATTATACTACCATATATCAAGAATATCTCAGAAACCATGAACAGACTACTGCAACCACATGGAGTCAGCATAGCACACAAGCCAACTAAAGCCCTTCAAAACATCATAAGCAAACAAAAAGACCCAGCAACCCCAGAAGAAAAAACAGGAGTCATCTACAACATACAGTGTAATACAAACAGCACAAGACTGGCAGAATGCATCCATAAACACCAACTGGCAGTCAGAAGACATGACAAAAATTCTTTAATTTTACAACATATATACAGATTTAATCATAGTTTCAATTGGAAAAATGAGACAATCCCAGACCAGGCAAAATCCAAAAATGACAGGGACTTTATAGAAGGCTGGCATTCTGACAATCAGCCATCAATAGACACATAGACATTAACAATATCTCTACACTATGCAAAAGGGACAGTCAACCAGCCCAAAGAGAACAAAAAGACTCCAACACCTATCCATCAGTAATCAGCAATCAGATTAGCATAGATAAACTCCAAGGTTAACTTCAGACCGACAATCAAGTAAACAATACCCCAAGGTACTGCAAATGATCCATCAATAAACAGCCCACCAAAGAATCTCTAAGAACACCCACACCTATACAGGCAAGCAAGTCACCAGAATATAAACTGCCAGCAAACAGCACTCCTTATTAGCACTGATGATGTTACCTAAACAGGGTAATGAAACATCTGCAAGAAAACAGACAAGCTCAAAGAGCATCAAAGACCCATCATTTCAATCCTGAGCTTCAAATATTCACCTTTATTGGTTACGGTACATATAAATAGATCCAAATAATGTTTACAGTTGGTAAGGTAGGTGAAAAATAAATTCTAAATGAATTCACCGATATTCTATTAGCAAGCTACTATCTATCTGTTTCTTACTAGTTTAACTGTTTCTTACAAGTGTACTCAACGTGTTGAGTATTGTACTAAACATGTATTCTTAATAGAACTACAAGGAGGGAAGCAAGCAGGTCCCATTTAAGCCCCCGTATTCTTCAATATCTTCATAAACAATCTAAATGAAGGAATAGAAGGGTAACTTATCAAATTGGTGGATGACAATAAGCTGACAGGTTTGACTAGGCTCAAGATCCACATGGGTTTTGACAGGCTTGAACCCTGGGCCCTATCTAACAAAATGAAATTCAACATAGAGAAAAGTAATGCTTTACACATTTGGCAAGAAAAAACAAATGTACAGGTACAGATCAGGTGAACCTGGCTCAATAGAGGGGAGGATTGTCCACTCCTAATGGACAATTATTTGACTATGAGCAGACAGTGTGTGGCAATGCAATCCTAGGGTACATTAATAGAGGGATAGAATCAAGGTCAATGAAGTATCAGAATCACTTTATAAAAATTTAGTAAGACCACACCTGGAATACTGCATCCAGTTTTGATCACCACAATATAAAAAAAGATGTTTAAACTCTGGAAAAATGCAGGAAAGAGAAACAAAGATGATTAAGGGGCTGGAAGCTAAAACATATGAAGAACGTTTGCAGGAATTGGGTATGTCTACCCTAATGAAAAGAAGGACTGTGATAGCAGTGTTCCTGGCAGCACTGGGAAAATCAGGAGATTCAGGCAGTTCAAATGAGTATAGATTTATTGCAAACTCTCTACAAGAATCTGAACTAAGAATGGTCAAGGGAATTTAGCTGGAGTTAAAAATAAAAAGGAATTCAAGGTGGGCTGAACATGAGTCTTGTGACTCATGACTGACAATGCATTTGACCCAGCCTGTCATCTCCTACAGTTCCAATATTGGAGGGGTTGCCACAAAGAACAGGGGTCAACCTATTTTTCAAAGCACCCAAACGCAGGACAATAAGCAATGGATGGAAACTAATCAAGGTGAAAAGCAACCTAAAACTAAGGAGAAATTTCCTGACAGTGAGAATAATTAACCAGTGAAATGGCTTGCCTTCAGAAATTATGGGTGAAGAAGAGACTGGACAGCCATTTGTCTGAAATGATACAGGATCTTTTTTTTTTTTTGAAATAAATTTTATTAGTTTTAAAAAACAATAAACCAACAAACAAAACGTGGAATAATAACATAGGACATCTTTTCTAAAGAAAACAAATAGAACATCTTATTTAAAGACAAGATAGTTCCAAATTATCACATTTCCATACCAACACAGTTTAATATGCATATTCATCTTATCTGTTCAACTTCATATCTTTTCCCAACTTCTCTTTATTTCTCCCTTTCCTTCTATTCAATTATATTTCTTTTGCCTTAAATTGTATATATTCATTGTATCCATCTGTCTTATTTAAAATTTCATTATTCTCTTCCAACATTCTTCTAACGTTTTGATAAACAAACAAAACACAAAACATAAATACATAAAACTTCTTTTTGGAAAGCGGCTTACCCCGGGTAACATCTTTTTATACAGACATAAATCAAGTTCATGTTCACTTAATATACTATTTCATATCTTATTTAACATTCTATATTTTCTATATATTTTCTCTCTTCATTCACTCTCTTAATTCTATTTTATTTATTTCATCTCAGTTTAAATAATTATACTTGCATCTTTTGTCCGTTCTCTTTCAATTATTTATTTTTCTTTTCTTTCTAGTACAATATTTCTCCTGTAATCACTGGTTGAAGTATGACAACTTTTTATCTTTCCCCTAAATTTAACGCTTAAAATAATACATACTTTCCATGCTGATTCTGCTTAGTACATTCTAAGTATCACATTTTAGAATAATAAAACAAAGGAAAAAATAAGAGAATTAGGTTTATAAAATAGTAAAGACAATATTCCATAAAAAGTTAAACTCCATTGTTAAATTTTAAACATTTTATACGTTCTCTTTAATGCATTATTAAATCATATAATATTTCAGTTTTCTAACTCAATTTCAAATATTAATATCTACAATACAATCTTATGTACTTTTGCAGAATCATTTTTTAAATTATTGTTTACCCTTTATCTCTGAAAAAAACCTGTTTTTTAACATCTTGTTTTAAACCTTTATGACTTCTCTTTCCTTTTTCCCTTCCTTTCTTATCAATTCTAACCTTTTTATACCCCCTTCTCTCAAACTCCACTCTCTTAATCTTCCCTCTCTGTTGTATTTCTCTTTTCTGTTGCTTTCTGACATTGTATTGATTTTTCATCTTATTTTTCCCTTTCTTGGTTGCTTTTTTAAGTTCTAAATTCTCCGTTTTCTTTCCCCCATTTCTCTTTTCTTCTTCAAGTGGGATTGTCTGTCCATTAAAGATGGCTTCTTCTCCTTCATCCCAGCCTTCTTGTTGTTGTATTTCTTGGTAGGTAGAAATCGCCATTTCTAAAAAGTGAAAAATAGATCCAGAAGAGCCCTTGCCTTCTTGTTCCTCTTCTTTTAGCTTTTGAAATTCCATTTGTAATTCTTCAACCGATAGTGCCATTTTTTTTCCTTAAGCACAACCCAAATGTTTTTAATCCTTCAAGAAATAGTTCCCAAAAATCCAAAGGTCATAAAGCAATCCAAATCAGAACAAATTGTTTCATTTAGTACTTTCTTCTTTTTATATTTTCTCTTCCTGGGGTAGAGTTCAATTACACAGTCCCAAAGTAATTTTTAGAAGTCTTATTGTCATTTATTTCTAATCTTGTAAGCTGCAAGCAGTCTCCTTCAATACAATCTTAAAATAAATTCTTTACCTCTTCCTCCCACTTATAGCAAAAAAAAGTTTTAGTTTTTAATTCCAATGTTCAGAAATCTTTTATCCTCTTGGCTTTAAGTTTAAAATTTAATTACCTTCTATGCCCAAGCAGGTTTTTCCGATTTCCATCAGCTATTTCCATATGGAGGAGAGTGAGAAAAATAACTTTCCCTTTCGCTTTTCTTCCGCCGCTTTCCAATCTTCTTAGGAAACAATGTATCATTCAAGCAATTAAGATTCCAGGGTTTTAAAAAGTTCCTTATTGTCCCGGTTCAGCCAAAGAACTTTCACTTTCTCCAACTTCCTCCTGCACAATCTTACCCGGCTGCAGACTTCTTTGTGGCGGCCATTGCTGACCGTCGCTCCACCGCCTAGGGAAAAAGGAGTTTAGCCGGCTGAGGAGGGGGTTTGCGATACCCCCAAGCCCCTGCCCGGATCTCCTCCCTCTTTGGTTGCCTCTACGGCAGGGGTCCTCAACCACCGGGCCGCGGACCGGTACCAGTCCGTGGAGCACTCTGTACCGGGCCGCAAAGAAAAATAAAAATAAAAAAAATGGCGGCTTTCTTCGCCTTCGGTGAATGCTGCTGGGATTGGGGATCAAGGACACAAATGAAAGAAGGGGAGGAGGAAGAAACGAAGCCTGTCCTGCTCTCTGGCTCAGCAGCTTCGGTTTCCTCCGCCTCGTTCCTCTCTCAGTCGCTCTCTCGCTCCTCCACCAGCCCAGGAAGAAACTGCTTCAAAGAAGCCGGGGTGGTGGTGGTGGCTTCCTGTCGCCGCAGCTCCTCTGAAGCACCCATTTACCCCCACCCGCCCGCCCCGCTTCAATTCAGTGCTCCATTCTGCCTGCCTGCCTGTCTGGTTGTTTGGGAGCAGCTTCGGCTGAGAATAATAACTATTCACCTCTTTTTATCAGCCGAGCTGCTCCAAACGAAGGCAGGCAGGCAGGCAGGCAGAACGGAGCACTGGGTTGAACCGCACGTGGGCGGGCAGGGTGAGGTAAACAGGCGCTCGGAGGAGCTGCGGCGACAGGAAAAGCCACTCCCGGCTTCTTTGAAGCAGTTTCTTCCTGGGCTGGTGGAGCAGCGAGAGAGCGACTGAGAGAGGAACGAGGCAGACACCTGAGGGAGGGAGGGAGACACCTGAGGGATGGGGCTGAGGGAGGCAGGGCCGAGGCGCTCCCTGAACTTGGTGGTTTGCTGGCAGACATTTTATTATCTGACTAGGTAACAACATCAGATGTTACCTAGTCAAGTAATGAAACCTGCAAGCAAACCACCAAACTCGGACTCCCCCCCCCGGTCCTTGAAAAAGTGTTTGTGCTTGAAACTGGTCCCTGGCACAAAAAAGGTTGGGGACCACTGCTCTACGGGGCAACCATATCCTCCAGATCCAGCTGGATCGGAAGCACTTCGGCAGCAAGCGCAGTGGGAACCGAGCACAGTTGTGGATTCCTGCCGCCGCCGAAGCCTGCAAACCGGAAGTTCCAGAAATGATACAGGATCTTTTGCTCAAGCAGGGGTTTAGATTAGAAGACCTCTAAAGATCCTTCCAACTTTTTTATTCTATGTTCTTTGTTCATCTTGTCTGGTGTTAGTTCACCCTTTTTGATGACTGGTTTATTTTGTCACATTTGGCCTACCCATATGACCTGCAGCCTCTGTTGTCTAGACAGGGATCACCAACCTTTTGGACCTCAGTTACCACCAAACTCATAATTTTAAATCCCGTGGACCACTAACAAAGCTAGCTGGGGAATTCTGGGAGTTGAAGTCCACCAAGCTTAAAGTTGCCAAAGTTGGAGACCACTGGTCTGGATGACGGTTGATATAATCAGACTTCTGAATTTCACTTAAACACCAATTTTACCAGCTCGGAACCCCTGCTTTCTCAGATTTAGGGAGGAGGAGGACATGTTCTTGGGATGCATACAATTGCCAGGCTTGCCACCGAACCCATGCCTGAGTTCCCAGAGAACTGGAAAATGAAATCCTAAAAAACTTGCCCAGGTCATTGATCCCCCACCTTGGCCAATGAATTTGCAATCCTGCTGTAGAGTCTTTCCACAGGGTGGGGTGGGGAGTGGAGAAAGAGGGAGGGAAAAGCCATGAAGCGGTTTCTCCGCCAAACCAGCCATGCCTTCTTTATCAATGCAGCGGTGGGCATTTGGAAAGGGTCCCTAACTCAGGCCAAGAGGCAGAGCCTGTGTGCGTGTGGGTGACCAGGTCAATCCAGGCACAGCAGCGGAGCAAGCACTGGGCTGCTCAGCGGTGGCAGCACTCTCTGGAAGCAAGAGCGAAATAGCAGCAGCAGTGGCAGTGGGTGGGACTTTGCTCGCCTGTCCAGCAGCTGGGACGTGCTGCCCGGGTGCTATGCACAGTCATTTTTTCTTATTCCATGCCTCGCCACTCATGGACAACTGCTGGTAAGAGCTGGGCTTACCAGCTCTCTCTCTCTGCCACTCCAAGCTTGCCTTCTTCCTTGGGGAGTCATCCCCCCCACCCACTTTGGTGTCTTTTCTCTTCCCTTTTTTAAGGGCTCAATCCCTCCTCTTTTCTTTTCTGCTGTTTCCTTGCTAGCTTCTGTTCTGCAGGAAAATTCCCCACCTCATTTTCCTACTGATTGATCATTATTTGGGAAGAATTATCCTTCTGGTTCAGTTCCAAGTGGGGAAAAAGACACTGAAAACATGGAGGCTGTTTGGATGGTTTAATGGTGGACAGGATCACATGCCTTGGGTGAAGAAAGAAGGGCTGATATGCTGAGAGTGCTATTGGTTTATGCCCTCTGTTGGGATTTGAATTTGAGCTTGTATTCTGATTGGTTGTCAGACTCCCATGGGGCCATGCAGGGCCAACACTGTAGGCTGTCCTGAGTCCCAGGCTTGGTTGAGCCTTGCTGGATGATGATGTAATGAAAGGGCTTTGACAATTCCTAATTTTAGCTTTACCTGGAGTAGATCTTTGTTATGTAAAATAGACTGGCCTAGGCCAGAGTAATGGTCCATTAACAAAGGTGGGGGTGAGCTAAGTTTCTGCCTCTCTGAGTTTCTACTTTTCTTTTTAGGGGAAATATTCTGCCTTTTTAATATTTCTTAGATTATTTCATTTTTCTAGGAGCGGGGTGGGTGCTAACTTCTTACAGCAGGATACAGGGGGAGAGAGGAAGAGAGAGAGAGACTTTTGACTTCATGCAAGGAAAGCAGCAGAAGCCCCAGAAGTCTTTCTTTCTCTCCCCCAAACTCCACCAGAAATGAGTATTTGCCGGTGCAGCCTCTTGGAGCAGACTCATTTCTGGCAGAGTTTTGGGGAGAGAAAGAGACACTTTTGCTGCTTTCCTTGCATGCAGCCAAAAGCAGAAGAAGAAAGAAGCGGAAAGAAGCAGCCCAGTGGCCAGGCAAGGCATGGGGCAAGTTCCCTCCTCCTCCCCTTTCCCCCCCCCCTCATTACCTCATGTTGTTTGTAATGCAAGCGATGTAAGCCTTGTGTTCCCACGGAGCCTGATTAATTGCTTTGGGGGTGACATTTCTCTGCAGACCACCAAAATTTTCTCATGGACTACCAGTGGGCCATGGCGTAAGGACAATATATATTTGTTACATGCATATATCTACATGAGTAATTAATTTCATAATTTCAGTTCAAATTAGTTTTAAAAGCTAGTGCTTTTTAAAGTGATAGCGAATGTTTTCAAAGTATTAAAGTGTATATAATGTCAGAGTGGGCTTTTAAAAATGGAAATGCAAGCATGTATGAGATAAAATTCATCTTTGCATTTTTCTTGATTTCTATTTTAGTTAAAAACCACAACTATTTTAGAAAAGGAGCAGGTAAAGAAATGATTTCAAGCAAGAAGAAGTGCAGCACTTTTAAAATATTAATATATTGTTCATAGCTATGGCTTAATTAAATAATGAAAACTCACCTATGAAATATCTGATCTACAAATAACTATGCTCAAATTATTCTATTTTGAATATATGATGCAAACACTCAGTTCCCTAGGAAAGACCCTAGTGTTAGGAAAGGTGGAAACAAATAAAAAATGGACCAACAGTAAGGTGAATGGTTTCAGTTATAGTAGCAATGGGTACACCATTGGAAGAAATGAATTAGTTAGGAGCATAACATTATGGGAAAAAAATCTACGTAGTTGTTAAAAGTCAGCACTGATTTAATGGTACATAACCAACTTATGATAATATAACAGAAAAGTTAGAAAGATCTTGAGAGGCTGGGTAAAAAAAATGCTGCCATGGGAACAATCAGATAAGAAACAGCATAGCTCACAGCTAGATAATGGGCAGGGCAGAGGCTCAGAAAATACCTTCATTTGTTTTCATTGATTAGAAAATGTAGTCCCTAGTTTCTTGGTCTATAAAAGAAATTGGGGTGGTGGTATATTTTCATATTTGCAAAATTCTGTCAATGTAGTTTTACAATGAAGTGGAATTAGTGCATCTGGTGTACCGAGGAGGCTAACAGGAAATGAATAAACTGTCATGTAAAGAATGGCAAAATTGTTATGCCATGAATTTTATTAAGGAATGAAAGATGAGGCAACTCAAGTTACAGAGCCATAGATTTCAATCTCATATGGAGAGAGGGAGTGTGCAGGGCAGGATCAAGAGAGAAGTAATTGAAATTGTTTCCCCTTTATAAGAGTGTTGCACATGTGATATATATGAACAAAGGTTGAGTTCTTGTATTTTTACTTTTGGAGACAAGCATCACCAAGGTCTATAGGCAAACCAACAATAAGTATGGATTTTTCAAAATATTATAATAATTCCCTATTGGTTATTACAGAATGTTTGAAAAAAGCCGTCATTTATATTTAAAACTACAGGTAACTTGGATGTATTTAAAAGATATGATTATCACTACATATTGCCATTATTATTTGCACAATCTGCTTAAAGAAAGGAGAGTCTGCAAAAAACTCTATTGACAAAAACATTCAAATTGACCTCTTTCTTCCATAAGAACAACCCTGGTTAATTATTCAATAGGTAATTTCTTATTGTTATTCCATAAATAATTCCTTATTGTTTAAAAATGTTGGTTTAGTCAAAAAGGATGGCAAATTCCATATAATTCCTTTACTGGAACATTTTTCTCTACTGCTACCCTCATTGTCATTTGCCTAATAAACATTCCAGTACTTTATTTTCCAGTATTTGTATTTCAGATTGCCCGCAGTTTCATGCTTATGTACCACAGGGTGGCATGAGAGGTTTTCTTTTAAGTTTTTGTTTGCAAAATGATCTGTAATTGATATATGACTGACTTGCTTAGTTTGTCATATGCTACTAACTTTATTTATGCAAGACCAAAGCAGCAGTATTCTTCAGCATTTCCTACTGATGTAAATGCCTTATTCACATTCTGTCCTGAATGAGGCTAAATATGTGTAGGACTCTTCTTGCATCACAGTATCTGCTAAGAGCTTTGGGGTTTACTGGATAACTCACAGTGGAAACCTGGCATGACAACAGTCATGAGCTGAAATGCACATACTTATCCCAATGTGTCCTTTTTTAAGACAAAAGCCTAAATACAGAGTATTTTTAGATTGCAGGATACCTGAGGAGTAATTAAATGACCATCCTTTATCCCTGTGTGGCTGTTTTTCACTAAAGCTGTGATATACCTTTGCACTGTAATATTCATTCACAAAGACTTTCATACTGTTCCTCAAACCTTTGACACAAATTCATTTAGTCATTATAAACAACTCAAAATGAAGCTAATGTTATCCTAGCCTTGACTGGGAACACAACGAAATCATTCTATTTTATTGTGAGGCTATATTAATTGGATCTTGCCAGTGACTGCTGAAAGCATAATTCTCCCCCATCACCTTTCCAACCCAAGAAATTAGGGAGAATCTCGACTGAGATATTTGTCATGCTCACAGCTGCCTATTGTCTGATTATTTTCCTGGCTGTGGCTCTTCTCCCTTTCTCTCAAGGTCATCTCCACATACCAATACAGCTAAATGATTGCAATTGAAATGAATATATATTTGTTCTGTACAGTCAATTAACATACTCGTAAACCCCGCGTTGCGATTGGCTAAAGCGCGCGGTGACCGGATTGGCCGAGCGAGCCGCATTGATTGGCCCGTTGGGAATCTCCCGCGATTGGGTGAGCTAAGCGCGGGAGATTCGAAGCGGTGCCATTGGTCGCGGCCGCGCTGCTTGGAAATAAAAGCCGCCGTTTTTCCTTCCAAGCTTTAAGCTGTAACCGAAGCACAATAAAGAGCTGAAAATAGTCACTGACTCCGAGCTTCCTTCCTGCGCCGGACACGACACTGGCGACGAAGGTGGGATCCAAGGAAGAACCACCGAGCACGTGTCCGGAGGAAGACAAAGACCGACTAGATGGCCGGCATCACCCCGCCCGCGCCGTTCAACCCGGCTACTGAGGACTGGGAATCGTACACAGACCGATTCCTAATGTTCCTCGAGAGTAGCAACTTGAAGGACGCGAATGGACAGAAGAAAAGGGCCGTTTTCCTGACACACTGCGGGCCCGCGGTGTTCAAGATGGCAAAAGCCCTCGCAAAACCCGCAGATGTGAAGGCGATGGACTGGGCCGACCTCGAGCCATTACTCCCAAAACCACTACGCCCCACGCGTGCCCATCCTCATCTGGCGGGACGAATTCTACCGGCGGAACCAGCGGCAGGACGAGAGCGTCAGCGATTTCATAGCCGACCTGAGGGACCTAGGGGGGCCTGTGCGAGTTCAGGACTTGGACGATGCCCTCCGAGACTGCGTGGTCCTAGGTCTCCGGGACCAGGCACTAAAGAGCTGCCTGATGGCGAAGGGCGACATCAACCTCGCCACCGCCATGGCGGAAGTTTCCGCAGCCGAAGCCACCAAAAAGTCAGCGGCCCGACTGCGGAAGGCAGAGAACGTGGACCGCGCCGACAACCCCGAGGCAAGCCGCCGAGAGACCACCACACACCACGGGGACCTGGACTCCGCCTCGGACACCACGGAGAGAAGAAGATGTCCACCGCTCCAGGCAGGTCAAGACCGATGAGATCAACAAGGTCGTAATTCGGGACCCAGTGTGGGGGCAACCACTTCCGATCAGAATGCCGTTTCATCGACGCGATCTGCCGGCACTGCAACAAGAAGGGCCACATCGCCCGAGTCTGCCGACTCAGAAAAGACACACAGCCCCGCCGGCGAGAACCAAGCAACCGGGGCGAGACGACACACCCCCGAGAACCAGAGATCGCCAAGCCGACTATCGCTGGAACCGAGACAACCGAGGACGGCGGAGCGGGAAGGCCGCCAGAGAGAAGAAACCCACCAGACGGTCACCATCGGCCATGCCGAAACCACGGATGCCCGGAAGGTCTACGTGGAGTGAGCATCGAGGGCGAGCCATGCCGGATGGAGGTAGACTCCGGATCCTACCTCTCCATGTCGCCTGGAAAGAACTCAAGCGCCTGGTGCCGAACATCCAGAAAAGAGGACTGGAGAACCAGAAGCTGATCATCAAGGACTATCAGGGGAACCGCATCCCCGTCATCAGGGACCGGACAGTTCGAGGTAACTTTCAAAAACCGCACCGCAAAACTTCCCCTGACTATCGTGGACCGGAACCGACCCAGCCTTTTAGGACTCCAATGGTTCGCGCCACTGGGATCGAGGTCACCGGAATAAACCACACCACAGAGGCCGACTGGGAGCAGCAGCTGGCGAGGATTTCCAAGAAGTATTCGACGGCATCCTAGGCAAGTACAAAGGGCCCCTATCTCTTTCAGCCTAGACCCAAATGTCGCCCCCATACGCCTAAAACCCAGGCGGGTGCCTTTTGCACTCCGGAAGAAAATAGACGAGCAAATTGACAAGCTCGTCAAACAGGGGTTTTGCAGCCAATTGACCACGCCCGGTGGGAGACCCCTATAGTCACCCCAGTCAAGCCAGATGGGTCAGTAAGGATCTGCGGGGACTATAAGGCCACCCTCAATTGCGCCCTGCAACAAAGCGCCTACCCCGTCCCAGTAGTGCAACACCTATTACACTCGCTGGGGGGCAAGGTCTTTGCGAAGCTCGACCTGGCGCAAGCCTATCAGCAACTGCCGGTCGATGAAGAGACCGCCGAGGCGCAAACAATAGTCACCCACCGGGAGCGTTTCGTTGTAACCGACTCCAGTTTGGAGTCAGCGTAGCCCAGGAATTTTCAGAGCCTCATGGAGAGACTGCTGCGAGGAATCAAGGGGTGGTTCCTATTTTGATGATGTATTAGTGTCGGCAGCCAACCAGGAGGAACTAGAGGGTCGCCTAAGGGAGGTACTAGAAAAATTCAAAGGGGCCGGGCTAAAGGTGAAGAAAGAGAAATGCCAGCTATGCACAGAGCAAGTCAAGTTCCTGGGGTACCTCCTAGACCGACATGGCATCCACCCAACGGAAGCAAGGTCAAAGCCATAAAGGAAGCCCCACACCCAAGAACAAAACAGAGCTGCAGGCATTTCTGGGACTGCTAAATTTTTACAATGTATTCTTGCCCCAAAAGGCGACCGCGGCAGAGCCTTTGCATAGGCTCCTGGACAGGACGGCAAATGGACCTGGGGAAGCGGGAGGACACCGCATTCAAGAATACCAAAGACCTGCTCACCTCGGATGCCGTTCTCATTCAGTATAATGAGACCCTACCCATCGCCGTCACATGCGACGCCTCACCATTTGGCGTCGGCGCTGTCCTCAGCCATACACTCCCAGACGGAAAAGAAGCACCCATCGCTTTCTTTTCAAGAACACTCAGCAAACCGAAAGAAACTACAGCCAATTAGATAAGGAGGCACTGGCCATCGTCGCAGCAGTAAAGAAGTTCCACGAGTACCTCTACGGCCGCCGATTCACCCTCATCACGGACCACAAGCCGCTGCTGGGCATCCTGGCGGGGAACAAGGCCACCCGAACATCCTATCCCCCAGGATGACAAGGTGGTCTGAGTTCCTCGCCGCCACGACTACCGGCTCACACACAGACCCGGTAAGACGATCTCCCATGCAGACGCGTTGAGCCGCTCGCCACTTCCCGACCTAGGACGACGATCCAGCTCCCACGACGACCACCCTCAGCATAGAGACATTGCCGAACCTACCCATAACGCGTCAGACATTGCCCGAGAGACTAATAAAGACAAGCGTCTGGCGCGGGTATTACATTGGGTAGAAAAGGGATGGCCAGAGAAAGACAACGATGAAGCATTCAGGACATTCCGAAACCGGCAAACAGAACTGTCACTACAGAAAGGTTGTTTGTTATGGGGGACAGGGTGGTCATACCGGAAAAACTGCAAGGGAAGGTATTAAAATTATTACACGAAGGGCACCCGGGATTGTGAGGACTAAAGCTTTGGCCAGAAGCTATGCTTGGTGGCCAGGTATGGACAAGGAGATCGAGGCCTGGGTAGCCAGGTGCTCGCGCTGCCAGGAAACCAGACCAAATCCCCCGCAGCACCAATATTAGAATGGGAAACGCCCAGGGGACCATGGTCGAGACTCCATATAGATTTTGCCGGGCCCACAAAGGGAACACATTCCTCATCACGGTGGATGCTTACTCCAACTGGCTGGAGGTAAGCAACATGAAGACCACCACAACAGAGCGGTAACAAGGTCTTAAACAAACTTTTCGCAACCACGGTCTCCCGGATGTTATCGTGTCAGACAACGGACCCCAGTTCACCTCGCTGGAATTCGAAAGATTCCTAGCGGAGCGGGCATACGACACGCACTGACAGCGACGGCGCATCCGGCGGCCAATGGTAGGGCGAACGTATGGTTCAATTTACAAAAAGAACCCTCCAAAAGATCGAACACGGGGACATACAAGAAAAAATAAATAAAATGCTCCTAATACAACATATCACCCCAAACACAACGACAAACAAAAGCCCGGCAGAATTACTAATGGGAAGAAAACTAAGGTCACCACTCGACAGACTACACCCCACATACAACCCGGAAAAACCCCGGACTCATCTAGCAAGCACCGGGTTTTTGCACCAGGCGACGCAGTCTATGCAAAAAACCTTACCGGAGACCCACTATGGGTACCGGCAACTATAACCCAACTGACAGGACCCCACTCCTACCGGCTACAGACAACCGACGGACAAACATGGAAACGCCACATCGATCAAATAAGATCAAGAACAAAGAACACAACCGACACGCAACCAAACACAGACGACCCCGATAACACAAACCAAGAGGGGAGGGAAGATACAGGGGATCAAATAGGAAATAACCAGCAATACTCACCAGTCAACAGCCAGCCCGAAGTCTCACCAGGAAGGAACAGCCAGGCCAGCTCAACCAGCCCGGAAAGACCAGGCAGGGGCGGCGAAAGTCGCAGCTCGACCAACCCGGGTAGACCGGGAGGGAGCTGCAACAAGAGGCCCAGCAACACCTTCCAGGGAGTTCCATCGACAGGGCCAAGAGAAACAGAAGTCCCGACCGAACCGGCCGGGAGCCAAACAACAACTAAGCTGCGCAAGTCAAGTAGACAAGTACGAAGCCCCGCCTACCTACGGGACTACGTTACGTAGGACCGAACCAAGAGGGGAGGGGTGTTCTGTACAAGTCAATTTACATACTCGTAGCCCGCGTCGCGATTGGTTAAAGCGCGGCAACCGGATTGGTCGAGCGAGCCGCACTGATTGGCCCGTTGCGGATCCCCGCGATTGGAGGAAACTAATCGCGGGAGATTCGAACGGTGTCATTGGTCGCGACCGCCGCGGCTCGGGAATAAAAGCGCGGTTTTCCCCTTCAAGCCCAAGCTGTTTCAGGAGCCAATAAAGAGCTGAAACCAAGTCACTGACTCCGAGCTTCCTTTCTCGACGGACACAACAAAGACCTATAAGCATCTTTTACTGTTGTGTAGCAGTGGTCTAAACTTTAGACCTCTAAAGTATTTTTTCCTCTGGTGGCACAATTTACATGCTGGAAATATTTTGGGAGCTCTTTCCTTAAATTTGCTTGATTGAAATCTCCTAAAATGATTGGAAGGGAATCTGGGCGTTTGACACTTAACACCTGTATATGTTGTTAGCTTCCTTTAAATATAGAATTTGTTGGATTTTTTATGTGATGGAAATGTTAGTCTAATTAACAACTAAAATGGAAATATATTCAGTTTTTCCTGTTATAACTAAATATTTATGAGGGGTAAAAAGTGAATGTATAGATAATTGTATAGAATTCTGCTATATCATCAGATTGTATTAGGTTAGTTTAGGCAGCCTATAAATTCTTAATTTGGGGCCATGAGAGTCCCTGTTTTGGAACAAAGTATTTCTTATCTGTCTCAGCAGTATAATGTTGAAACCAATTTCTCTTAAATCTTTTATTTCATTGCACAGTCTGAGATATTTCAAAGTGAATTTTAACTGTTGCAAGAGGAAGTGATAGAAAATGAACTTTAAGTGTTCACTTATGGGGAATACTATAATTCACTGGATTGGCATTGGTCCTATACCCCCCTTTAAATTCTCTGATCTCAATGAAGAGTCAGTAAGTGAACATGGGGAAGGAAAGTCAAAAGAGAACAATGTGCTTTCAATATGAGGTTGAAAATCTGAATCTTGCCAATATGCTATTTTACCATTCTCACCATTTAGTTTATTTAATTGCATACTGGCAACATTCTCAGATCAGAACTGAATGGAGTTTTCTAGTTTTATCACATCACCACTACAAAACATCCTAGAAGCTGCTGGCATAGCAGAGCAAAAAACCAAACTTTTTTGTTTGGTCATGTGGGACAGGGCTTAATATGGGTTAAAATGATGTCCTTAAGGCTTGAAAATATTTAAGCCTCGTGAATAAAATACCTGAATTTCTCATCCTCCTAAATATGGCTAACTTCGACATTATATTTGTCTGTGAAACATGGCTCAATGCATCTCTCCCCGACTCCATTACCACAGTAAGAGACTATCATGTTTACCGATCAGATCGTGAAAATCGTCGAGGAGGTGGTGTTGCTATATTCTATAAAAAATCCTTACATCTAAAAAATATCCAAGTTACCCAGGAGCTTGCTCTTCCTGAAACCATCATCTGTGAACTATCCTTAAATATCACAATTCGATTCTTACTATGTTACAGAGCACCTGATTATGACATCGAACATGTAAACAAGCTAAATACAATACTAACATGGGCTGCATCCTGCCCATACCTTTTATCCTTCTTGGTGATTTCAATCTACCTCATATTGACTGGACCCTAAATGATTGTACAACTGAAATCATACACACAACCTTCTACAATGCTATTACAAATCTGGGACTGGAACAACTAGTAACCAACAACACTAGACTAAACAACTGCCTCGATCTCATCTTCTGCAATAGTTTGAATTTAATTTACGGAATACAAACTAAAGAACCCTTTTCCAGTAGTGACCACAATATGATTGACTTTTGTCTCAACATACGTCCACACAAAAATCACCACAATGATGTAATCCCCAATTGTAACTTCAAAAAGGCAACTATGATCTTATAGACAACGATCTCTCATCCCTTGATTGGCAATCTCTATTCACTGGATGCAATACTGTTGAAGACCATTACAACATATTTTTACTTGAAGTCAAAAGAGTCATCAAACTATATGTTCCAACAACAACTCCCAAAACAAAACAAAAAAGCAGATTACCCATAACAATAAGGAAACTTCAATCCAAAAAGAGATCACTCTGGCGGAAAAACAAATCTGGTCACGTTGCCAATTTCAAAAACCGATACAAAAATTTATGCCACCAGATAAAGACCGAATGCACCAATTATCACATTAAACAAGAGGAAAACCTTCTAAGCACCAATTCCACCGTGCTTTTACAATTTTGTAAACAACAAACTAAAAGACTCAAGGTCTATCCCTCCTTGATAGGACCTGATGGTAAAGACTGCAACGACGACACCATTAAAGCCAACCTCTTTAACACATTCTTCGGCTCAGTATTTGTAAACAGCAATGGATCATGCCCAGTATTTCCCAGCCGTACCACAGATAACAACAATGATCTAATACATATCGATTTCACAGAAGACAATGTTGAAAAATCACTACGCAATCTAAAACCATCTCTATCTATTGGACCGGATGGAATATGTACCTACTTCTTAAGAAAGCTATCCACTGCCATAGCCAAACCTCTAAGCATAATCTTTGAAAAATCTTTCAGGACCAGCTCCTTGCCTAACCTATGGTCACAAGCCACAGTCATCCCCATCTTCAAAAAGGGAGACCCAAGCCTAGTTGAAAATTACAGGCCAATCTCCTTATGCTGCGTCACCTGTAAAGTCATGGAATCAATTATTAACCAATCCATTATCCTCCACTTAGAGACAAACAACCTACTCTCCAATAAACAATTTGGTTTCAGAAAAAAACTATCCTGTAATCTGCAACTCTTACACTGCAAAAACATATGGACGACACAACTCGACCAGGGCAAAGCAATAGACACAATCTACATAGACTTCTGTAAAGCCTTTGATTCAGTGGTACATGACAAACTACTCCTAAAAATAAAATCCTATGGTATCTCTGGACAACTGAATAACTGGATAGAAGCATTCCTGTCAAACAGACAACAAATGGTCAAAATCGGGAGCGTCCTATCAAATCCAGTACCTGTCAATAGTGGTGTCCCCCAAGGCAGTGTTCTAGGACCAACTCTCTTCATACTCTACATAAACGACCTCTGTGATCATATTAAGAGCAATTGCGTTCTCTTCACTGATGATGTAAAGCTGTTCAATACCACAGACAATACTGCTACCCTACAAAAAGATCTAGACTATGTATCTGAATGGTCAAACAAATGGCAACTTCAAATCTCAACAAATAAATGCTCTGTCTTACATATTGGCAAAAAAAATCAGAAAATAAAATACAAGCTGAATAGTCAAGATCTTGTTGATGACCCAAGCTCTGTAAAGGACCTTGGAATACTCACCTCTAATGATCTAAGTGCTAGAGCCCACTGCAACTACATAGCCAAAAGGCATTAAGAGTTGTTAACCTAATCCTACGTAGCTTTTTCTCTGGTAATATCACACTACTAACCAGAGCATACAAAACATTTGCTAGACCAATACTTTAATACAGTTCATCAGTCTGAACCCCTGTACGTATCTGATATTAGTGCACAATTGAGAAAGTCCAGAAATATTTCACAAAAGAGTTCTTCACTCTTCTACTCAATTATAGAATACCGTATGCCACCAGACTTGAAATTCTAGAACTAGAAAACCTTGAATTACGCTGTCTTCGGTCTGACTTAAGCATGGTATATAAAATCATACATTGCAATGTCCTACCCTGTCAATGAATACTTCAGCTTCAACCATAACAACACAAGAGCATCTGCCAGATGGTAATAGTTCAAAAAAAGGGTTCCCAGGATGAGATGGATCTTGAGAATGTTTTGAACTTTCTTAAGCAGCAGCGGGAGCTATAAAGCTCTTCCAAAGAGGGGAGAGGGCAACCAGTGACATTAACCTTCTGGGAGTGCTTTTCCTATCTGCCAGTGTGAAATTGGCAATTATACAGAGGTGCAGTATGTTAAAATGTTCTCCTATGGTGCAGCGGTAGAAGGTCACCAGCAGTTTTTCATTTTGTTGTTGTTTTCTGAGAAGTATCACATAGTATACATCTCATGCTGGCCCTTTTGACCAGGGCTGCAATGTGGACACCCTCAGGTCAAGTCTTCTACTTTATGTTAACACCATACAACGAAACTCAAAACTGGCCACTTGCTCCACTTGGTTTCCATTGATAAGCAAGGGCTGGATGTCTGATCTGTTCCTTCTATACTCCACTATAAGCTCCTTGGTCTTATTAATGTTGAGGACCAAGTTATTGTCTCCACACCACGAAAGCAACCGGTCCACCTCATCTCAATAGGCAGACTCATCCTCCCGGAGATAAGTCCCACCACTGTTGTAACATTTGCAAATTTAGCAATAGTATTACTAGCATGAGTGGGAGTGCAGCCATGCACATAAAGCATATAGAGTAAGGAACTCAACACACAACCCTGTGGTGTACCAGTATTAAGAATAAGGGCTGAAGAGGTATTTCCCTAATCTGACCTTCTGTGAGTGGCCAGACAGGAAATCCATAATCCAAAGGCAGATTGAATTAGAAAGCCCAAGGTCCAGAAGTTTAGACACTAGTCTACGTGGAAGAATTGCGTTAAACGCAGAACTAAAATCCACAAAAAGCATCCTCACATAGCCCTCCCGCTGTTCTAGATGAGTCAGAGCAGTGTGAAGAGTGATGGCTGTTGTGTTCTCTGTAGATCTATTTTTTCTGTATGCAACTGGTGTTTATCAAATGTAAGACCAGAAATGATATGCTGGCAGACCAAGTTCTCAAAGCACTTCATGATGATAGGAGTGAGTGCCACTGGTCTGTAATCATTGAGGTTATTGATAGGGAACTTCTTTAGCAGAGGAACAATGGTGGAAGCCTTCAAACAAGATGGACTGGGATAAAGTGGACTGGGATAAAGACCGATTGAAGATCCTGGAAAAGACTCCAGCCAACTGATCAGCAAAGTTTTTAAGCACTCACCAGAGATACTGTCAGGACCAACAGCCTTTCTATGGTCCACAGCCCTCAGAATGCTCCTCACCTCTTGTTCCTCCACAATGAGGTGGGGGCTACTATTGACTGGTAGTTCTGTTTTATCTGTCTCTGATGTCTCCACTTCAAAGCGAGCAAAGAAATGATTCAGTTCCTCTGCCAATGAAGCAACCCCCTCAGCAGGGATGACATTGGTCGGTTGATGGTTTGTAATTTGTTGAATCCCTCGCCA
Source organism: Notechis scutatus (assembly GCF_049901735.1). Taxonomy (NCBI): domain Eukaryota; kingdom Metazoa; phylum Chordata; class Lepidosauria; order Squamata; family Elapidae; genus Notechis; species Notechis scutatus. The sequence goes on along the minus strand of NC_142025.1, from coordinate 76,637,326 downwards.
CACCTGCCTCATGTTATTGCTATAAAAAATATCCTCAATCTTCCTCTTATAATCAGTCTTGGCCTTCCAAATACCTTTCTTCAGATTAACTCTGGCAATACTGTATCTTGCCCCATCACCAGACCTAAAGGCCTTGGTCCTGTCACAAAAGAGGTGATGGATTTCCTTGGTCATCCAGGGTTTCTGATTGGGATAGATCCTAATACGTTTATCCACAGTGATAGTATCTGTGCAGTGTTTGATATAGCACAGAACAGTTGCAGTGTGCACCTCTAGGTCAGGGTGGTAAAAGATGTCCCAATTTGTGTTCTCAAAACAATCCTGAAGTTGTTGGAAAGCATCTTCTGGCCAAGATTTCACTGTCTTTATTATAGGCAGAGCCCGTCTCCTAAGAGGGATGTACGCTGGTGCTAAAAATAGTGACATATGGTCTGATTGTCCCAAATGTGGTATAACCTTATAGCCATGTTTGATGTTGGTATATGCTTTATCCAATATGTTGGCTCCTCTAGTAGCACACTTAACATGCTGATAGAATTTAGGGAGCACTTCTTTTAAATCAGCTTGATTAAAGTCCCCTGCTATGATATGCACAGCATCAGGATACTTATTCTGCTGATTACTAACAATGTTATACAAGAATCCCAAAGCTATGGTAGTATTGGCATCAGGTGTGACATAGACTGCAATAATCAAAACCACGCTGAATTCCCGCGGAAGATATATGGGTCTACATTTAAAACTCATATACTCCAGATCCATGGAGCAGTGGCTGTCTACAGTCTTTGTCTTGATGCACCAGCTTTTGTTCACATAAAGGCTTAAACCTCCCCCTTTGCTCTTGCCAGAATCTCTACTCCTGTCCTGCCAGTGAGCTATGTAGCCTTCCAGCTCAACAGCTGCATCTGGAATGAGTGAATGAAGCCAAGTTTCTGTGATTAGCAAATCACAGCAGTTCTTGATGAATTTAGTCTTTGCAATCTGTAGCCTTAATTCATCCATTTTGTTAGTCAGAGATCTTGCATTAGTAAGAAATATACTTGGAATTGAAGGCTTGTGTGGAAACTTACTCAGCCTAAAGAAAACCCCAGCACGGCATCCTCTCTTCCTCTTCCTGTTCTTCTTTCTCTGCCTCTTCCTCCTTCCTACAGGAATAGTGATCCATGGCTCCTCCAGGGGCCTAGCTGCCTCCTTCGGTATGTTATGAGAATATATAAAATCGTCCTTAATAGCCTTTTCACATTTCAGTCCAATTTGTAACAAGGCTTGACGACTATAGATGCTCCTTGCCCCACAGGATTCAGTCAAGGAAAGGATCCAAAACACACACAAAATCATACACACCATACATACCCTAACCCTAACCCTAACCCAATAACTGCAACCTAATCCAATAGCTACAAACCAACAACTGCAACCTAATCCACAAAAAACCATAAATCCAACAAATAATGATATCCCAATCCTCGTCAGAGAATCTGTCAAGTGCGAATAAAAGCATCCTAACGCCATCTTATTTGGACTAGAGGACATCAATAACAATGATAATATCACAATTGTCTGCAACATCATCAGTGACTATCAAGCATCTCCCCTGATGAAATACTCGACATTTCTCTCATTGGCCGAGAGCTCAAAAACAGAGACGGCTCTGTGGCCCCACGCTTCTGCAAAATCATTTGCAAAAATGAATTAAGCAAATGTAAATTCATTTATACTATAAATTCACTTGCCAAAAACAACACCAACCATAAAACCTTCGATCTCGTCCTGACCTAACCTTACAGCAATATGCCCGCTCCCATATACTATGCACAGAACTCAAAAATCATCTAGACAACGGAGAGAAGGACCTGTACATTGATTACTGTGCAGACTGTATCAAAAGAAAGTCACACAACCCACAACTCAGAATCCAAACCTTCTTCAACCAATCCACCATCACCCAAGACTAGACACGCATGCCCCCAACAACTTCAATTCAAACTACAACTAGCCTTAAATGCAAGCTACTCAATGCAAGAAGCCTTGTAAATAAAATACCTAAATTTCTCCTCTTACTAAATACGGCTAAATTCGACATAATATTTGTCTGTGAAACATGGCTCAACACATCTCTCCCTGATTCCATTACCTCAGTAAGAGACTATCATGTTTACCGATCAGATCATGAAATCCGTAGAGGAGGTGGTGTTGCTATCTTCTATAAAAAGTCCTTACATCTAAAGAAACATCCAAGTTACCCAAGAGCTTGCTCTTCCTGGGACCATTATCTATGAACTGACCTTAAATATCACATTTCGGTTCTTACTATGTTACAGAGCCCCTGATTATGACATTGAACATGTAAACAAGTTAAATACACTATAAACATGGGCAGCATCCTGCCCACACCCTTTTATCTTTCTTGGTGACTTCAATCTACCTCATATTAACTGGACCCTAAACGAATATACAACTGAACCCATACATGCAACCTTCTACAATGCTGTAACAAATCTGGGACTAGAACAACTAGTAACCAACAATACTAGGCTTAACAACTGCCTCGATCTCATCTTCTGCAATAGTTTGAATTCAATTTATGGAATACAAATTAAAGAACCCTTTTCCAACTGTGACCACAACATGATTGACTTTTGTCTCAACATACGTCCACACAAAAATCATGACAAAACCCCCAATTATAACTTCAAAAAAGGCAACTATGATCTTATAATCAACGATCTCTTTTCCCTTGATTGGCAATTTCTATTTACTGGATACAATACTGTTGAAGACCATTACAACATATTCTTAGTAGAAATCAAAAGAGCCATCAAACTATATGTACCAATAACAACTGCCAAAACCAGGAAAAACAGATTACCCATAACAATAAGGAAGCTTCAATCCAAAAAGAGATCACTGGCGAAAAAAAACAAATCTGGTCACGTTGCCAACTTCAAAAGCTGATATAAAAATCTATGCCACCAGATAAAAACTGAATGCGCTAATTATCACATTAAACAAGAGGAAAACCTTCTACGCACAAATTCCACCTGTGCATTCTACAATTTTGTAAACAAACTAAAAGACTCAAGGTCCATCCCACCCCTGAAAGGACCTAATGGCAAAGACTGCAACGATGACACCATCCAAGCAAACCTCTTTAACACATTCTTTGGCTCAGTATTTGTAAACAGTAATGGAACATGCCCAGTACTTCCTAGTCAAATCACAGACAACTACAAAGATCTAATACATATCAATTTAACAGAAGACATTGTTGAAAAAGCACCGCGCAATCTAAAACCATCCCTACCTATTGGACCGGACGGAATATGTGCCTACTTCTTAAAAAAGCTATCCACTGCCATAGCAGAACCTCTAAGCATAATCTTTGAAAAATCTTTCAGGACCAGCTCCTTGCCAAAACTATGGTTACAGGCCACGGTCATCCCCATCTTCAAAAAGGGAGACCCCAGCCTAGTTGAAAATTACAGACCAATCTCCTTATGCTGTGTCACCTGTAAAGTCATGGAACAATTATTAACCAATCCATTATCCTCCACTTAGAGACAAACAACCTACTCTCCAATAAACAATTTGGTTTCAGAAAAAAACTATCCTGTAATCTGCAACTCTTACACTGCAAAAACATATGGACTACACAACTCGATCAGGGCAAAGCAATAGACGCAATCTACATAGATTTCTGTAAAGCCTTTGATTCAGTGGTACACAACAAACTACTCCTAAAACTAAAATCTTACAGTATCTCTGGATACCTGCATAACTAGATAGAAGCATTCCTGTCAAACAGACAACAAATAGTCAAAATTGGAAGTGTCCCATCAAATTCTGTACCTGTCAACAGTGGTGTCCCCCAAGGCAGTGTTCTAGGACCAACTCTTTTCATACTCTACATAAATGACTTCTGTGATCATATTAAGAGCAACTGCGTTCTCTTCGCTGATGATATAAAGCTATTCAACACCACAGGCAATACTGCTATCCTTCAGAAAGACCTCAACTATGTATCAGATTGGTCAAACAAATGGCAACTTCAAATCTCAACAAATAAATACTCTGTCTTACATATTGGCAAAAAAATCAGAAAAAAAATACATGCATAAGCGCACCAATCATATCTACCAACCCTGTCCTATTGTTTTTTATTTTTCTTATAAGTATCTATCTTATGTATTCAAAACTATATTTTTTCTTATACCTGTATCTTGTAAGCGATTGACAAATCAAATAAATACTAAATATACTGAAATAAGGAGCAGTTAGCCACAGCATCCATGTGCGCAGCCATCTTGAAAACCCATCTTGGTTTTCAAGATGGAAAAGCCATCTTTAAAAAATTGTAGAGGGAGAGAGAGCAATTTGATTCTTAATATACTGTACTTCAGAAATATTTGCCCTTTTAAAATTCAGCATTTTTTTAAGGAAAAGAGAATAAAAGAATGTTGAGTTACTTCATGCTGAATAACAGATAACAGTAACTATAATACAATCACACAAAGAATTTACAAGATTAAAAAATCTGCTAAATTGCACAAATCATATTACTCATCAGTTTATTTTTATCCTATTCAGAAAGTGACTGGCACTAGGAAATCATAGTAATGTATTCCTATTCATCTTTCATTTATGTCAAACTAATCATGTTTCCCAAATTCAAGAACTAGGATCAAGATATTTTGGAGGTACCAGGATGAGGAAACGCTATGATAGAGAGTTCACAATAGGCTAGCATTTTGGAATTAATGGTAATTTTGTTTATAAGCTGCATTTTGGCTAGAGCAATCTTTTCTTGAATCACATATGAAGCAATAAGCAAAAACAAAAAATGCCTCATCCACCAGATGTTCCATAGCATTCAAATATTTCTTGGTATTCCTTAAGGGATTTTAAGGAAGAGGGAATAATTCCATGAAAAGCAGTAACAACAACAGAACATGCCTCCTGGAACAAACTTTTAATGAAGGAAACCACAGCAGTTCCTAAGTATAAATACTCATCTATTTCCACAAAGACAATACAACATTAAGGAAACCCTATTTGGTAGAGTGAAATTTTAGAACCTAATCCTAAAAGTAAAACTTGTCTGAAATTAAAATAAAATTATTCTGTGCACAAAAGCATTTTCTATTTTTCCTGCTTTGGCTTAAAACCAAAGTTGTCTTATGATAGTCAGGATTATATTACTATCTTCAACCATATGCCTAGGGATGGGGTGCTAGCTAATTTTTATCATTGTTAATGACCGGTTTGGCAAACCAGCAAATCCCACCCCTGTCTGGCCCCTTCCCTCCCACCCATCCCAGGAGTCTCCACATGGCCCACTTTGGACGCCAGGTAAGTGCTGGGCCCGCATGGAGGCTCGGGGAGGATAAAAAATGAGCTTCCTGGAGGCCCGTTTCTGTCCTTTCAGAGCCTCCGGGAGCCTCCATTTTTTGCCCTCCCAGAGGCTCAAGTAAAGCCTCTGGAGCACGGGGAGGGTGAAAATGGCCTCCTGGTGCATGAAGCTGAGTAGGCCACATCTACCATGGAGCCATGCCCATCCATCAACTGGGCAGAGAACTGGTTGCTAAAAATTTTGAAGCCCAGCCCTGCATATGCCCAATTAATATATATGTGGGCCACAAGCTAAATACATCTGTATTTTCTTTTTGAAACCGCAGTAAAATTAAAAACTCTCCCTTGTAGCCAAATGTATCAGCCATTCCTGTGTTTAACATGTGGGGTTCAGCTTCTCAGGTCTTAATGGGATTTTTCATTTTTTTAGTTTTGACATGTCTAGCTGACAACTTTGTCATCTAAAATATAGAGCAGGAAATTAGAGAGTCAACTATATTTGGCTTAATTCTCTTATTAATATGGATGAATGATTGAAGGGGTGGAAATTGTAGGAACCTTGGGTTAGAGTGACTATGTCATATTATAAATCAACATGATGCAGGCACAGATAACTAATTGATATTTCTATTTTTTTATCTGTTTCTCAATTATGTTATGTTGAGAAAATGACCAGAGAAAAGGAAAAACGGAATTCATGCTATTAAATAATGTTTTTTAAGACTGTGTAAATTATTTGAAAAATGTGCCTTTTTAAGTGTGGGGATTGAGTACAAATTCTGTCTTTTTGAATCATTAAACAGCCTTTTATTTTTGCAAGGCAGACCACACAAAACGGCACAAACTCATCACAAAGCAACCCACACAATAGGCACAATTCCTGGCCCTTCCCTTCCCCCTCCCCACCCCAGCCAAGTTTCTGGAATCCCCCACACCGGCAAGATCATCTCCCCTAGTGGGGACAGGAATGCATCTCCCTGCTAGGCCCCTCGGAGCTTTGGATGTGGCTCCTTCCTTCTCACCATGCACCGGCTCTTTTACCTGCCGATCTGAACAAAAGTAAAAGCATGCCCTCACAATCTCATACCTGCAACCAGAGCCGGGTTTGGAAAACACATGCCTGCGGTGGAGGAGTGGTCCTTTTTAACTTTTCTTTCTTTCTTTCTTTCTTTCTTTCTTTCTTTCTTTCTTTCTTTCTTTCTTTCTTTCTTTCTTTCTTTCTTTCTTTCTTTCTTTCTTTCTTTTTCTTTCTCTCTCTCTTTCTCTCCCTCCCTTTCTTTCTTCATTCTTTTTTTTTTCCTATTTCTTTTTCTTTTTCTTTCTCTTTCTTTCTTCCCTTCCCTTCCTCTTCCTTTCTTGCTCTTCCTTCCTTGCTCTTCCTCGCCCTTCCTTCCTTCCTTCCTTCCTTCCTTCCTTCCTTCCTTCCTTCCTTCCTTCCTTCCTTCCTTCCTTCCTTCCTTCCTTCCTTCCTTCCTTCCTTCTCTGTCTCTCTCTCTCTCACACACACACATACCAAACTCTCTCTCATGACACACACACACCTGGTCTGGGATGAACTGATCCGGCGAGCTCCAGAGCAGTGGGCGGTGGGAGAATAAAAAGGGAGTAGCCCCGGCTCCTGGAACATCCATCTGCCCTCCCTTTCAACAGGGGCCAGGGGGCAGCCACGGAAAGCAGTCCCAGGAGTTCCTGCCCTCCCTTTTGGAGCACCTCTGTTGTCCCTCTCAGGCTTAGGCTCAGCCTCAGCGCAGCAGAGAAAGCAAATGGTTGTGGCATTATCCGGCCACCGTCATCGCCACATCACCCTGAGGCTGCCTGCTTGCCCATTTGCTGGCTGGACTGGCCCAGAAATGGCGCCCCACCTTGGTCTTGCATCAAGAAGCTGGTAGCCAGGCAGGAGGCAGCCCAACGCGGACCAGTGCAAGGTGGAGGATGCCTGCAGAGGGCAGGGAAAGACCTTGGGAGCTACAAGGTTGGGCAAGGCCTGAGGAGCTATGGGGAGGCCCATGGAGGGCAGGGCAAAGCCCAGGGAGCTACGGGGAGGCCTGCGGAGGGCAGGACGAAGCCCAGAGAACTACAGGGAGGCCCACAGAGGTCAGGGTGAGACCCATGGAGGGTAGGGTGAGGCCCACGGAGGGCAGGGCAAGGCCTGGGGAGCTACGTGGAGGCCCGCGGAGGGCTAGGAGAGGCCCAGGAAGCTTCAGGGAGACCCACAGAGGGAAGAACGAGGCTCGGGGAGCTACGGTGAGGCCCATGGAGGACAGGGTGAGGCCCATGGAGGGCTGGACGAGGCCCAGGGACAGTGAGAGAGGAGGGACTAGTGTGACTTGCAGGCCTACCTGTGAGCAGGCAGATCAGGGCTGCTCAGCTGGAAGGAACAGTGGAGAGGCTCATGTCGGCTCTGGGCTGCTTCTCTCACCTGCTTTTGCTGGGAGAGCCTCTCCTGGCAGAGTGAAAAACTTGCAAGTCCCCTTCCTTCGAGAAACGGCTCCTGGGCAGCAGAAAACAGGATTCAACTGGGGTGCTTCTCTGCTGCCCAGGAGCCATTTCCCAAAGGAAGGGGACTTGCAAGCTTTTCACTCTGCCACAGCAAAATGCAGGCAGCAATGGCTAGCCTGGCAGATAGGCAAAAATAGGCTGCAGCCATGTCACGCATGTGCACGATGTTGCACATGTGTGATAGGGACTGACTGGGCAGGGAGCAGAGAAGCAGGCAGAGAGAGGCAGAGCCAGTCTGAGGTTCTCCGAGCTTTATTTATCAGTTCTCCGAGCTACCAGGAACTGTAACAACCGGTTCTACTGAACTGGTGCAAACCGGTAGAATGCCACTCCTGCTTGAGAGGCCAAGTTCTAGCAGATGTATTCTAAGCAATGGATTCAACAGGCTTTGGAATCTGAGTTTTTCATCCTTAGTTTTGGATGGAGTTGGATTACTGCAACATACATGGAGCTATCCCTGAAGAGTATTTAGGAGATACAATTGGAACAGAAATGCAGTGCTTTGCTGAAGGACTCTTGGGTGGCACATGTGGCACTTATTGTTATATGAGTTGCACTGTCCATTTCCAGTTTGTTTCCAGATCCAATTCAAGGTGTCAACCTTTAAAGATTTTATGACAAGGATCAGAGGTGGTATTAAGCAGGTTCTGACCAGTTCTGGAGAACCGGTAGTGGAAATTTTGAGTAGTTTGGAGAACTGGCAAATACCACCTCTGACTGGAGATTTTACAGTATCCTTCCCCTGCCATGCCCACCAAGCCATGCCCACAGAACCAGTAGTAAAAAAAAAAATGAATCCCACCATTGGCAAGGATCTAGGATATCTGAAGAATCCTCTCACCCCAATGGGACTAGCTCATCCTAGATTTTCCAGTGAATAGGCCTACTTCAGATCCTATCAGCCAAATAATTTTGATTGGCAGGATCTAGGAGAAGAATCTTTTTTCCTTTGGCCCTTGCTCTTTGAAATATTTTCCCATTGGGGAATATGAGGTTCACCTTCCAGAAGAGCCTAAAAATTTGACTCTGCTGTTTGGCCTAGGGACCCAACAATGACCTTCCACATTGAGCATAGTTGATTGGAGAAAAAAGATTCCCACCTTCAGGCTTTTAGCTTTCTATTCATTTTTTCTAATTTTAATTGCTTTCTAATACTTTTAAATTTATTATATTGTAAGCCACCAAGACTTGATGTATCAGTGAGATGAACCAGAAATTCAATAAATACATAGACAAACAAAAATGTATTTCAACTTTGCCTTAAATTTTATGTACTATATTTTAAGACAGATTTATAAGCACTCATAAAACATTCATAGACACGTTGCTTGTATTGGTCTAAAAAAACTGACTGACTGACTTGATTCTATAGGATGTGTTCATATTATGAACAAAAGAATGTGAATACCTCTGTATCCTGTAATAATCTATTTTCTATTTTGTGTTCATGGAATCAGAATTAAGATATTGTAAATTATAATAAATGGAATATTGGCTTGTGATCTGAAACAAGTATATATGTGTGCGTGTGTGTGTGTGTGTTTCTGATCAATACACCAGGTAATAATGTTCTTATTTTATATGGGGATTTGTGCTTGTGTGCATTGTATGAGTATAGTAGCAAATAGCTTATCCCTGTTGGCAGCATTGCCTGTGAGGAGTTCTATTTAGTCAATGTCACATATTCAAATAAGTTCTTTGAGAAACCAAAACCTCAGGAATGTGTAGAGGTTAGTATCTGGCAAACAGTATGATTAAAATGGATTAAAGTATCTTAACATTCCTATGTAGTACCCCTTATTTTATTGCATACTGCATATGATTGAGCAAAATTGGCTTATAACAACCACTTCTAATTATACAATATTTTACAGGGATGTGGTGGATAAGGATCTATTGATGTCCCTACTCTTACATTTCTATAGTGACTTCTCTCTTACCAGTTTCCAAGGAAAATTTCTGCCTAACACATCTTCTCTCTCTTCTTAGCCTTGATATATGTGCAGAGTTCTCAATAACTGCTTACGGTTATATCTAGAATTATATAATAGTATATTATACAAAACAATAAATAAAATAAAAATAAGATAAAATATGATACCTATTAATACACATTATGAAATTATATATTATATCAATATATAATGATTCCACACTCATAGATTTGTAAAGTGAGGCAAATATGTAGCTGTGGAAGTTGAGATGGAAAGGATTATATCTATTTTTGTTGGATTATAAATATCCATAAATAACAGAGTTGGAAGGGACCTTTGAGGTCTTCTAGTCCAACTTCTTGCTAAGGCACATCTTATACTATTTCAGACAAATGGCTGTCCAATCTTTTCTTAAAAATCTCTAGTGAGCATCCATAACTTCTGGGAGGCAAGCTATTTTTACCATTAGGATTAATTGTGGTCACTATCAGGATTTTCTTAGTTCTAGGTTGGTTCTCTTCTTGATTAGTTTTATCCATTTTGTCTTGTCCTTCCTTTAGCTGCTTTGTAGAATAGATGGATCCCCTCTTCCTCGCAGCAGCCTCTCAAATATTGGAACAAATAATAGATTGGTAATTATTTGAAAAAATAGAATTTACCAAAACTTACATAAGCACAAAATTAAATGATAAAAAGCAATTTTTGAAAGTTGACAAAACTTTCAGAAAGGGACATTACAATGATGTTTACTTTTTGTTTTAGTCTGGAAAACATTAGATAAGATGAACAAATTAGAGGTTTGAGAATAAAGAAAGAGGTTTCCAAATGGAGAGCTTTCAATGGTATTGCAAGAACCTCAGAAGGGAGTTGAACATTTAATGAAGAAGCTGAAGGACTTTGGTAGATTGGTGGGTTTTAAGGTAACGAAGAGAAAATGGATGTGATGACCCGTAGTCTCTCAAAATAACCCAAACCCCAAAACATATATTAAAGTCCGGTAAAGCCTTCAACTGATCTGCCTCCTTTTCCCCAAAAACATCAGCAAAGTCCACCAACTCCACAGGTAGATCCAGGTCGACAGGCGTAGCCACACTCCCTGCACAGGAGTGCAAGCAATGGTTGGCACACTTCCTATCAAGGAACTGCACAGCTCCAGACAACCAGACAATCTGTGGATCATGGGCCTGTAGCCACTCCAAATCCAGCACCACTGGAAAATGAGGCACTGTGGCAACGTAAAACACGGTTTCTTCCATATGCTGCCACATGCAAAGGGGTTTGGTTGCAGCAACCACAGGTCCCGAACAAAGGGGCCGACTATCAATCGTCTCCACCATTACTGGTGGGAATACCTGTTGCTGAGGAATGAATGACTGCTTGACAAAATGAGCATCCATGAAATTGGCTGTGGCCCCTGAGTTGACCAAAGCTGGGATCTCCACTGCTCCCACACCAGGCACAAACACACTTGCTGGCAGCACAAGATGCTTCACCAATAGCGACTGTGGTGGAGATGTCAAAGATGTCAAAGGGGGTGAGGGTGGCAAGGTTGGCGAAGATGGCGGGCCTATGGACTTTACACCCCGACCTGCAGATCCCCTTAGGCTGAGCGATGCTCGTTTCCCGCCACCACAGGTGTCGCTGCTGTGGATGTCTTAACAGGATATTTGGCCACAAAATGGCCTCGATTGCCACAATAGAGGCATAAACCATCACGACAATGTCTATTCTTTTCTACTTGAGTCAGGCAAGGGTGGCCAGCCCCCAACTGCATGGGTTCCTCCAAAGGCACTTCCACCAAGGATGCCATCTTGCTGGAAACAGTCCAGTTTCTGTCCATCGTCGCATCCGTCGCTGCAAAAGTCGAGCGTTGATACGAAGACACAAATGCATGAGCTCCTGTAGGGTGCGAGGGCATTCAGTGTGCGCCAACTCATCCAGAAGCTCCGACAACAAACCCTCCTGGAACTGGTCTAATAGTGCTGTCTCATTCCTTTGTACATCCTGAGCAACCACCCAAAAACTAGCAATATAATCCATGAGTGAGCCACGCCCCTGCTTCAGCTCTCTTAAATGTCTGTTTGCTGTTTGGCTTTAAACAGGGTCCTCAAACATGGCCTGAAACTGACGACAAAACTCAGCATAATTGTCCAACACCTGGTTGGGCTGGGTCAGCAGAGGTGTCGCCCAACGTGCTGCAGAGCCTGACAACAAACTAATAAAAAACCCCACCTTATCCTGGTCAGTGGGAAAGTGTTCAGGCCGAAGGCTCATGTAAAGCTGGCACTGCCCCCAAAATGCTGGAAATTGGGCCAGTGAACCATCAAATTTATCTGATTTATCTTAACCAAAACTCTAACTGAAAGCAAATTAAACTTAAGTTGTGGTACATATAACATTTTTACATTTTCTTTTATGCAAGAACAATATGCTATACCTTCACCTTTAGCCTTAAGTTTCCATCCATTAGCTAATGATATCTGCTGTGAACTTGTGGATATCTTAACAAATCTTTTCTTATCTTTTGTTATGCAGTGCGATGCTCCACTATCTACCACCCATAAATTACTATTCACAGTTTTGTTGCTATACATGGCTAACTCTAAGCATTCTTTATCCTTTTGATGCCTTTTAGCATTCTGGCTGGCTTTTTGGCTTTTTCCTTTCTTGCAGAATCTAGCAAAATGTCCTTTTCCTCCACAATTAAAACATTTTCTAATTGTATACGCTGACGAAGATATTTTCTCTTCTTCACATTGTGGTTGTTCCCTTCTGAGTTGATCCCTTTCAAGCCTTCTCCTGGCTTCTTCAATTAATCTGCCAGTAATGTCAGTTAAAGTAAGGTTATCTTTTGGCAGCACTTCAAGTGAAGTTACGTAGTCATCGTAGCTTTCATCTAACGAAGACAAAATGATGGTATAATTCAGTGAAGATAAGTTCTTTTTCATGCAGTTCTTGAAAAATTCTCTTCATTAAGTTTATATGATTCAGCATGTCTCCATTCTTTTGAAGATGTGTTCTAAACAGTTTCCGTGTAAGATTTATATGTGCTCCTACACTGTCTCGAACATAAATCTTCTTTAAATTCTCCCAACATTTCGCAGCTGTTTCTTCTCCATGAATATGGACAAGCTGTTGGTCAGAGAGAGAGTCAGTCCTATTATACAGAGAGCTTGCTCATTCTTCAATTGATATTCTTGTATTTTCTGGGCATCATCCTCATCCTCCGGATCCCATGCATCTACCTCTGGTGGGTTTTGTATTATACTCCACAAACCTTCTCTTCGTAGAAGTAGGCTGCATTTCATAGACCATGAAACATAGTTTGTTCCATCCAGTTTGGATATAAGAGACAAACTTTGTAAATTGACTTGTGCCATCTTTATCTGGATATTAAACTATAACTAATAAAACACAACTGTCTGTTTACAGTATTGTGTAACTACACAAACTCTCACTTTAATATAAGCCTGTTATATCCTAGTTAGTCTGACTGTGCACCTGGGCCCATAACCAGTGTTAGGGATATACACCCTAGCAGAACGTGCAACAGCAGTCCAGCAGGCAGGCAGATATGTGAGATAAAAACGTTGTAGTAGCTTACACTCAGTAAGACAGATACACTGTGCAAGTTAAATAGTTTTTATTCCAGCAAGAGTTATAGCATAGTCAAAACAGTCCATATGTCATACACTAAGTTCAGTCAGTCCGGGGGTTATTCAGTTTGCAAAGTCCAGTGTTGAAAAAGAGTTCATTAAACTTACAATCAATCAGTCCAGTGATATATCTCTTTTGCAGTCAGAGATATGAAGAAAATCAAACCCCTTTTCTTCTCTCAGCAAACACGCAGTTATCACCATCAATCTATCATTGTCAGCATTCCAGTATAAGCCAGGGTAACAGTGAGCTCTCTTGCTCCCTCTTATGGTGATTTTACAACCGCACCCAAAAACTTGGTTTACAGTTTAAAGTGATACATACACTTAAACTCACTAACATAGTTTATATATTATTTTACCCAAACTAAGTTAGGTAACCAATGTTATCCCTAACAATAATCAAAAATTATTTTACTCATGCTGAACTATTGATTTTCAATGAAACAGAATCTGGATTATAAACAAGAGAAGAATTGGAAAGTTTACTTATTTATTAATTTTATATACTGCCCATCTATTTGCTAGGACAATTCTGAGTGGCTTACAGATAATAAAAAGAAATTAATTAAATTAAAAGCAATTAAAACATTAAAATCATGCAAATTAAAAATTTAAAACTATGCCAAAAAATGCAGCATATGGTTAAGCAATAATTTGCTAGGTCATTTACTGCTCATTGAAGACAACATTTTAAAGGAGACTAATGAGAGGATATTTTGTCTAGAATGAGGTAAGATGAGCCAAAGTGGAAGTAGAAGCAGTAGAAAGAAGCAAGAGGTTTCAGATACCAGGATAAGGGTGGCTTCATTTTGCTAAGGCCAAACCAGAAGTGCTAGCTGTTGGAAATGTTGGAGATCACCACTTGAACTCAGCTAGTTAGATTCATGAAAAGTTTAAATGAAGTTGATGCCCTGCTCCTACCAGCAAAAGTATCTAAAACAAAGCGAGTTTAATTTTGTCATCTTTGTATCACTGTAGTTACACTGGGGTGGGATTCTACCAGTTCGTACCTATTCGCTAGAACTGGTTGTTAACATTCTAAGCAGTTCAGAGAACTGGTTGTTAGAAGAAATTACTGGCCTAATTCTATAAGGAAGGCTGGAAGGAAACATTCTGGTGTTGCTTACAGAAACTGCCTCTCCGTTAACCCTTATTACATTCTTGGCAGGACTAGACTTCCTGCCTCAGAAACGTTTCTGGAGTTTTTTCCCCCTCCTTTGCTGGTACTTTGCTTGTGTGGAGTGACCATTCAAAGTTACAATGGCATTGAAAAAAGTGACTTATGACTATTTTTCACACTTATGACTGTTGCAGCATCCCCACAGTCATGAGAGGCCAGGCGAGGAGATGCATGCCTCGATGTGAGTAATATTGAGTTGGCCATGCCCACCAATTAAGCCACGCCCACAGAACCGGTTGTTAAAAAATTTGAATCCCACCCCTGAGTTACATACTTTCTTTTTTATTCCTTGACAGGTTATCAAACTAAACTGTAAAATGTTTAAAGTATGAAGAATATTGCTTTGAGGTTGGATGTCAGACAATTTTGATCAATAGTTCAGCTTTTCTTTTTTCTTTTTTTGCATCATAGAATGTTCTCACCAGAAACATTGTCAAAATAATCCAGCTTTGGAACATAAAATATTTGGTGAGGGTTTGTTTACCTTAGTCCCTTCTGTCCAAACATCACTGTACCTTTGTTCTCCATTTCTGCTATTGCCACTACTACTTAATATTACTGATGAATTTTTATTCTGCACATTGTCTTTATTTAATGATCACACATGGCTTAGAGTGATAAAATAAAATCCAAACAACAAACATTTAAAATAAAATAAAACCAATTAGGAGCATAGTATTAGAAGGAACCAAAAATCTGAAGAAATTTGTAAATAGTATTAAAGTTTCAGAGTATTAATTCTGTTTTAACCAATATTAGAATAAATGTCAAAAACAGCTTTTAAACAATGTTGAGTGGTACAATCAGATCATCAATGGTACAAATATTTACACCCACAGAGAACATTTAAAAATGGCTCTTCAAAGTCTTACCAAATTTTGTTTAGCTTCATACATATTAGTTAGTGCATCCCATTTGTTAGTATATGTTGTTAGTAAACAAGCCAGAATTCACATACTTTAATATTGTTCAAATGTTTTCAGAACACCCCTTTTAGTTTAGCAAATAGCATCTAGTCATAGGTCAAACATTTAACCCCAGGCTTTAATCCACAGTGTTTAAAGAGTGTCTGGAGAATAATTGGAAAAAATAGCCTACAATTTTATAAGGCTATACTTTTTTCTTTTTTTGGTGAGCAAAAGAGTCCTACAATGTTCCTGGTCAAAGTGGCTGGTATTTAATTTATCCATAGCCAAACTGAAGGTGTTCTTTGGGTACATATTTTATTTTAAAAATATGTTATTTTACTGGTTTTCACTTCTTTGCCCAATTTATGTATTCCATATAGTATTCTTTACATAGCACAGAATAATTTTTAATTTTCTTCCCTTTAAAGGAACACTTATATTTAGAATTGTCATTTACACATTGTCAAACAGGAAGAATACAGAGAAACAGAATTATATAGAAATTAAGCAGTTCCAGTATGCTGAGTGGTTAAAGGCACGAGACTGGAAACTGGGAATCCTAACTTTGGTATAAAGCATGCTAGGTAACCTTGAATCAGATACTCATTCTCAGCTGTCATTTGTATCCCTAAATATTTCATGCTTTTCGTAATTTGAATATTTAATTTATCCACTAATCTTTTCTTTTGTTTTTCTGTCATATTTTTCGCCAAGATTTTTTTTTTTTGTGGTTTATTTTCAGTCCTGCTACTTCGCCAAATTCATCTATTTCTCTAACCAGCTTAGGGCTTGTTTCCAATGGTTCTTCCAATATTAAAGACCAAATCATCTGCAGAAGCTTGTAATTTATACTCTTCCTTTTTTATTTTCATTCCCTTTATTTCTTCATTTTTCCTAATATTTCTATTCAATACTTCCAAAGTCAATACAAACAATAATGAGGATAACAGACAGCCTTGTCTGGTTCCTTTTTGAATGTTAATATTTTCTCTCAATTCTCCAGTTATCATTACTCTTGCTGTTTGCTTGTTATATATCGCCTTTAAAGCTTTAATGAATCTGTCTCCGAACCCATCTCCTCCAATTGCATCAACATAAACTGCCAATTTACATTATCGAATACTTTCTGTGCATCTAAAAACACTAATGCCATTTGTTTCTCTGAATGGGTTTCATAATATTACAGAGTATTCAATATTATCCTTATATTATTTTTTATTTGTCTCTTGGGCAGGAATCCATTTTGGTCTGAGTATATAAAATGGTTTAAATATCTTTTTAATCTTTCTACCATTATTGAAGCAAATATTTTATAATCAGCATTTAGCAGGGATATTGGTCTATAATTTTTTATTTGTTGTGGGTCAGTATCTTCTTTTTGGCATAAGTGTAACATATGCCTCTGTCCATGAGTCAGGTACTTTATTTTTTATCAAAACCTCATTCAGTATTTCCAGCATTGTAGTAGAAATTACTTCCTGTATTGTCTTGTAGAATTCAGCTGGTAGCCCATCCGGGGCAAGAGCTTTTCCTGTGTTTTGTCTATGTATTGCTTCTGTCAGTTCCATCATTGTTATTTTCTTGTCTAACATAGTCTTTACTTCATCAGGTATTCTCAGTAGTTCTGCCTCTTGTAAATATTGCTGTACTTTGTTTTCTAGTATTGCCTCTTAATCATATAGCTTCTCATAGTATCTCTGTACAATTTTTTTCTTCTCTTCATTTTCATAATGTAGGGTGCCATTTTCATCTATTACCTGTGATATTCTTTTTAATTCTTTTTCTTTCTTCAGTTTATATGCTAGCCATCTACCTGGTTTATCTGCATTTTCAAAATAGTTCTGTTTAGCCCCTCTAATCTTTTGCACCAATTCTTCTTTTTCCATTAATCCAATTTTGTGTTTAATTATATCCATTTGATTTTTGATGTTTTTGTGTTGTGGGCATCTTTGTAAATCTTTCTCCATTTTTTTATGTTCTTGTTCTAAGGTTTGTTGTGTTTCTCTCTTTTTAATGTTCCTTCTTCTTGTGTAGGTTATAATCACACTTCTGGTATATGCCTTCATAGTGTCCTATACATTTTGCAATGAGGTTTCTTCTGATTTATTTTCTTTAAGGAAGAAAACAATTCTTTTTCCAGGTTATTAATAAATTCTTTTTCTTTCAAAATTGAATTATTCAAAGTCCATCTTAGTCTTTTCTTCTGTCCCTTCCATTTAATCCTTATTGGGTTGTGATCAGACCAAATATTTGTGTCAATATTTGCTTCCTGAATGTTAGGTATTAAATCTGTTGACATCCAAATGATATCTATTCTTGACCATGATAAATGTCTATTTGAGTAAAATGTAAATTGTCTATTTTTGCTATTCAATTCTCTCCATATATCTTTAATACTCAACTCCTCCACCATCTTAAAAAAAGATTTTTGGTAATATTTTTCTATTTTTCTTATTTGTTTTCTGTGTTTTATAGTCCAGTTCTGTATTTACAATTGCGTTAAAGTCTCCAAAGATACATATCTTAGCATATTCCAATTCAATTATTTTATTGTGTAGCTTCTTATAAAATTGATCTTGCCGATTATTGGGAACATAAATTACAATTAGAAGTACCTTTGAGTTATTATCTCTTATTTCAACCATCAATATTCTTCCTTCTTCATCTGGATAAATTTGCTTGGCTTTAATTATATTTCTAATAAATAAAACAATTTCTCTTTTATTTTGTTGTGTCAATGATATTAATATATTCCCAATTCTAGGACAATTCAACAAATGTGCAATTCTTTTCTTTCAATTTTGAAATAAAAAGAATTTATTAATAACTGTTTTTTAATATGCACGTCTTGTAGAGAAATTATATCCATGTTTAATTTTTCTAATTTATGAAATATCTTTTTCCTTTTAATAGCTGAATTTAGTCCATTTATATTTATAGAGAATAGTTTCTTTTCCTCTTCCACTGTTTATATTTTATAAGTAGGATTTATTGCTCTTGTTGTTCTTTGTTCTCTTGGTTCTTTAATTATCATTTGGTCACCTACTGCTCCCTCCTGTCCCCTTTCCTCCCTTTGTTCCTTCTCTATTTCCTTTGCCATTTCTGCTCGTATTTTAAGTTCCTCTTCTCTTGGTCTCTCATCTTCTGCTCCTCCAAAGTATTCATTTTAAAATAGTTCTGCTCTCTCAATTGAGTCTATTCTGTGCCTTTATTCTTGCCAGATGAATGTCAAGCCTTCAGGAATCAACCATCTATAATTAACTTCTTTTTGATTAAAATCTTCATCAGAAATTGACATTCTCTTCTTAAATCTATCACTTTCCTTGGTATTTGTTTCAAGGCTATAATATCCTTTCCCTTGTACTTCAATAAATCATCTCTTGCTTTCTGTTCTCATTGTTTTCTTGGTAAATGTCAAATGTACTTCTCTAGGTAGTTTACTTCTCAACCAACATATAGTTTTGATGTGAATTTTTCACTTATTCCCCACCCTATCCATATAAGCTTTTTGGCATTCACTTCTGAGAGTTTTGCATAAGCAAAAACCTATGCTAAAAAATTTTATCTTTTTGATTTATAAAATAGTTGC
The DNA here is from genome assembly GCF_049901735.1 of Notechis scutatus. Classification (NCBI taxonomy): domain Eukaryota; kingdom Metazoa; phylum Chordata; class Lepidosauria; order Squamata; family Elapidae; genus Notechis; species Notechis scutatus. The sequence goes on along the minus strand of NC_142025.1, from coordinate 76,618,208 downwards.
CATAACACATTCATTGAAATACTCAGTTTAACTTTTGATCATTGTTCTTGCTTTGAGTTGTTGAAAACCAAGAACAAATTTGGAATTATCTTAACCCAATCAGACAATGATGCACATGCTTCCATTGTAAGTGATTAATGGCTCATTTTCAGCTGAGTAAAATTAACCATAGAAGAATGTGAATTGAAAATAAGAATGGGAAAATCTGTTCTAAGTTCAATGGATTAAATAATTTCATACACATACAACACACACACACACACACACACACACACACACACACACACACACAAACCAAATAAATATTTGGAGCTCTGATTCATATATGAGATGAGAGGCTTAATACCACTTTCTACTGTTTTCTACCCATAAAGGTCCCAAATATTTTAACTTTAAATGGGATACTGTTGACCAGGAATGTAATGTTTCTGCTGAAGACTTGTAAGAGCGTATGTGCCAATGCCACCATTTCCTCTGCAGGCCTTCAAGATCATGGAAAGTTCTTTGGGAAATATGCAAAGTCCCTGATTTGACAGGGACCTGTTTGATTAATGCATCAAAGTCCTTTTCAAGGCACATAAAAACTCTAGCATTGACAGGGACATTCATATTTTGCACTGTTCTTTCTGTGATGGTGACATTCCAGTTTCCTGTAGCATTTACCATAGAACATGTGGAACAACAACCTCCATCAAGGAACTGAATGACTACAGACCAGTTGCTCTAACATCTGTAGTTATGAAAACCTTTGAAAGGCTAGTGCTATCCCACCTGAAAACCATCATGGATCCACTATTAGACCCCCTGCAATTTGCATACCGAGCAAATAGATCAATAGACGATGCTGTTATTATGACTCTGCAATACATACTACAACATCTTGAATCTCCAAATACCTATGCAAGGATCCTCTTTGTAGACTTCAGTTCAGCATTCTATACCATCATTCCAGACATTCTTCTAACTAAACTAAACCAGCTGGTGGTAACTGAACATACTTGTAAGTGGATCATAAACTTCCTAACAGACAGGAAGCAGCAGGTGAAGTTAGGCAGAATCACACCTGATACTTGTACAATTAGCACAGCCCCCTCCCCAGCCCATGTGCTTTCTCCATTTCTTTTCTCCCTATATACCAATGACTGCCTCTCAAATGATCCATCTGTTTACTGAAGTTTGCAGATGATACAACTCTGATTGGTCTCATTCAAGACAACAACAAATCCACATACAGATGGGAGGTTGTACAACTCTTGGTGTGACCGGAACAATCTGGAACTGAACTCACGCAAAACTGTAGAAATGGTGGTAGACTTTAGGAGAAACCCTTCCATACCATCACCTCTTACAATACTAGACAACACAGTATCAACAATAGAGATCTTCAAATTTCTAGGTTCTATCTCAAGACCTAAAATGGACACCTAACATCAAAAATATCATAAAAAAGCACAACAAAGAATGTTCTTTCTGCGCCAACTCAGAAAGCTCAAACTGCCCAAAGAGCTGCTGATACAGTTCTACAGAGGAATTATTGAGTCTGTTGTCTGTACTTCTATAAGTATTAACATAAATATTTACATAAACTGTTTCAATTCCTACCCTCAAAATGATGCTCTAGGGCACTGCACACCAGAACAACCAGATAGAAGAATAATTTTTCCCAAACGCCATCACTCTGCTAAACAAATAATTCCCTCAACACTGTTCAACTATTTACAAAGTCTGCACTATTAATCTTCTCATCACTCCTTATCACCCATCCCTTCCCACTTGTGACTGTATGACTGTAACTTTGCCGCTTGTATCCTTATGATTTATATCGACTGTTTCCTAGTATGATTTGATTGCTTATTGTACCCCATGACTATTATTAAGTGTTGTACCTTATGATTCTTGACTCTTGACAAATGTATCTTTTCTTTTATGTACACTGAGACCATTTGCACCAAGACAAATTCCTTGTGTGTCAAATCACACTTGGCTAATAAAGAATTCTATTTCTAATTCTAAACAAAAATGAAAAAGTCCTGTGAAAACACTATCATGTTAATCTATTCAGACAAAGATTCAAGTACTGTATATTTTAACATTGGAACTGCTTGTCTTCTTTAAAATAAACTAGAAAGATAAAGTTCTTTTCCAAGAGCTCATCCTGTGCAGCTGAGAGCTTGCCCTGGCCAAAGATTTTTGAAAGATTGTGTGTGCCAAAAGTCAAGGACATGCTGAAAATATTTAGTTTTTATTTAGTAACTAAATATGAGAAGAATTATTTGCTACTGAGACAGAATTGTTGGAAAACTACAAACATTTCCACTCTTCAAAAAGCTGGTTCTTCTCTTTATAAACAGAATTTCAAATGTATAAAAAGAAAAAAAAAACTATCAAGCCACAAAAACTAAGCTGCGTAGTTCAATTCACCTATTAATTCAGCTAATGCCTCGGCTTGCAGGATGATATGATCTGTCTATCCAGTCAGCTCTGTGTATTGCAGTTCAGAATGACTTAATAAATTTGTTCTTCTGAAAAATTCCAAGAGCTTTGAAATCTCTTATACATCATTGTGCTGCAGAGGAACCAATAATAATTTACACCAAAATTCTTACTTCCTTTAAACGTCCAAAACAGAGAAATTGGAATTTAATGGGTAGTCCATTAGCTGGTGAAGATTTTGAGATATCTAAGAATAGTTTTCAGTCTTCAAAAAAGCAGAAATGCCACCGGCAGTATCTATCCTGCAATGCATAGACATCTACATAAGCTATAGAAAGTTATAGGTTTTTTTTTTCATAGGAAGAGAGTTTATCCATGTTTGCAACTAAAGTATGAGTGCAATTACTGTACGGGCCTCAGAAGAGAGGAAAGGATGGAGGGAGAGAGGGAGGGAGGGAAGGAAGGAAGGAAGGAAGGAAGGAAGGAAGGAAGGAAGGAAGGAAGGAAGGAAAGATCTGGAAATATAACATGACATGTGTTGTGTACTAAGGCTTAACTTAGGTCTACTGTTTAAATGGGAAGAGACCTTCATCCTGATTGGCTGCCTGTCTGACAGCTGACTATGAAAGGAGCACTGTCAGATGGAGTCAGCTGTTGTTGTTAGCCAAGCTGTCACTGTTAGCTGAGCTGTTAGAACTAATAAATGTCAACTAAATGTTACTTTGATTCACCTCCGTTCTTCCACCCTCCAATTAAATACTGGCAACGAGGGTGGGATGTTAGAAAATTGAGGCGACAAAGAGCAGGGTCACTAACGCAGTGCTGAAATCACTAACAAAAAACGAGCTGATTGCTAACTACCAGAGCTGAAGTTACAAATGGCAAAATACCATTTCTGCCACACCATTAACCATAGACAACTCTGCTTGAATTGCTGGCTTTTCCACGGTCTAGCAGAGAGATGGCTACACTAATTACATTTGCCTCATACAATCCAGTCTCTGAAACGTGGGACTCATACATCACTCGTTTCGAGTGCTTCCTTGAAGCAAATGACTTCGCCAAAATCTTGAGCTAACGCAAGCTGTGTATATATGTGCATATGTATATACACCAGTGGTGAGATTCAAATTTTTACTACTGGTTCTGTGAGCGTGACTTGGTGGGCGTGGCAGGGGAAGGATACTGTAAAATCTCCAGTCATTGGTGGTATTTGCTGGTTCTCCAAACTACTCAAAATTTCTGCTACTGGTTCAAAACCTGCTGAATACCACCTCTGACACACACACATACACACATACACACACATTGAATGCATGCATTAGAATTAACATTTAATAATGCTGGAACCTGATCAAAAATTTTGCATGTCATATTGTCCAGTGTGTGCCTAATTATTCTGAATAATGAATTGTTCAGGGTTCACATAATTTATCTTGAGTTTCTCTAACCTTCTTACCCCCAGAACTGACTAGGATTTTGGCACCCAAATTCGTTTCATATTTAAGGTAATAGGATGGAAAAATGCTGTGGATTAATCAGTGCATAGTGAAATAAAGACAGTAAAGCTCTAAAAATAAATACATATTTTATAAATAATGTAATTAATGGAGAATACGTTGGTTAGTATTATCTCCAAATTATTTGTCCAAAAGCTATATTTCCAATTGAGATTTTGTTTTTCTTCCAATCTCCTTTTATCATATTATGTTCTTTGTCATTCTGTTTATCTAACAGAAATTTTTAGTTTTAAAAAATTCCATGAAGGCCCAAGAATGTAAAAACAGATAATTTTATCATTATTATAAACTATTTTCTCTTCCTGTTAATTTTGCATTTCCACAAGCCAAAATATTTGTTTTTAGAAATAAGTTTTTATTTATGGTCTTGTTGTAATTCTGATTAAGGAAGAGATATGGAAAAGTTCAATTATTTTCTATTTTCTTTCATACATCTAAAAATCCAAACTCTAAGATATTTTATGTTTACTTTCCACAATTACTAAACTCATACTCTATTTAATCTTTCTAGGGAGTGGAATACAGTTTAATGGACTACTTTATTTTTAAAATTGGTATAGATTACCCAAGTGGCTGGAAAATTATCAGAATGTAGTGAATATAAATCTATAGATTATATGTGCTCAAAGTTCTCTGCAACAATAACAGCTAAAGGGTTTGTGCCCACAACAAGCTGGAATCCAATTTAAAATGTGTAGCATTAGAAGAGATCATGAATGAGGTCATGCAAAAAATTCTGACAGCAATAGGTTCTTCCAATCCCCATCCCTTACCCTCAACTTTATTTTTCAAATCTATATAAAATCATTTATTTCCCCCCTTAGTTTGGATAAATTGGTATTTGTGTGGTGCCCCCATTCCATGGCTCTGGGGGTTTTTTGCTCAATTTTTTCTCAGTGAGAATATTCCAGGGTAAATGTTAGCATGACTATGCTCTTCCAAAAGAGAATTTTAAAAATATAAATAGAACCCATCAACTGATTGAATTAGAATAATGAATGAAAAACTGAGTTTGCAGAAACTTTGGGAGAAAAGAAAAGAAAATTGCCTTACCCATCTCTATTCCTCATCATTATTTACAAAATATAAAATTTGTGCTACATGTTAGATCATCAGAATGGTACAAAAATAAGTTCACTTACAAATTTTTCTGCTCTGCTCATAATTATTGCTCAAGTGAATAATAACTTTTTGAGGTCCCAAAATGCGAAGAGAACACCCAGGCCAAAATTGCATGTGTGAAGAAACTAGCTTAAATATTAATTCACTATTTCATTATTATCCATTTGTTTTGCTTTTTTTAAAAAAATGAATGATTGCACTTCCACTTGCTGGATAATATTTCAAGCAGCAGGAATATAAATCTTTCCATTGCTAAAATCAAATGAGCATCAAATGAGCAGGCCTCAAAGAAACATATTTGGGTGAAAGGAGAGAAAATAACAACCTGAGAGTAAAAGGATGAAATTATTCAAATTGTTCAAAGTCATTGTTCAAATTCAGGTTTGTGGAGTTTTGATTTTTCTGGAGGTGGCTTTGACACCATGCTTTGAAAAATGTAGTAGTCCTGGGAAAATCATGAGAGTCACTAACCTTTTATGATAATAACAGATCAACATATGAAATGAACTTTCTGAAAAAAAAATATGGGATGAATCTGCTGGAAGTCTGTACTACTTTAAATTGGGAGTGGGAGAAGATCAAAAGTTTAACTTTTCTTTATATTAAAAAAAATAATTAGTGGATATGTTTTACCTAGGTCCCTTTCAGCCCAATGATTCTATTATAAGCTTGAACTTATTTTATTCTTGGGGTGAAGCATATGATTGAACTAATAACTTAATCAGAGATAAAACTAGCCTGTAGGTTCCTCAGATTCAACCTTGTATTCATTTTTTACTTATCTAAGGCATGTGCAAAAAAAAAAAAAAAAACCCAAACCCAAACAACAAGAGTCAAAATAAAATCTGGAGTTCCGGTTTGTCAGGCTTCGGCGGCAGCAGGAATTCACGTTTGTGCGTGATCCCTGCCGCGCTCACTGCTGGAGTGCCTCCGATCCAATTGGATCTGGAGGCTATAGTTATCCTGTAGGGATAACTGAAGACAGGGGAGATCCAGACAGGGGTCTGGGGACATCGCAATCCCCTTCCCCAGCCGGCTATACTCCCTTTTCCAAAGGCGGTGGAGCGGCGGTCAGCAATGGCCGCCACAAAGAACCTCTCAGCCGGCAAGTTTTGTGCAGGAGGAAGTGGAGAAAGTGAAAGTCTTTGGCTGAACCAGGACAATAAGTAACATCTGAACACCCTGGAAATTTAGCTCTTTAAAGGATACATTGTTCCCAAGAAGATTGTTAAAAGCTGCGGATGAAAGTGAAAAGGGAAAGTTTTTTTCTGCTTCACTCTCCTTCCCTATGGAGATAGCAATGGAAATTGGAAACACCCGCTTTGGCAACAGAAGGTAACTAATTTTGAAAATTAAAGCCAAGGGGACATCAAAGATTTCTGAACATTGATATTTTAAAATCAATTTTTTTTGCTATAAGTGGGAAGGGATAGGCAAATGATTTATATTAAAATTCTGCTGGAGGAGACTGCTTGGAGTTTATAAGATCAGAGATTAAATTGTACTAAAGACTTCTAAGAAATCATTTTGGAATTGTATAATTGAACTCTACCCCAGGAAGAGAAAGTATTAAAAGAAGAAAATGCTAAATGAAACAGTTTGGGTTGATTTGGATTGCTTGATGACTTTGGAACTTTTGCAAACTATTTTTTGAAAGTCTAAAAACACTTGGATTGTTTAAAAAAATAAAAATAAAACAATGGCATTATCTGTGGAAGAATTGAAAATGGTATTTAAAAAGCTAAAAGAAGAGGAACAAGAAGGCAAGGGCTCTTTTGGATCTGTTTTCCACTTCTTAGAAATGGTGATTTCTACCTATCAGGAAATACAGCAATCAGAAAGTTGCGATGAAGAAGGAGAAGCCATCTTTAATGGACAAACTATTTTAGTTGATGAGGAAAAGGGAAAAGGCGGAAAGAAAATGGAGAATTCAAGATTTAAAAAAACAACCAAGAAAGGGAAAAATAAGGTAAAAAATCGATATAATGTCAGAAAGCAACAGAAAAGAGAAATACAACAGAGACGGGAGATTAAAAGAGTGGAGATTGAGAGATGGGGGGGGGGGTAAAAAGATTAGATTTGACAAGAAAGGAAGGGAAAAAGGAAAAAGAAGTTATAAAGGCTTAAAACAAGATGCTAAAAAGCAGGGTTTTTTTAAGAGATAAAGGGTAAAATACGATTTAAAGAGATTCTGCAAAAGTACACAAGATTGTGTTGTAGTATTTGTATTTGAAATAGAGTTAGAAAACTGGAATATTATATGTGTTAATAGAATATTGTAGGGAATGTGTAAAATATCTAAGATTTAATAATACCTAATATCTATGTGTAAAATATCTAAGATTTAATAATAGAGTCTAACTAATTAATTTGTTATGGAACATTGTTTTTTACTATATTATAAGCTTACTATGTTTTTTTTATTTTAAAATGTTATTTAGAATGTACTAAGCAGAATCAGAATGGAAATTATGTAGTATTTTAAGTGTTAAATTGGGGGAAAGATAGAAAGGTGCATACTACAACCACTGATTACAGGAAAAATTTTGTATTAAAGAGAAAAGATAAATAGACAATTGAAAAAGAATGGACAAAAGATACAAGTATAATGATTTAAACTGAGATGAAGTAAATAGAATAGAATTAAGAGAGTGAAAAGAGGGGAGAAGACATATTGAAAGTATAGAATGTTAAATAAGATTGAAATAGTATATAAGGTGAGCATGAATTTGATTTATGTCTGTACAAAAAGATGTAACCCGGGGTTAAGCCGCTTTCTAAAAAGAAGTTTTATGTTTTCATGTTATGTGTTTTGTTTGTTTATGTTTGCTTATTGAGAATTAAGATTGTTGGATGAGAAGATATGAAATTGTAAATAAGATAGATGAAAGTATGAGTTTAATGAATAAAAATTGAATAGAAGTAAAGGGAAAAATAGTGAGAAATTGGAAAAAGAGTAATAAGATATGAAGTTGAATATATAAGATGCATATTAAATTGTGTTCGTATGGAAATGGGATAATTTGGAACTATGTTGTACTTAAATAAGATGTTTTATTTGCTTTCTTAAAAGATGTTCTATGTTCTTACGTTTTATGTTTTGTTGGTTTGTGCAGTGTTTTTGAAAATTAATAAAATTTGTTTGGTTTTTTTAAAAAAAGAGTCAAAATAAAATCACACGGAGGAAGTTTCTCTCATTAGCACTGCATGCCCTATTAAGAGATTGAAACTATGGGCCACATTTCTTACAGCAGACAAATTTGTTCAGAATAAAGGTTTTAACATCCTTCCAATTAAAAGGTAATGCCAGAAAATATTCAAGGGAAGAGATTCTTTTATGAAGAATTGATTGATTATGTGCCATCAAGTAGTTTTTTATTCCTCGCCACCAATTCAATAGATCTATGGGAGATCTATCCCTAATCGTTATTTCAAGTATCCCAACAATGTGCTCATTCCCATAGTAATTGAGTCTATGGACCTTGCAGCTGGTTGTCTTCTCTTTTCTTCCATGTTTCCTAGCATTAGACCCTTCTCAGAGAGATGGGATTACAATGTGCAATCAATTATAATTAACAACTTTATTTAAACATAAACATTTCCTTGAATGAAGTTACAAAAAAAATAAACTTTCTAGGAAATTGCACAACTGTTTTTATATGGCAACTATGAAACTGAATGCATTTTCTGTGATCATTATTTCTATTTGACTGCTGGAAGATTATATGTTAATTTTTGTATGTTTAATATCTCACAAGTGCCTTTGCTATGTTGGATGGAAAGAAGAGACCCACAGAGTTCTCAAATAATCTGCAATGTATAAAGTGACGTCCAGAACCAGGAGTTGTCATTTTTAGATATCAGTTTATAGTGTTAAATTCAAGCTCCTCAAACTGCACAGAAGTTGTCCTTCTTCAGCAAAATTGATTGGAATTGCTTACTCTGGAGAAAGAGAGTGTCCCCCAACCCTCTAAAGTGACCCCAAAGCATTTAATGCTTCATACATGAAGTTTTGAAGTATTGAAGTTCACTGAAAGATACATGAAAAGATACATACTTGGCATGTTGTTTGATAGCATTTGTGGTTATAATATTTTTATATCGGGGTGGGATTCAATTTTTTTAACAACCGGTTCTGTGGGTGTGGCTTAGTTGGTAGGTGTGGCTTGATGGTCATGTGACTGAGTGGGCATGGCCACCTCAACATCACTCATGTCAAGGGGCACTTCTCCTCGCCTGGCCTCTCATGACAGTGGGAATGCTGCAATGGTCATAAGTGTGAAAAATTGTCATAAGTCACTTTTTTCAGTGCCATTATAACTTTGAATGGTCACTAAATGAACTGTTGTAAGTCAAGGATTATCTGTACAAAAATACAAAAAGCTTCTTTGCTTGCAAAAAGCTGCCCTAAATACCAATCATTAGATTAAAAATACCTGCAAGCCGGAGTTACAAATCAGGCAGGGTGCCAGAGTACCTTGAGGAATGAAAATAGTTAAAATGCAATGATAACTATCAGCAGCCAACTCTTGCTCATAAAGTGAAACCCTTTAGCAGAGAGGTCATTTAAGCTCTCCAGAAAGAGCATACCTAGGAAAGCAATCCTTAGATCCATTTGCACCACTTAAAGATACCAGCTGGTCTCACTCACCTCATAAGATATCCCAAGTAAATCATCCAGATTTAAGGAAAGATCACATGTCCCCCAGAAAGGCAGTAAAAAGTCAGTGCCAAGCTTGTATCTTGCCTCTTGGAAGTACACCCCAAAAGGACAGTGCCAGATACCATTAAAGCAGTGAAGGAAGAACCCCTCCCCAGATAGAAAAGGGGAAGGAAATGAGGAAGGAAAAATGTCAAACACAATACAAATCATTAAATGACAACAGTAGCTGTTGCCTGTTAAACCAATTACCAGAACAAATAGACACAGGAACTAGCAGATTTCTCAAACCAGTTTCCTTTCAGGAACAGAGATTAATAAAACAATCCTTCCCCTTAAGAAAGTCAAGCCCCAGAAACTCCGGAGACAGGAAGTCTAGGCGTACTGGCAAGAATGTAATAAGGGTGGAAAAAAACAAAAGGAGATTGTTTCTAACTACCGGTTCTCCGAACTGCTTAGAAAGTTAGCAAGGGGTTCTATAGAACTGGTCAGAACCAGTAGAATCCCACCCCTGGAATGACCCATTGGGACACCTATATCACAACAACTTACCTTATATGTGGCCAGAATCTGAAAATAACATTTAACACAGCACAGTATTTAAGCAAAATGGTTCAGCTGAGATCTTCATATGTGGGACTGATTGGGATAGATTGCAGGGGTAACACAGAAATATAATTTTATCATGTTTTATCTATATCTTAAATCATTGTATTTTATTACAATTTCATTTTAGACTATATTTTATTCCAATTTCTTTTAAAATTGTATTTTATTCTAATTTCATTTAAAATTGTATTTTATCCAATTCCATTTTAAATTGCTTTTATCAAATTTTAGTAATAATTTGTTTCTGGAATTCTGCACTTTGATACAACCCAAGGGCTAATTAAGAAAGATTGAATTGAAAATAAAGGCCATATCTATGATGTTAAGCCTATTAAGTAGACCAGATCAGGAAATCAACTCCATAGGAAGGCTAAAACTTTTTAAAATGAGATTAACTATAACACTAGAATCTAACTGTGCTGTATCTCCTCTTTCTTGTAATATTTCAGCGAATTGGTGGGCAACTGCCTAATCTGCTTGCAAATAATATTTCATTGTATTGAACTTTTAAAAAGTCTCAATCCATGTCAGTACATCCTCCTAACTCTACAGTTGGGAACTTTGCTTCCTGCTTCATCCTAACAGTATCTAAAATTAGAGTTTGTAGTCCATTGTCTCTGATATTAATTGGTACTATATTAAATCTTACTAAGCAGAGGTAGGCTCACCGAAAATGGGAGCGTGCACGCGCATGCCCCCTTTGCATGCACGTGCCTCCTTCACGCACATGCACGCTTCACGTGCACACACACCATCTGCCTTTATGCACGGCTGCAAAAACAAGGGAATTTCCTATGCACGGCAGCCAGGGTGAGTAGATTGGGCAAGGCACAAAGAGCAGCTTGGCTGTGTGCGAGCAAAAAGGTAAGATATATAAAACAGGATATGCCTGGGCGAGCCCAACCAGTAGTCCTAATTACCAGTACAGGCGAGCCAGTCCGAACTGGCAGCAGCCCACTAGTGCTACTAAGTTGTGTGATTCTTTAATATTTACAAAGGGGTGTCAAACTCAGGGCCTGTGGGCCAGATGTGGCCCATGGGGGGGCTTAGATCTGGCTCACAGGACCACCCTGGAAACTGCAAAGGACAGGACGGTGTCTGTGCCAATAAAAATGGGTCCTGTTTTTGGCTGCAACAGCCTCAGGCAGCCCTCTACCAATGAAAACATGCACCTCCCTGACTCTATTTTCACTGGCAAAGGGCTGCAGGAGGCCATCACAGCCAAAAATGGGTCTGGGGGAGGCTTGCAAGCCTTCCTGGGCTCCATTTTTGCTGGCAGAGGGCTAGCAAAACAAACTAAAATCAAAACAAAAGGAGAAATGTCTCCCCTTTTGCATTTGAGCATTCAAGAAGGGACAGGAAAGGAGAAAGGGAAAGAGGAAAGACAAAGAAAAAGATGGGAAGATGGGAAGAGAGCAAGGAGAAAAAATTAGGAAAGAGGGAAGGAAGAAGAAAGGAGAATGAGGAGAGAATAAAAAAGGAAGGAAGGAAGGAAGGGAGATTATGATAGTAAAGAAGGTCTGAGGGAAGTCCTGTCTTAGCACTTGGCCACCACAGGTGCCCCTGACACAAGTGACATTGAGCTGGCCATGCCCCATGGCCATGCCTCCTGGCCACGCCCCCTGACCTCCCAAAGTCAAACACAACTCTGATGCGGCCCTCAATTAAATTGATTTTGAATTCCTGTTCTACAAGATTTTACAAAACTGATCATTACAAAAGAAACATGCATTCTATACTACTAATTATTTTATCATAATTATATGTACTACAGAACACTAGGAGGCATTGGACAACCAGTTTCATTTATTTGGACATCATTAGGCTCAAGTAACCACATAGGCCCCAATATGATTGAACGATTGATCTTTTCAGCCATTTACTGGGATTTATACCCACAGCATTGCATTTAATATGTTTAACTTTTTAGAGCTGTACTTGGCTTAGGAATCAGCGGTGTCTGGAAAGTATACTATGAGCATGATTCTGATATTATGCTATGAACACAAAATCATTACCAGGATATACTGGCAAGACAATGTTTCAAGACATATTTGTCAAATTCTCTTGGATACCATACCACCTATGGTGGCTACTATCCATAAGAATAAGTAGCAGGTTTATGAGTCATTTTCATTTTTGAATGGGCTCTGCAGTATGCTGTTTTTATGTATAACAGATAACAGAAGAATTTTTTGTGGGAATAGATAAAAGTTCTATGCATCAAGACTAATCTATTTTTTGCAATTGCATTTAACTCTTTTTTTCTTTTTGCTATATAGTGTAGCAAGAGTGGAGCAACCTCTTACTTATGTAAACTGAAATATTCCCACTCATCCACCTTGCCACATAAAAGGCTTTCTGTCTTTACTGCAATTTTAAGAAGTTAAACAATAATGCCTCTAAACAACAGAGATGGAAGAGAGGATGAAAAACAGAGTCCAAAATGATAAAGCTTGCGGCATGATATTATGATGCAGTTTTTGTCATTTTGTATACCCTGATGCTGTAGTTCCCTTACACCTAACTTGTAAAACAAAAATGTTTATTTATTTGTTTGGGTATTCAATTTGTAGTTTTCATCAATCATAATCTATCCATACATATTATGGTTGATATACATCAAAAAGATGGGCAAATATAATTCTTAGGAAGAATGATTGAATGGATTAATGAATGAATGTTGAGTTGCTGAGTTCCAGGGCACTATTTAAAATGTGCTTGATGAGGAGATAAACATCTAACATATGGATATTTGGGAATAAATATCCTAGGGGTGGAGGGAATGGTGAGAAGCAAGCTAATCAGTTTTCTGATACTTTGATAATTTGTGATCAGTTGAACTTTTGCAAAAACTTTTTGTAAATTGTAATCCTCCTCTAAACTCCCTCTCCACCTGCATAGTCATTCATTTGGAAAGAACATTAATGCTTGCAATAAAATTATTAGCACAAAAAAGTTACCTATCCTGATGTATAGCCATAGTCTAATTAAGAAAGCTTTGGTGCCTTCGAGATGTAAGTTTACCTTTAGTTTTAATTCTGTTGAAAGAGCTACAATAACCAAATTATTCCACTGTGCAAATGAATGTAGGCAACAGTTTCACATAAGATAAATACTAACATATTTTATAAGTATTATTATATCTTATATGATATCATATATATATATAAACATAACTGTATCTTGAGCCATATACTGTATATACCATATAATCCTTGATGAAAAAGATGTTAGAAATCCTAGAGATATATTACATTTTAAAAGAACTTCTGGAAATAAAATGAAAGAACTACTTATTATTAATTGATATATGCTGTCAGTATAATTTATATTACCTTTTTTCATGAACTCATTTGCAATTCATATGTATGATGAAAAAAGGTACCATAGCCACCATATCTATAACAACATAACTTCATTGTGATGCAATGTAGTTGTAGAGAAGACTTGCCTTTTTGATACTACTGAAGGTATTTAATTCCTTGGTAGAGTCTTATATGGTAAGACTTATTTGGATAAACATAAGTTATAATGACCTTAACAAAAGTTAATATACTTCAGTGATATGCAGATTTCTACTTTGATCCTTAAGAACAAAAATGAGTGAGAGGACTGCATCCCAAAGATTTGATATGGGAGTGGGGGAAAAATCAAGAGCATTGTGTACTCAAATGACTTGAATTTGTGTTTTGGAACTTAGCGTTTAAGACTGTAATATATTCATGTGTTTTAGACTTATCCATTTGTCTTATTGTAAAACAGCTTTTTATTAGAATGGAAATCTAGTTTCAAAGGAATACATTTGTGATCTTAGGCACAGACCACACTCTGTAATCACATTCTTGAACAAATTATTTGTCTTTTAAGCTCAGGGATAAGGCAATAAAAGTAGTTTTCCTTTATTAGTAGAAGGAACATATTGTAACAGTCCCTTCCTTCAACTGTGGCACTCTTTACACTGTCTGTGAGTCTGTATCTAAGTTTGCAAAAGAGACCAGAAGTCCCCAAAATGTTAATGCCACTTGTTGAATAGTTTGAGCTTTGATTTGTAAAGTCTTCAGCCAAAGGATATCATAAAAAAATCCAAAACTGTAATTGGTTCCTGAAATAGTGCTTGTATGACACATGGTGCTACCTGATCCCTAAGAATTAATTTTTCCCTTGTAATTACTTTCAACAGACTCCCAGGCAAGGGACATTTTAAACAGAGATTCCTAGATATCTTTGCTCAAAATGACATAGAGTTATTGGCTAAAAACAAAAATTTAAGCTGGTTGACTAAGAACAAAACTATTTTCCAATCTTAAAAATACCAGTCAATGAATCTGTCATAATTTTTAAGAAGGGCCTACTTTAGAGCAAGATCTGAATTGTTGAATTTCAAGGCCAAATATGTATATTGTTTGCCATATCAAGAAAGGACTTGTATATGTGTTACCTCAGTCTTTGAAATGATCATTGATCATATGATGTTTATCTGTCAATTATATATCCCTTTGGATGTCATTTCTAGTGGAAAAAATAGCCCAATGGGTATCAAACCATTGATTACCTTATTTTCTCCTGGGTTCTAATATATATATTTTAAGCAGAATTGCTAAATTTTTAATTAAGACAGTTAAGGTAAGTGTCTGATACATCAAACAAGTGAGGTACGCAAGGAAGATTCACTTATCTGATTGCTGACTCATTGTGTCCTATCCTATCCTATCCTATCCTGTCCAAGCCTGTCCTGTCCTACTCTGTCCTATACTACCTTATCCTACCTAACCCTACCCTATTCTACCTTATCTTATTTTACCTTACCTTATATTTTACCTTATCTTATCATCTTATCTAAGTCAATAGGACTACAGTTAGTCCTCAGTTTTCAACCAGTTGTTTAACAGCAAAAAATGCTCATTTTGGAAAGTGGGTTTAGACTTATGATCCTGAGATTTGTTTAAATTGGTTGAAAAATCAGGTCCATTTATGTGATGATTTGACTTTCAATTGCAATAATGTATAACCAGAATTCTGGTACCAATTGTGATTGTAAATTAAGGAATACCTCAGTTAATAAATTAATTAATGAACTATTATATTTCCTTGTAAACCAAACATTTATCT